>NC_142110.1:8813960-9182293 GCF_056152115.1 Neolamprologus brichardi | reverse complement strand
CACAAAAAGTTTAAAACGAGTTCCTGGGCTGATAATAATTTTATTTGTTTGGTGATCAGGTTCTTTGGTCAACTTTAAAAATCCCCCTGTAAAAATATAATTGTTATAATTGTATTAACATAAAATATCTTAGTTCAAAACATCAAAATTTTCTGAGGATTTTACAGATTATTTATCCTGTAAAGAAGTTTGTAATGTAGTAAAACGTCTGTGAAGCACAAGAGTTTCCACACTCAATAGTTTTTATAACAAAAACCAATCAGTCGATGTGTGTACATGCTGCTTTATAGATTAATTAATAATGTGAGGTCATTTATTGATTCTGCCTCTAAGCAGAAGAACGTTTCATTAAATTTGGAGGAAATTTGTGGAAACTGTTGTGAAAACACTGAACATAAAACAACATATTTAGATTTCCTCAAAGCAACATAAGAGCACATAATTCAGGTATTAAAAGAGACATTTTTTAAACAGTACAAATCCAAAACACAGCCTGACCCACTTAAAGAGTCACACACCCACCATCAGTCCTATTATTTTTACAATTATTTGGTCCGTGTGATACTGATACAGCGACATCATCCCCCCGCGCTGTAATAAAATTATGAACAGATCTGCGATGTAGATATAAATAATCCATGTGTGAATGTGTCAGTCTGTGTGTGTGTGTGTCCTGCTGCTGAGCATGCTGACTGTGCAGCCCAAGGTGAAAGGGCTGCACGCCTCAATTATCGTTCCTCTGCTTTACTGTTTGCTCAAGCCGCCCGTGCCGCACCGCCATTACCTTAAATGACCCTTCTCATCCTCGAGGTGAAAAAGCCTGATGGATTCATACTTCAAACCACCTTAAATTCCTTACCACCCTGTCCACGAGCCACCTTAAATGTCAGCCTAAGTCATCCACTAGTCGCTTTCCCTCCCCCTGAACTGAAAGGGAGACAGTTTCCATGGAAACCACCAGTGGAAGTCTTTCTTTTTTTCCCCCCCTCGCCCGAGCTGAGGGCTCTGTCTTGTCTCTATTTCCTGCCGCGGCAATACAGAGAGCGAGGGGTGTGTGTGTGTTTATGTGTGTTTTTAAGCATTCAATCGAGTCTATATTTGCGGTGTGTGCATGCGTGTATGTGGGGGAAGTGTGTGTATTAAAAATGGCTGAAATGTGTCGTCATCTCTGACATTAAATCAAATTCCTCGTGTGTCTGAATATAGCATGAGCATTGAGGGGGCTCACTTGTGTTTGCTCATTAGTGTGTATGTGTATTGCTGTCTCTCTTGACATAAAGTCTAATTGTGATTCCTCTGCATTAGATGACTCATCTTCCCTCTCACAAAACGTCTCTCTGACCAACAGGAAGCCATGAGCAGATACAATGAACTCATCTGACTCATCTGACAGCAAAGAAGCCAACAGTGACTTCAAGAATAAACTCAAAGAAATACAAATTCCACAAGATTTCCATGTAGGGCTGCAAAAAAGGATTTTCAACATCATTTTAACTAGAAATTATATTTGTAATGACAGATAAATCATTTGGTTTGCAGCATCAGCAAAATAGTAAAACCTGACATATTAAAACTAATTATCTGACCAACAGCAGAAACTAAAAAACTGGAAAAATCTCCCAGATGAAGACTCCCTCTTAAAAAAACTAAGTAGAACTGTGAGCATTTTTTAAACCATTTTGCAGTCTAGCTCTAGACAGCATAGACAGAAAATACAAAAGCGCTGTCAAGACAGTGATTGCAGATGAATGAGATGATGAGAAAAACTCGAGACAGAGAAATAGTCGTGGTCCAGACATGACTCAGTGTAATAACAGTGATGAAACTCTGAGGTAACATTTTTAGCGTCGCTCTCTGAGAGCGTGCTTCAGCGCTCTTTGTATGCAAGCCTGAACCCATTTCCATCTATCGCTGCTAGCTGCAAACATGGTTTTGACACTGTGACGTTGGCCTTAGTGAGAAATCCCGCCTCTGAATGACAATAAACAGTATGTTTTTGTCGACAGCGCTGGGATTACTTGGAAAATGACGCAGGGATTGAGTGCGTATGTAAGGCAGAATTGAAAACAACTCTTGGAGGGACTTGAAGCTTGTCCTGTTTTTTCCTGCTCTGAGCGAGAGAAGGGATATGGGCTTGAGTTATGCAACAAAAGACTCACTGACAAGAAGAACCAGATCTGAGGTGACAAGCCTTTGAACTCTGGGATTGAGTCTCAGCAAATACATACATTACAATGCACACAATGGTTGTAAATTTGTGCAAACACATCCAGCACAAACAGGCATCTTCTCAAACTCAGCCAAAAATGCAGCATGGGAGCAAAAGAACGCAGAGAGGCTAAGTGAAGGGAAAGGGAATAGCGAATGAGGATATGAAATGCTCAAGGAAAGTGGAGCAAAAAGACCAGACGTGGAAGCAACAGAAAGGGAATAACAAGAGGGAAGAAGGAAGAAAAAAAAAATCACTGATGAAAGTGTGTCTGAATATTTTTCTGTTTCCTGCCTGAGGCTATGAGACTCTGGGAAATCCTTCAGGCAGAGGGGCAGTTAAAAACAGCACCACCTCTTCTTGATGTTCCCATCCCACATTTATTGTTTTATTCACGCCCCTTGCATAATTTGATATCCTTGCTTTCATGCATATTTCATCATCTGAAAATTACATGTCCATTAAAGTGGGCAAAAATAAAAAAATGCTTTTAAATTATCACATGTTTTACAGCGGGAGCACCAAGGTATTGCACAAACATCAAAAATCTGGCAGAACAGTATATAACCAAGAGCTACAGGAGACCATAACAAAAAAAAAAAGAACAGTGCGAGTAATGTAAGGATGGGGATGCTGGATTAAACTACTACATATCCTTCTGTCATCCCATGTGCTTGCTTAGCTGTTTATATACCAAAAAAGAAAATTTCCTGGCATCTAAACCTGTTTTCTGGAAGACATTAATTCATAGGTGCTGTGAGAGGACGTGATGTGTCATCCAGGGCCTTCACAAACGCTCTGCTAACAGTCTTTGATCCAAATTCCTCTGCCAGTAGTGATTACTTAAGCATTAAATTCCTTTAACAACTGCTTCCTCCAAAGACGGAAACAGGCACAGCAAAAGATTAAAAAAGAAAAACGATAACTCAACTTCACACAGTGAAGGCAAAAAGAAAGAAACTGAAAAGTAAAATAAAGTGTCAAAAACTGCAGTTTCTTAAATGGCCACTAGAGGGTGACTCTACTAGCGTGTCAATCCTCTCGAAAAATAGTAGTGTGCAAAAGTCTTGAGCCAAAATGGGTGTCTTCAATTAAGTTCTGCTGGTTTCTTGAAGGGCAGTCTTTGGATGTCGGCTGCTTTTTGTTCCATTTTGTGTCCAGAAAAACCCACTCTGTGAGTGTGGGGTGTGGGGTTTATCCATGTATGTTTGGGATCATTGTTATGCTAACAATGATGCTATTGCCAATCAAATGGCTTCCAGATAGTGTTGCATTGCCTGCACCATGTTTTACACTCACTGTTGTACCTAAAAGTCCAGGTGCAGGTCAGATCTGTGTCAGGTCTTCGCACAATATTTTTTCCTATTTTTTAAGAACATGACTTTCAGATACTGTTCTTCTGCTCTTTTTTAATATCCCTGGCACTTCTTTTGTCCTCCACTTGTCCAGTTTCCTAATTTTTTTAAAGACACACTGCACACCATCCTGAGATATACCAAGTTTTCAGCTAACAGGTTTTTTGGGGGGAATCAAAAAACCCAAACAATTTTATGCCTGTCAAACAAACTGTGTTATGTTTTGCATTTTTTAAGCTGACTGTTAAGTTAAGTGCCTTTTTTACGCTTGAATGAGTCAAAGGTCAGTGCTAAGTGGCTTAACAAACAAATAACATTTCTCTGAAAATGGTAAGGTACAAGGACTGGACTGAAAATGAGTGAAAAAGCAACCAATGTCCAAAGAACTACTTGCAAGACCTGCAAGTCTGGAGAACCATTGTTCATGACTTTAAAAAAACTAAAAGAAAGTCTTCTTCCCTGAGGGGCAGGCTCGAGATTTTTGCACAGCAATGTATGTAAATGTTTTTAAAAAAGACAAAAAAAAAAATATGGCGACACCGAAATGTTAGACTTGAAGGTTCATTAGAGTTTCTCCCAAACCACTGGGAGGCGCCACTTTGCCTACGTCCACTTTTACATACAGAGCATGAAACTAATTTTCAGTAAGAGATTACATGGAGCTCCATAAGCTATTGTAGCAGCTGCTAAGCACAACGGGACCTGATGCCTTCCTAAAAGATAAAGTCGTAATCAGATCTGACAGAAACTTTACAGACATCCTCCACAGCAAAGCTAAAGTACTGTCAGCCATGTTCGTGAAAAGAGTCTAAACCAACAACTTATTGTGTGTGTGTGAGAGAGAGTAAGAGCCAGTTTGTGCAGAGCTGAGCGCCGTTATTAGAATTCCTGTCACAGTCTGGGCCTTTACTGGGAAGAGGAAGAGCGATAGCGAGGCAGAGAGTGAAGGAAAGACAGGAGAAACTGAAGAGAGAGACTGAAAGGGGAGAGAGGGGGAGATGTGAGGTGAGGGAGAGGACTGAAGGGATGAAGAACAGAGGAGAGGTAGAAGCTATCGATTTAGAGCTTGCTCTGGCGGATCACATCACAAACTAATTCAGTGGCCGGCTGTGACAGCAGCAGGGACGTTAGATCACTTTATCGTCATACATCTCATCACGTTGTATCACCACTGCGCTTCAATGTGTAGCAGAATAATGGATGCAAATCTTTCCTAAAAATTTCTGTGTTGTCAGAGTCGATTTTTGCTTTGCTTCATTAAAACTGCTTCTAAACAAACCCCAAAGATAATGATGCTGACACGTATAAAAAGAAGGCAGTAAATCAATAAATTACCTAATCTGACCAGCTAATAAACTGTACCTTATTCTTCTCTCGTCCACACACACCATTCTCGTGCTCTAAACACGAGGGCCACGAAATCGTAAACAGATTATAGAGGACTAATAACACACCGTTTTTGAGACCTTAGTTTCGTCCTTCCTGGACAGATGTTACTGCTTTGGCCTCGAAACATTTATTCAAGACAGAGAGTGACAGGTCAGGTCAATGCTCCCTGACAGTGAACATATCTCGAGGGTCAAACACACCAAAAGGTTTCGGAGCTGCTACACTGGACCAGCCGAAACGTATTCATCCTCAGTGGCAAATAATCCCAAAGAAATACACTTTTTGCTCCTGTTTGAGTAATGTTTGCTAAAAACTGCACTGCCCAGCTTTTTTAAGGTAACAAATTGGCCCTTTCGCCAACAATAAATCTCCATAGGTAATTTGTTTGTAAAAGATTTATGTCTTTACTAGAGCAGCTGAACTCTCCAGACTTTAAAACACAATAAACTGTGTTTTATACTGGAGTGATACATTCTGAAGCACGCAGTTATGGTTACAGGCCAGTCATCTTTATTCAAGGTCTTAATTTAATTTAATTTTTTTTTAATTATTGAGTTGTTTTGTTCAGTTAATGATGACAAAAAATAATAACTGAAGCATTTCTTTCCCTTTGGCACCTTCGACTCATTCTCAGGCCGTCTGAATACAACCTGCCCTGCTCCGTGTATGAAGTTCATTTTTCCCATCTGTCCCTGTTTTAGTTCTCACACAATGTAAAGGCATCATGGACCTGGATCTTCAATGTGGTCTCATGATTTGCTCTTTTGGAATGTGTGGATTGTGATTCTGGCTCTCTTCTGTGTCCAGTTTCTCATAGTCTTGCCCTCTGTTTGTAGTCTGTGTTCTAGTTTATCTTTAATGGTCCCTTCCTCTTTCCCCAGTAATGTCCTCATGTCTGTGTGGTTTGTGTTTCTTAGTCCTGGTCTCAGTGTTACTTCCCGTTTTATTTTGAAAGTCACACGTTTCGTGTCCATGTGCCACTCCATCATTATTTTGTTAACTCGGTCTGTTGACAGCAATACAGTCGTGTTTAAATTCAGTTCCTTTCTCACGAGTCTGGTGCTGTGCTCCTAATCCTGCCTGCCACACAGCCCGTCACATGACAAAAGGCCTGTTTTTCCTTGAAGTGCATTTGCTCTTCAGCTTCAAGATTCAATCAAATCCTTGTGACAGGAATTTTTGTTTTTTTCATGCAAATATAATAAATCAGCCCCTACAAGTTGCTGGAAAATCTTAAATCCGAAACCCGTCAGCAGCTTAATACTCAGTTCGGACTTGAAAACTACAAACTTTTGACTTTGTTGAACAAATTAGTGGATCTAACTCTATTCAACTAGGGTGGCCTAAATACCTTTGGCTAAGCACTGTGTACCAGTGCAGTCCTAATTATAATTATAACGTTTACATCCTTGTGAAGCAAGCGGTGCTTTCCTTTCACACAGTGATCACACAGATGTGCTGCTAGCCACAGATGCAGACACACATATATACCTCTCATCCACCTGCTCTTGGACACACAGAATATTTAACACATCCTGGTTTGATCATTTCTACCTTAGTAGCCAAACTTTTTTTTCTCTCAGTTTTACAAATAATATATTTCTCCTATTACAGTTTATAAAGAGTTTTCTCATATTCACATTCTTTACCTTTTCACTTCTACACGCTGAAAAAGTCTGAAGAGATCTCCGTTTTTTCTAAATTAGAATTTGAACTAGCTTTAAACATTTTCCCCTCGCTGAGGGCACATACAGTTTTGCTCTAAAGTTCATTATTTTCTCAACATTTGCCCGATAGGCAATAAAAGGACATTTAATGAAAGAACTACCTTCCTCTCTGCACATCTTGCAAGACAATCATATGCTTAATGATCCATTCTCAGCAACAAATCTAAACCGGGAGAGTTTATTTGCCCAGTTTAGTCTGTCTGGGTTTCAACCTTTCTGTACGAGTACACCCCCACAAAACCTGTGGAGAAAGCTGGGAGCAGTGCACACTAACAAACATCTCAATTTGAGTGGTTTTGTGTTCTTTTTACTCAAGAGGAGCAAACAGGCTGCAACTGTGAGTCTGGAGCAGACAACAGTGGTACACAAACAGCAGAGACAACACACTTCCACAAACACCAAGCGATGAACTTCAGATAAACTAAAGCTTAAGAGAGAAAAAAGTAACTAAATCAGGTTGTTCGCACTCACCGTCTTCCCTGCATTCTTCTGGCGGCTTTGCTTTCTTTGCGAGCCGAGGATCGAGCCATGATGTCGTTTTGGTGTTGTGACTGGAGAAGAAGAAAGAGGCAGATGTAGACGATGGCAACGGAAGGAGGAACGGTGCAAACCGAGGTCAGCGAGACGCAGACAGAGGAGATAAGAGAAAGAGCGGAGCGCAGAGTAACGGTGATGACCTGTGTTTGTACGTGTGCAGAGACGCTGCGAAACAAGGGGATTTCTAAGGTAAACTAAACAGTCATTAATCCGGTAATTAGCCCTCAGACACTAATTAGGAAGGGTGTGATGAGAGGGCAAAACTTTTGTGTGTGGTGTGTGTGTGTATATATTTATGTGTGTGTGTATCCTGTCTGATTAGGAGCACTGGAGTTTCATCAATTATTCAACACAAGGTCAGAGCTATAAAGTTTTCACACAGCCATACATAAACCATGAATTTAAAGTAACTGCACTTTGCAAAGTACTTTACATTGAATGTGCTTTAAGCTTTTATTTATTTATTTATTTTATAAGTAAAGCCCTGTAACAGTTACAGTTACATTGTATGCTTAGAATGGTATAGATGTCACACAAAAAATTAAATCTCCTCATTTAATAAGAAGATATTGCTTACTCTATGAAGTAAACTTCCCCCTTCTCAGTGTAGGCCATCTCCCAGTTATCAGGCAGGGGACCCAGCTCTTCCTCATCTGCATCTAGAACTTTGGTTGGGGACTTGCAGGGAGATTTTGGGGCCTCCTCTCCTTCGGTTGGAGGCTCAGCAGATGCTGGGGCCTGGATTGACGCTTCAACAGCAACCTCCCCAGAGGCATCTGTGCTCTTGTCCTCATGTTCACTGGACTCTGTGGACCACAGACACACACACAGAGTTATTCTCACACACCGTGTACACACATGCAGACCTGAATGCACATTACACATGCCAAGCATGAGTCAGAGCCAAGCCACTGCAGAGCTATGAAGCCCCAGGAGAGGAGGGGGAGGGCGGTGGTGGGGATGGAGTCTGAGGACAATGAGAACGAGGAAAAAAACAACAACATAGAAATGTCAGAAATTGAAAAACAGGGTAAGACAGAGACTTGAGGGGTCAAAGTACTGAGTCAGAAATAAGGGACGATTTTTAGAGTGACAAGAAAAGCTGGTGGCAACTAAGGCAGTCGATAAGAAGCACAGGATCGAGGTGAGAAATACAAAATCTAAAGTATTCCTGTTGTAACTTTGTGAAGGTGCAACGAAAATGCTAAAATATTAGAAGGTCAAATTATTAAAATATCTGACTATATCACCTTCACAGTTCAAGAAGAATCAATGGTGTTTCACAATCCTCTGTCACGGTTCTGGATCTTGTGTCTGTTAAATATCTTCAGTTTATTTCTTTGTGTATGGTTAACATTTTCACCTCTCTATCTTTCTGCGTAGTCTGTTTATACTTTAGCTCATTTCTCATGATTTCATTCCCCGAGTTTGTGTTCCTGCCCTTCGGTTACTTCCTGTTTTATTTTATTAATCTTTGTTTCTTGTGGTTTCTATTTAGTTTTACATCCCTTGTCTCATTTTCTCACTTAAGTTCAGCTGACCTCGCAGGTGTTTCCTGTTTGCTCACATCACCTTGTGTATTTATCGACTCAATTTGTCTCATCTCTTTGACGCATCCTCCCTCGTTCCTATTGGTTGTGTGGTCCTCAGCACTGTTTCCACCCAGTTTTTGGATTCCTTCTTCTTTGACAGCCTTTATTTTGTAATTTGTTGGAGTTTAGGATTAATTTCCTGTCTCCCAAGTCATGTATTTGGGCCCAAATCAGCCATATATGACACTGTCTGCTAAAGTCTTGTTTAATCTGTCACGTGCACTTGGTCTTTGGTTAATTTTTTTTCAGTATGTATACTAGACAGGAAAGCAAACTTATTCAAGTAGAAACAGTAAGCAGGTTGTAGTACGAGCTTAATAAGTACTGTGTATATACAATAACAACAAAGTCTACAAAGAGAGACAGGGAAGCAGAGAGGGCAGGAGGGACAGGACCACAGAGATAAACAATTTGGAGGTAGGATGGACGAGGGTGGCAGGGGAAGAGAGAAAAGTCACGGTATTAATAGAAGCAAGGACAAAGGCCAGGAGCGTGATGACAGAAGGAGAGACAAAGAAACTTGAGGAAAGAGAGATTGGAGCTGATGCCAAAAATGGGACTGTGGACAGTGATAATGGTGGGCACACAGAGGTGCCCTTGTGCATACATGTTGTGTAACATAAGGTTATTGAGAACCTGAGAGTTTTGGTTCATGCAGTGTTGGAATAACTGATGGAGGTACATTTTTTTTCCTTTTTTAAAAAATATACATATATATACACTATTTACTTATTATCATTTATTTATTAATTTTAGTATTTTGTTATTTTATTTTTATTCTGTCCTTACTTTGGTCAGCACTTGTTGTTTAAAGCGCTATATAAATAAAGTTGGCTTGGCTATTGCAGCCATGAGTCTGGACTCAGAGGGAAAAGACACTCTTAATTTTCCACTTAAGGGACAATACAGGTTATGCATCACCTGCTGTGACAACTGGCCTTTGTCAGTGGTTTGACTCAAATATACCAGTAGGACGGCAACAAATAACCCGGGGGACAGTCCAGGCCTTCAAACTCTATTTTCTCCTCACCGAAATATGAGTACATAAAGTCTTTGTGGCCAGGGCACTTGTGAAACAGAATGTAATTTTGGCTGTGAGTAAAAGAGAAATGTGGCATGCATCAACAGGAAATTCATATTTTTCTTACTCATCCTACAGTACCTGGTGTGATGGCCACCCCGTTGCCATTGACAACTGGGCTCTCCTCTTCCTCCTCCTCAGGCGGCTCCAGACTGGCGCGCTGCTCCATGTTGCTGACTGACTGGTTCCTCTTTCTCTTGCCCTGGGCGCTTGGCCGGGCTCCGGGCAGCAGGGCCTCACTCACATTCAGAGGAGGGGCTGCCGGGGACGGCTCGGCTGGAGGTTTCGGTGTGCCGTAGAAGTTATCTGAGGGCAGAGAGGCAGCGTTTGTGTTAGAGGCCACATGCACAATCAAAGTGGGATCCCAGGTGATGTAACACACCGTCTGGGAGGCGGAGTGAAGGTCCACAGCTCGCAGACAGCTGTGGCGTTGAACAGATGACTGCCTTTCAAAATGAAAGATTCATCTGTCTGAACAGTGCCGCAGAAATAACTTAGGCCATGTTTTTGCCTGGTAACAAATCAGTTCTATTAAGTCTAATCAATTTACCCACTGGCTGGTGTTTCAGCGAGGAACAAGCATATGCAGTTCCATTTAATAGAGGCCTTCTGATAGACGTTAGTCTGAAAACATGACTGGAGTCAGAACACAGGCTTTTTAATCACAGAGAACATAACAAGGATCCCAAAACAATAACCCAGGGAAAAAAAACAACAAGCTGTCTATTTTCTAACTCCCTCAATTTCCCATTCCATTCCACAAAAACACCGGCTTAGAAAGAAAATTGGACACCACAAAATGACTAAACAAACAACAACAACACTAAGACGACAGGAAATAATGCCCCACACATAGAAGTCAGTGTCATCAATGTCCTTATCATTTAACTTGCAAAATTATTTTCTGCTCTATGATGACATTTCTTTACTATTGGCGGCGTTTCCTAACTCTGACATATCTCCTGAAAAGGAGGCACCCCTGGCATCGTCCACTAAATTTATCATCCAATCATTGTCGCGCCCTTTTTCATCGCTCAAAGGCAGAGGAAACGCCCTACAGACTTGTAAAACGTCACATTTTATACAGGAGAAAAACTGCGAGAGAGGTTCATCCTAAACTGTCACTTTGTTTTGTGACCCGACTACACAATCTTTCACAGCGTGCACCTCCTTTTCCATTCAGAACTGGCCTAATTCTTTGTCGCACAGATTCAAAGTAGATTTTGGTCCACATTGACGTGATGGCGTCGACAGCTGCTGCAGATTTGTCTGAGATCAGGTGAGTGTGGAGGCCACGAGAGTACAGTGCACTCTATGTCGTGTTCAAGAAACCAGTTTGAGATGAAATGAGCTTTGTGATCAGGTGTGTTATCCAGCTAGAAGACTAGCACACTGTGGTCATAGATGGGTGCACATGATCAGCAACAATACTCGGGTAGGTGGTGGTGTTTAAACAGTGCTCATTTCTGACCTTGCCATTTAAAATTTCAGCAGAAATCAAGAAAAGGCTTTTGGTTAAGCCAAAGAGATGTGGCACCAACAACCATGCCACACTCAGCAGTTTGTCTAAACCACATCTGCAAGCCTAAATGCATTCAGTTGTTGCCATGTTGTCTGATTAGATATTTGTGTTAACGAGCACTTGAAAGTGGCTGATGAGTTTATTTCCAGGGCTTAGACTTCCTAGTCTGTCTCAGCCTTTTTTCTTTTTTTACTTTCTTTGTTACTCTGTGTAACCTCAACACACAACCCCTATGAAAGATTTATACAGAACAGCAGCAGCAAGTTAGCAGAAGCATTTAATTACCTTTCATTGAATAAAAGCAGACAAACCTAGACACAGATATTCTTCTGCAAGGAGAAACCTGGATTTGGTTTCAAAAGATAGATCCATTTTCAGGCACAGCATCCTACGGTTAAATTACACGTCTGCATTGCTTCTGTACTAGATTACTTGACTCACTAGTTTGCTGGCTCCTAAAGCCCAAACCAGCTGTTTGTTCTCACTAATTAAGCTGATTCTTCCTGAGCTACAACTGTAATGTTGGACAGAAATGTGGAAGTATGTTTGGAGAATCATTATCAGAGTGTAAGTGGGAGGAATAACAGATTAGTTAAAGTTGGGCTGGGTTTCAATAATAGTCACCGGCATCTGCAGCAGCAGGCTGGCACTTAATGAATCGGGGGGAGATTTTAGTTTCTCCTCAAATGTAGATATAAGTAAGTCCTCTGGGATAGATCATGTCCTTTTATATGATAAAAGAAATCTTGTACTTTTTCTAATTAAACCTCTAAATGATTAAAATTACATAAAAGAAAAGCAACTAAAGAACAGCTCTAAAGAACTGGAGCTTTTTATTTTATAATAATATACGACACTGCAAGTATATTTTATGGTTAAAAAGTCAGAATTAGGCAACGTGAAAGAATCCAGGTTGTCTAAACTTTGATTTATAAGCTGAGCAAATTTGTTCAGCATGGCTTTTTATGACTTTTGTGGATCTAGTTTGCCTCCATCTGCCCAGACAGTCAGCTGACTGTTTGGACTGACATGGCTAACTACATAAAAACTAATCACAGATGAGCGCCAGTCTACCGAGCATAAACCAAAGAACGGGAGAAGGAGGCAGCAATAAAGGACAACACGAGCAGCAGGAGGAGCACAGGCATTACAGCCACCACTTCCTCCACAATCTGTGAAAAATATAAATCTGCGCCCGCTGGCACATGTAGACAAAGACACAAGTATAAAGCCCCATAGGCAGCAAGCACCCACCTGTGAAAGGTTAAAGAAGAGATCCTTGAAAGAACTTAAGGCATTCTGGGGTAAGTTTAGGCCAGAGTTCCCTCCTCATGCCCCACGTTAGTTTTAAAATAAACTCTTCCCTTGATCTTGAATGCTTGAGACGCCTGAAGGCATCGTGGTTTTTGTACAGTTCAATATCCACCTTCAGCTGTGACTCATCTCACATGATCACATACGTAAGCTCCTATGTGCACCAATTCTTGCATTCACATGTACACCCACATGGAATACAGTGTCCAGACTCCGCGTCTGATTTTAGTCTCCTTCACTGCCTGCATTTAATTTTTTTTCTCTTAAAGGCACTGAGTTTGTTTTTGTTGTCTGCTTTTTTTAAAGTCTTCGTTTCTCTCTCTACACAAAGAGAAGACAATTGCACATGAAAAGCACAGAATTAAGAAAGCTGTCCTTTTACATAGTGTAAACAATGAAAGGAAAAACAATCGGAGCAGCTACACAACAACAATGACAACAAAATAATTTGACAAAATATATCCAATGGGGTTTTTGAATTGTTCTCCACATTTAGGAAGCTTTGGCTTTGTAAAAGGGGACCATGTCACACGCGGTAACCCTGGAAAGTGAAGCAGCCAGTGCTGCTTTTTAGCTGTGGTTAGAAACTGGGACAGGAGCTATCTGAATCTAAATCTCACAGTCTACTGCATTCTTCTATCTCAGGTGTTAGAAGACTTTATCATGCTTTAGTAACCTTAAACTGCATGGTGGTCAGTTCAGAGATGTGCTTTGGAAAACCAGACCATTTCAGTGTGTAACGCTAACAAACTTCACAGGTGAGTGCATCTCCAAGGAAACAGTGAACGCGTATGCTGCTGTCAAAACACCCAGACTCACTGCTATCCTTGCTTTAATTTATAAGACAGAAATGAAGCCCATCTCTCAGTTATGCAATTTAGGCTTTTTTTCACATTGTGAAAAACAGTAATTTGAGTTAATGAAATTATAAATTATTCCATAATCAAATTACACCGATATATTACCCGGCATACATCCCGTCTCTGATTCTTCCGTCTCCACTCTCTTATTTTATTATGCATTACAAAATGAGTTGCAGCCACCCAGAAAGAGACAGTTCCCCCCAGTGGGTATAACTAAGCTCGGTGTCAAGGGAAATGTACGCTGCAGACACACACTTGTGACATGAACATGAAGACAAGAACACACATATAACCATACATGCACCCATATCCCCTACATTCACACACACACACACAATTTGTGTGCATGTGTTCAGTTGCACACACAGAGGAGAAAAATAAAACTGCTTCTGGGCAAATGAACCAGCAAATCCCCCATCTGTAGACATATCCCTGACAGTGTAGCAAAGCAGAGATGCACAGACTTGACATGACTTGGAAATGGCTTTCGTCCAGCTCACGCACACACATACACACAAACTGTTGAACAACCACAGGAGGAAACTATGATACTGAATAAAATCAGTGCACAAGACTCATTTTGTTTATTTGAACATCACCTGACGCCTCGAATTAATCAAATAAATATACACATGTTGTTGAGCAGTGTATGTATATACATAAACATTTTAAAAATAGAAAACTGGTACTACCGAAACATACGTTCCCATTTTTCCTCCCCGTGCACCTGTACCTGTCCTGCAGATGAAGCCTATTTTGTGCACAGCAGCATTCCCAGAGCTCACCTTCATAGGTTCCACTCTCTAGCAGGGCTCCACTTTGCTCCAATTCCATAAAACGCTCCACACTCACAAAGTTGTAGTCCACCCCTGGCACCTCCCCCTCCTTAGGTTGCCTGGTGGTACCTGCAGAGACAGAGAGAGAGAGGGCGAGGAGGAAGAGGAGGGGAGAGGAGGGAGGGAGAGGTCATTAGAACCAAATGGGGCACTTGAGAAGAAAAGGCAGGAAGGCAGAGAAAGCGCTCAGAAAAAGGGCTGGATGGGAAAAGACGGCAGATTTGAGGCTACAAAGTGTACGAGAGGAAGTGGGAGGGGAAGGGAAATGGAACAGAAGTGGGTGACTGAGGAGTCATCACTTGTGATAGCCAAATCCATTCACACAATTGTGTGTGTGAGTGACAGTGAGAGACAGCAAGAGAAGAGCAGGGAGAGCAAAACACCAACAGCAAACCACCATTATTCAGTTCCTACGAGCCAATCCAATGCTTCTTTAGTAATGAGTGAATCAATATGACAGTTTTAGGAAGCATAACTCAAACCTCCTTACACAGCACACAATACAGCGCCGATTGGATTATTGTAGAAACAGCAGGAATGCAGACGCACCACATTACCATGCAGCAATTAGAGCCTTCCTGCATCAGTGCTCTGGAGATCTCCATCAGCGCGGCGGCGTCGAGGCTCGGCTCTGTGATGGCAGCAATGGGAGTTTTGAGTTTAATGAGGTGCTGTGTTTGTGTCTCTGCCAAGTGGACTTACAGTTCGGGCTCAGTAAAGTATGCTGCCGTTGAAGCCTGCTCTCTATCGATCACGCCTGAAAACAATCATTGGTATGGAGCGGACAGGGAGACCGCTCTGAGCTGTTCCCAGGACTCGGGTCCACAGTGTAACAGCTAAGTCGGATTGATCTGGCTGTGTGGGTTACCAGAAAGTGTACGATTTGTGCCACGTCCAAGTCTACAGGTCTGAAAAGCAAGTTTTGGGAAAGCTAAAATTGGGTACATGTCCTCAGGTATGAACAGAGGGTATAAAATGCTTACAGGCATCACAGCAGAAGTGTGAGCTGTGGGAGATTAAAACAGCAGGTAGATGAGGTGCTGTGGGCTCATACACGACACACTCATGCATGCAGAGAGAGAGGGGTGGCTGCAGCATCCTCTAACTCTCCCCTTAATCATTAGATGTCTATTGATCGTCTGTCACTGCTTTATTCCTGTACTGCATCCACTGAACATTCTCAGCTGTATTTACTTCACTACTGGGAGCAAAAGATGGCAGCCTGGCAACACCTAATGAGTGAGGAAGCAACACCAAGAACATCAGACATCGGCAGACATCTATTAAACTTTAAAACATGGCCACACTGCGCACAGACTGTGGTGTCTTTTTTGTACTTTTCTCTCTCTGTGTGCGTCTAAATGTGTGAATTATACTGTGTACTTGCGTTTTTGACTGTGAATGTTAGCAAAGTGCCCAGTGTGCCCATAATAATCCCATCTCCAAGCTGATCACAGCTCAGTCGGACACCGTGGGTCCACAACCCCACTGGAATGAGAGTGCAGTGTGCATCGCTGTGAGTATGCATCACCCTTCCCATCACTTGATGGACTCAGATCAATATTGAATTAGTTGACAATGATGTGAAGGGCAATAAGACTTATAAAGAGCTCTAAGATCCATAAAATAAACATTCAGTTAATTTGTTTACTTAACTTACAAAAATTGAGTTTTTCTGCATAATTAAGCTTGAACAGAAATGTAAACTTTGGCAGAGGCTTTGCTATTGAACAATACACAATTTAAGCTTTTTTTCCTGAAAAATAGATCATGTCTGCTCATAAATATTAATGAACTAGCACCATTCTGCTAGCAGTAACAATAAAACTGAGCACATGTCCAATTTCTTGGTTGTACTTAATAGGAAAAATGTCAATAATATACATGTATATATAATCCTTGTTATCTTCAACCACAGTTAAGCTATACTTACATAGAAAAAAAAAGAAATAAAAGCAGAGGTCCAAATATGCTCATTCTTGGCAAATGTGCATATTTGCTTCTGTATTTCTGCATTTGGGAAAGGGAAAATCTGCCTCGGCTATTATATTATATATATTCCACCAACTTCAGAAGTATTGATGGGAATTTATGGGAATTTATTTCAGGCTGTAGTTTTTATGTTTTCATACTGGATTGCATTATTTCATATGGTATAATAAAAATCTTCCCCACCTCCATTGGCTGACTCATCTCTGACTCAGTCTGTACAAACATTTATCATCATAATCTCCACAAACATGACGTATTTTTGAGGGTTTTTTTTTTACAAGATTGCATCATAGTGTCAGGTGACCATTTTAGATACAATTTCAAAAACACAAACACCCCCTAAACGCAGCCTCACATGCGCCTGCGAAAATGGTCTTCAATGCCACTTGAACTACACTCAGTAGTTACACTTAAAGGAATAACGCAGATGATATTAACACCAATGTCAACAATGCCATAGGCACACAGACGCAGATTACCAGAGAGGCTGTCTTTAGCGTTAATGTGGTTACTCCTTTAAAAAAAATATTTTATATACTAAAGCAAACTGAAAAGAAGACGTGCAAGAGGTCTACAAAATAATGACTCAATAGTGATTCTTGGCTTGACTGAGGACACAAATCCCAGTCTCCTGAGCGAAAATCATGTGTCTGATGTATTTATCTACCGCAATCCTCTCCACTTACACTCTTTCTACCACCTCATGTCCCCTGAAGATAAACCTCTTTCACTACAGGTACCTTCAGCTGTTGAGGCATGTAGCCATGGACTGATGTCAAAATGATGTGCAACCATGCATACACCAGAGTGTTTATATTTTTTCGTGGAGCCGAGTTTAAACAGTCAAATAGCTGCAGTACGCTTGGGTGCAAAGACACGCTTTAAAAGAACAATTACAAAGAAGAAGAAGAAGAAGAAGAAGAAGAAAAAGGAGGACCACCACGGCATGTGCAGTGCGACGCTGAATATCCCCAGCTGGCCAGGTGGTGCTGGTCGCCTTCCACGGAGTACAGCTATTGATCTGTAAGATCAGATTGAAATTATTCTTCTGCCCACACCAGAGTAGGCAGAGCCTGCTGGCATACTGATGACCTGCTGATAGCCTTCTCCCACAGCTTCCTTCAGTGGACACACCAACTGAGCTGAGAGAGGCAGAGTGGGAGAGAGGGAGGGAGTACGTCTTGTTGGATCTGAGCTGGAAATATTGATCGAGTATCTGGGTTTGAGATAGGCCGACTTTTCCTCGTTTCTCCTTTATCCTTACACATTTCTGCTCAGAGTGAATTACCCATTTTCCTGTGCTCTTCCTCCTTCTTCCCAGTAAATACCTATGAAGTTTTTATTACAAATAACATCGTTTCCAGAAAAATCCAAGCATTGTTCCTTCTGCCTCTGTTACCATATTTCCCCTGTCTTCATCTTCACTTAACCTTACCAACTTTAGTTTTCGTATCTGGGAAAACTTTAAAAATGAAGGCAGAAACAATTTAATCCGTAACTGTCTGTGTAGGTTCTCATTCATCCAGGACATGGTAACCTAAGGAGCATGTAAAGAAAAGCAACCAGTCTCTTTTCTTTCCCTGAAATTCCTTCAGTTTGGTTTTGGCAATTTTCTCTTCATATTTTTTCATGTGAAGACACAAAGACCTAAACAATGCTTTAAATATTTACCGCTTGAAATCTTTTCTATCATATTTCCAGTTAGTAAGGGCTGTCTCTGCCTGTGCAGCTACCCTTGGAAAAACCCGGAAACTATTCTAATGATCATCAAACTACATCTTTACTGATATCCACACACGGGTGTCAAACGTTGTCATTAAGAGTGCAGAGGGGTCATCAAATGTCATCTTTATGGGGGAAAGAGTTAATAAATGATGCAACTGCACAGGTGCTCAAATTAAAACAAAAAATAGCAGCAGACTCCACGAAGTGGAGGCAGTGATGCTCTCACACAGCCAAATACACTGCTGCGGTTGACTATTGATTGGGTTTCATGCTTTTGGCTAATAAAAGGTTAAAATCGGCTGTGAGCCAAAAATGGTCTTTGCATCACAATCAGCCAGTGTATCCAACCCTCTCAGAGGTGACGCTGCAGGAACACAAGCACCACCGAGATTTATGGCTTAAATGACTTAAATCCACAATAAAACAGAAAACCTTGGAGCTGCCACTCTGGGAGGGAAAGACACTGTCTGCCTCAAACCCTGACAGCGAAGAACTACAGAATATTTTCTGTGGATGTGTGTGGGGGGAGAGAACAGAGAGAGACGATGTAGAAACACAACAAGGAAAGTCCATTTAGAGCAAAAGCTAAAATAGATGATATACTGAAATAACTCAGCTGGGTGTGAGATTATAAGAGGACAAAGACCTTTGCTAAATTATAGAGTGGAGGGAAGAGTGGCAAGCAGAGAAACACAGAGAGAGGCAGCAACAGAGAAGGAGACCGAGAGAGGGGGGTAAAAGGCTGATTGGTTAACCTCGCAGTGCATCCACAGCAGCTTGCAAGTGTGTTTGAGAATGTGAACTGTGTTCATTCGCATATTTATATAATTAGACAGGAAGTCACCAAGAGGGAGAAGCAGAGTGGTGGAGATTCAGGGCTAAAAATAGACTATCGATGAACTGATTAACATAATAAAGGTTGGGGAAAGGCAGGCAAACGATACGGTCTCTGCGCGAGAATGTGTGGGAGCAAGGAGGTGTGTGTGGAGTGGGGGTGTCAAGCGAGTCTCTCTTATTAATAGTTAATACTGTAATCTATAGACACACAGCACGGGATGTCATTATTTTCTCCAGAGTTCTTATACTCATTATCCTCCACTGTAATTTTAATAAATTTGTGGTTATAATGCAAAGAACATTTATATGATAATAGGACTGAGCAGCAAACCCAGACTAGTAAAGCTGGATGTGCATAGTTCCACAGAATCATCTCTGTGTGCATACAGTCAGGCTCATAAGTATTTGGACTGTAAATTTTGCCTCTACACACCAGCACAGTGGATTTTAAATAAAGCTATCAAGATGTGATTAAAGTGCAGACTTTCAGCTTTAATTCAAGGGGTTTTTACAAAAGCACTGCATTAACCGTTTTGGAATTTAAATAATTTTTATACACGGCCCCTTTTTACAGAGGAAAAAAAGTAATTAGGCAATTGGCTGACAAGCAGTTTCATGGCCAGGTGAGGCCAGTTTCCTCATTAAAATTAAGCCGAGAACATCTGGACTGTATTACACAGTATGACGTCCAAAGAGATGTTGGTGTGACTGAAGGAAGCCATCATTAGGCTGGAAACGAAAACAAAGCAGAGATACAGCAAAAACTTTAGGAGTGTTGGAATCAACGATTTGGTATATTCTTAAAAAGAGAGAACACACCAATGAGCTCAGCAGCACCAAATGGTCCGAGGGACCACAGAGACAAAGTATAGGGTGACAGACTGTTTTCCCCAGCTAAGAAAAACCCTTTACAACATCCAATCAAGTCAAGACGAGGTCAGCGTGCCATTTTAAAAAGTCTTTGGACAGATGAAACCAGGCATAACTTCTACCAGAATGATGGAGAAGAGAAAAGTATGGAGAAGGAAAGAAACACATTATCACATTAAAGGTCAAACATGTTGGAGGCAATGTCATGACATGGGCACGTATGGATGCAGGTGCAAACGTTTCACTTGTGTTTATCGATGATGCGGCTGCTGACAGAAGTAACAGGATGAAAGTGAAGCGCACGGCACCGTATCATCTGCTAAGATTCAGCCAAACGCTGCAAAACGGAATCCCAAGACAAAGAAACCGGCCTAGTCAGTCACCTGATGTTAACACAGCAGAGCGTGCTTTTATCGTTATCGAAGACAAAGCTGTAGTAAAGGCCTAGCAGAGCATCTCAGAGGAAATGAAACAGCATTCGGTGGTTTCTAGACTTCATTTGTCTTTGCCTGCAAAAGATTTTCATCCAAGTATTAAAAACAATCCTTATGTGTAAAATTATGACAAAATTATTTTGTCCAAATAACTTGAAGCATCTGAAAACAGGAGTGCGTCAATATAAATGTGGAAAAAAACAGAAATACTAAACAGTTAATTTAATATTTCTTTTAAAAAAGCTGAAGAGCTGAACGTCTGTACTTCAGCCACGTCTTGATTGTTTAATTTAAAATCCACAGTTGTGCTGTACTAAAGCGCAGCTGTTTGTCTCACAGACCTCATATTCGTTTCTGAGCTGAGTGAATTTGTTACATAGACTGAATTAACACCAAATCTAACTGTAACTAAAAATACTCCCTGAAAAGGTGAATAGCTGTGACACTCTTTCACGATAATCCTCTAGTGGGCTAAACGAGGAGGTTTATACGTGCATGTACAGAAGTGATAGCACACTAAATGTAGGTCCATTCTCACCTTATTATGCTGCACATCTTTTCAACTGAATTAGCACGTGGTGCTTTCTGCTTATCTGTTTAACCCTGCTACATCCTTTGGTGGGTATATATTAATATAATATTCAAAATTCTGTATGCTAAAAAAAACTACATCTATTAGAAGGTGAGGTCAGAAGACACAATCTTGTTACAGTGTAATCAAAAAATAGAGAGACAATGCACTGTCCTCAAAACCCTGAACCCGTTTACCCACAGTCGTTTCTAGCAGAGAGCAAGCAGAGCACCACAACAGACTGTCTCAGTTACACATCCATCCGTCCATCCATCCATCCTTTCTCCTGATTCTTGTTCCAATTTACCTCGTCGCTCTTCGTTCCACTATAGCTGATCTCTGTCCCCATTACTCCCTCCCTGTCTTTTTTAATCCGCTCCTCTTTCCCTTGATTATTCTCCACTCCTCTCGTCTCTTCTTCAGGCTCTGTCTAACACTTTGGTCTTCTCTTTCATTCACTCTCCTCCTTCCTTCTTCTTCTTCCCAGTTGACAGATGTGAAGTGTGACAGCAGGGCTATAGAAGAAGTATGATCGAGCACACACACACACACACACACACACATCCTTATTTACACTACAAAGCCTGGGCTACAGATGCAGCGACACAACATGGCAACACTCTGACAGGAGCGTATGCTCTCACGACAACACATCAGTACTTGGCAACACAGACTCACCATGGTAACAAGCAGCAATATCTACACGAGCTGTTCATAAATAATATTTATGTCAGGTATGACACACCGCTTTGCATGTGGAGCCGTTTTACTAGTCACAGTGTCAGAGGTCTTCAGTTTGATCCTTTTCTGCTCTGCACCGCTGCAGGTGTGTGCTCGTTGCCAACTCTTACTTCATCAATCAATTACTTTTGCAGCATGGCTACCCAGAGCTCACACCTGGTTACCTCGGAGTAATTTACCTGTTGTTTGAGCAGACAGGTTTTACTCTGAAGGGAACTGCAGGCTGGGAGGACTAGGAGACTTGGATGTCATGTCTCAGTGTAAATCTCTCTCAGGGCAGAAGGATGCTCTGCTCCACATTTCAGTCTAGCTGCAATCAGCAGTGAGACAGCAAGAGAGACAGGTGTGAGACTCACTGCTCATTCTGCTACAGACAAACCAAATTTAAGGTGGACTTTCTAAGCTTTTCCTTATTTCCTGTCACATATATACTGTTGCAGTGGAGAAAGCTTCAAATAATGAGGGCTGTGCATTTATACATGATCCCTGTGATCCAGAAGCTCCAGCTTCACACAGCTCCAAACGCTCAGTTTCAAACAGATTCTGCTCCATTCTTGGCTCTTAAAAAGAGAGGATCTCCATAATATGGACATCTCACTTCACATTTAAGGCTGTATAAAGGTTAAAACAAGCAGAATTATTGAGCTTTGGGTGTGCAGTAGGTGGATCTGTTGTTAGGCTGGCTGTTTATCCTTGATTTTTCCTTATTTCCTTACCGAAGACATTGGGAGAAACGAAAAGACATTTCAAACCACCACAAAACAGGAATGGCACAGTGGTGTGGTGGTTAGCACTGTTGCCTCACAGCAAGAAGCTACTGGGTTGAAACCCCACCTGGGGTCCTTCATTGTCTTTGTGAATTCTGACTTCCTCCCAAAGGTTAATTGGTGATTATAAAAGTGACCGTGCAGTAGGTGTGAATATGAGTGCGAACAGACTGGTGACCTGTGCGAGGTGTACCCTGCTTCTCAGCCTGTGACAGCAAGGATAGGTTACAGGCCCAGGAAAACAGGGGAAATGGATAGACTGAGAAAACTGTTATAAGTTATATTGTTCCAGACTTCTGGGATACCAAGAACCTGGGAGTGATCTTTTGACAAGGCTCACTTTTTATGAACAAATATTGCTGTCAAAGCTAACTTAGTTCAGCTTTGGTACTTGTGAAGTTGAAGCCATTTCTCTTCCTTAGAGACTTTGAAAAGGTTAGAGATGCTTTCATTTCGTCTCAGCTTGACTATTGTAATAGATTTTTTTCATTCAGGTGTCAGCCTGTCTTTCTTTGTCGACCGCAGCTGCTCGGGTCCACAGTCTCCTACATCAACTCCCAATCAGTTTAAGATTTGATATTGTTTTTTTAAGTCATTACACGGGATAGTGGCCCCATATCTCTTTCCACTAGATCTCCGAGGTCTGCTAAGCAGATGCTCTGAGTTGCTCTGAGGTGCAGAACCAACATCTGGATATCAGACTTTTACTGTATTTGCTCCTAAATAACAGAAAAAAAATTGCTTTTCACGTCTGGATTTCTCCAGATATTTTTAAAACTCCCAGAAAAACTATTTATTTTGGAGCTTTTAAACCTGACATTTGTTTTCTTACTTGTATTCTTTTAATATTTTTTATGTTATTATTATCTGATTCTCTCAGCTGTACAGCAGATTGAAGAAGACAGATGTTGACCAAACACAGTGATAAATTGGCTTGACGTATTCTAAATTACACTGACTTGCTCATGAAGCTGCATCAGTCATGTCGACCCGTTTGGTGCTGGAAAGTGATTAACAGTAATTCTTTAAAATGGTGAACTATTCCGTTACCTGGCAGTTTCAGGAAGGTTGCATCATTACTGATGTCGAGCAGCGTATTAAATAAATCGTTTATCAATAAAAAATTAATCCTGTCTCTTGCACCAAGTACTGAAAATGTCAAAGAGCCTTAACAGCATCTTTAATCAAACGATGGGACGTTAGCTGGTTAACTGACTTATTCCAGTTTTTTTTTTTTTATGTGATTATTTATCTGTACGTGTTGACTTTTTAACATTTGGATGCACAAATTATAAACTCGCCGCGTCACTTGGAGACTGTGTTGCTCATTTTTTATATGATTGACTATTTTGCATTTTTTCTTATGAAGATTTTTTTTTATTGTTAACGGCACATAAAAACAAATGCTCTAAAACCAGCTAATGTCTGCCATTTTTGCAGCCTTGACTTATCAACCATCTGAATAATTAGTGCAGTTATTCGCTAATGTATTGGAAAAAATGTCAGTGTGTTCATGCTGCAAATAATCATTCACATGTACACACATGTAGAGTTATCAAAATAATATTTTATGCGTGTTCTTTCCCTTTTAAAGCAGTCCGGGTTAAATGTCATTTCTGAGTAGATTAGATAATTTTCTATCTAATTTTTTTTCCTATTGGAGGAAAGTGTCTTTGCAATCAGAATAATGCCAGAGACGTTATAGGAGGGAAACACCAACGATTCGATTGTCTTGTCCCTGGTCTCACAAGCAAATGCTGCACTGACAGCTGCCGGCGGTGCAGGACCACGGCAGTTTTAACTGCTTGTTGGCAGACATGTCTACTTACTCTACTCACTGCTGTGCAGCAAAGACGTAACAGCATCAATAAGAAGAACATTTTCAGAGACCTTTCATTGTATATAGTAATACTTGCAAAGATATTAAAGCTTGTTTTTTTTTTAAACAATATTTGATTGTTTAATGTGGCTATTGCTCAGTGGTCACCGTCGCTTATCTTATTCAGCATTGGGTGGGAGTGGCTGGAGCCTTTCCTGGCTGTGATAGGGCGAGAGGTTGGATACACCCCAGACAGGCCACCAGTCTCTTGCAGGGCTAGCACAGAGAGACAGCCACCCATTCACACTCACATTAACGGCCAGTTCAGAGTCACCAATAACCTTAACAGATAAGCAGGCAGAAGATAAACTCCACGCAGAAAAAAAGCCACAGCAGGTTCAAACTCCATATCTTTGGATTGCTCGCGTGTGTTCATTTAGAAGGGGTTTTAAAATAAGATCCTGGAGACTATGCCATGGGGCAAAACTTTCCTATTAAAGGGATCTGGTAATGTACTGAACACAAATATGCTCTTATATTGACACCAAACAAATAAGTTAAACTCAAATCAGCTCTAATCTCAGCAACTCTCTGCATACCACCAAAACACACCTTAAAGTATTTTTCTATGTGTTTTTTTTTTTCCTTCAGCTTGACATATTTTCTATGTTTGGACATAAAAATGAAATGAGATTCTGTGTGTTTTTAGCTTGTCATTAAAACCCAAGACTATCACAATGCATCTGTCAGTTACTCCATCAGAAAGAGCAGCTGACTGAGACAAAATATGGTTTTCTAGGGAATTCAAAATTCCTCCGTAAACTAAAGCAGGCAGTCAATCCCTTCTTTAAATGATACCTGGCAGTGTGCATTCAGATTAAACACTGCAGCAGGTGTGGAGCTCCTTCCATAAGTCTGTCTGTCAGATCCAGAGGCTGCTGCAAAGACAACTGCTTGCTAGATGTATCAGCGTCTGGCGGAGTCGGTGTCTGCGTGACATTGAGAAATTACCCTTGCACCGAGGAATTTCCTGCTGTGATGGAAATCAACCGCGACAGGCTGAAAAGCACCTTTATTAGTCTGCGGATCTGAATGACGAAGGATGAAAGCGGGGGGTAGCATAATCCTCACACAGAGGCGGTGTGTGGTATACTCACTGGCCACTTTGTTAGGTACACCTGTTCAACTGTGTGTTAATAGGAATATGTAATCGGCTAATCACATGGCAGCAAATCAGGCAGACATGATCAAGATGATCTGCTGAAGTTCAAACTGAGCATCAGAATGACACTTATGACAACCAAGGTATGCAGAAGAGCATCTCTGAACACACATCCTACCTCGTGCAAATGGGCTACAGCAGCAGGAGATCACGCCGGGTGTCACTCGTGTTAACTAAGACAAAGGAAACTGCACAATCTCACCAAAACTGAACAACAGAAAAGAAAATTGTTTATTCTCAATTTCTGCTGTGACATTTTGATGTTAGGGTCAGAATTAGCTATCAGTTAGCTATATAGGGTGCTGGTGGTGCAATGGTGTGGAGTATATCTTGTTGGTGCACTTAACTTAGCATCGTTTTAATGCCACCGCCTACCTGAACTGTTGCTGACCACATCCCTTCTGATGCCTGCACCCAGCAGGAAAAGGCACCGTGTCACAAAATTCAGGCCATCTGATTTCTCTAGCATGACAATGAGCTCATTGTACTCAAATGGCTTCCACAGTCAACAGATCCCAATCCATTAGAGCACCTTTGGGATTTGGTAGAACAAGAGATTCACATGATGGATGAGCAGCCAACAAATCTGCAGGAACTGCGTGATCCTGTCATGTAAATATGGACTAAAGGAGGAAAGTTTCAAACACCTTGCTGACTCAGTGCCTCAAAGAATTAAACTCTCAAAGCAAATGTACCAGCAAGATGCACCTAATAAAGTGGCCAGTGAGTATGCTTATGGCCAAAAGTAAAGGTTAACCAGTGTAAAACACGTGAACTCACTGAGGTGTAAGTGTGCGATGACCATCACAGAATGAACAGAGCTTATCACGCACATCTTTAAACTACTACAGAGAGAAAGCAACAGTGGTGGAGTGGAGACGGGAACATAAATATAAAACGCTTCCAAAAAAAACAAAGAAACAAACCAACAAACAGGAAAACTCATTTTGTGATTAGCTGCTGAGTGAGAGGATCACACTGAGGAGAGGAAAAAAGGAGGTAAGACGACACCTGTCCAGAGCTTAACATGGAAAACACTTTGCAAACATAACCAATTCATTAATCATCTTCAATATTTACCATTTTCATTTCATAAAATTCATATCGTTCACATGCAGTTCCTTTCATCTGTGGAACAACATTAATCCAGTGTGCCAATCACACTGCAGGGAGCACAGAACCACATCAAAGCATGTCAGCCAGCTCTTTAACAAGAGCAAGCCAGCAGGCAAATCACCCCTTTAAGGAGCGAGTCCCTGAGGGATGATGTATTCTCCCCCCCTTTCTCTCTCTCTCACATATGCACACACACACACACACACACACACACACACACACACACACACACGCACACACACACACACACACATATATATATAAAGAGTCAAAAAACACACAAAACCTTAACAGAGAATGGCATGTAAAACTCCCATGATTTGTTTATTAAACCAGCCTATTAAATCTCAAGACACAAACAGAATAATCAATGTAACTGTGTACAAAGAAACCCCACAAATGCACACTCACGCATAAGTACAGTACGTTTTGTGCACATATGAGCAAATCATTCTCCCGCAGATCGACACACGAGAAATTAATTTTATCTTTATCACTTCGCTGAACTTTGCCATTATCATCATGACAAACATCCTGAAATAACTGTCATCACTCCTCTTCCTCCCCCTCTGCCTCATCATCAGCCGCAGTGCTAAATTAGAACTGAGGCCCATTCACATTCATATTTGTAAATATGAGTGTAATTTAATCAGCAATCTATAAGCAGGATTTAACTCTTGGTAAGTAAAACGAATGCGTTCCAACCGCAAACCTCTTCGTGATTAAATTTTAGAACAAATTTCTGGATGCAGAAATCACCGATTTCTCTTCAGTCGTTCAAATTAAACGAGGGAAATAAAAAAAATCAAAAATCAAACGCAGATGGAAGTGGGAGAATTTGGTAGATAACGGCAGCGACATCTCCCCTTCCCGAGCAACTCGTTTCAGATGAATGGACTGAGTGTTCATTTAGAGGTGCAGAATTTGTTCCTGTGTATTTATAGGTGCTGTTCATCTGACTGCACATTATCAACAGGATAATGAATTCAAATCCAACTTCGACACATCGCCACATTGGAAAGCATGCTGTCTGAGCCAAAAGGTTGCGGAAGTGTGAGTGTACCAATGACTGTGAGGAAAGCAGAGAAAACTACAATATGAGGCTTCAGCTGGTAGACGCACACTGTCCAGTCGTACACACACTGGTGACCGATTTTAATTTTTAACCATCCTTGTAAGTGTTGCCAAGCTTTTCTGAGGCTCTTCTTAGCACTAAAGCACTCTAGCTTTCTTCAGTGCCTTCACTGCAAATACACTCAGTAGTGTGCAAACAGTTAAAAAGGAGGAAAAGTAAAATGAAGGACAGGGCTGGAGCTACGTAACACAAAATGAGAGCAGTAGTTTTAAACAGCTTTTCTTAAAACAGCTGTATTTAACTACAGCACTGTGCAAAAGTCTTGATTCACTCCCTAATTGCTTATATATATATATATTTTGCTTCCAAGAGGTCAGATGCGTTTGTAATTATTTTTTAACATGGTCTTGAGGAATAGCTTTCCAGGCTTTATGAAGGTTTTCCCAAAGATTTTCTTTCGGGCGCCTCAGGAGGTGGAGCGGCTGTCTACTGATCGAAAGGTCAGTGGTTCGCTTCACGGATCCTCCTGTCAACATGTTGAAGAAATCTTGGGCAAGATACTGAACCCTGATTCGCCCCCATCGTGGTGTCACTGCATGTGTGGAGAAGACCAGGTATAGAAAAAGTGCTTTTATGAATGTGTGTGCTATTTGGTAAATGGAGGTTGTGTTAAAAATGCTTTAAGTGCTCATTTAGAGTTCCTATTTAACTAATTTTAGCCATTGGCCCGGCGACCGTAACATTTGTGCTAGGGACAAAGCATATATATGAAAACATATCTTACCATGGTGTGCACTTTGTCCTCCTAAAATCTGAGGAAACTACAGCCGGTGGGCAGTGTCTTCATGTCTTTAAGAAATGAAGACACCTTCAGTTCATTCACTGAAGACTCATTAGAAATGCTCTCACTGGAAAAGTGGAGGCCAAAGAAACAGGGAGCAAATGCTGAGACTTTCTAAATTAAACAAAAACTGGACCAAAAATCTGTTACAACAGGTCTTATGGGGTCATTAATTTACACTTAAAAATTTGGGGTCAAACTGTCACCAAAATGAGAAGGAAGGTCACGAGGGAGCGTCCACCATATCATGACAACGATCCCATACCTGGATAGAAAACACATTCCCAGAACCTGGACCTTAACATTATTAAAGCAGCATCCTTAACAGACAACTGGAGAAATATTCCTACTTAATGAAATTACAAAAATCTTGTCTAAGAGAGTTTATAAGAGGCTTTGAGGGAGAATAAAGATGGTCATATCAAATACTGACTTTTAAGCTGCTTGCTTTAAATGCTGTATTTCCATGTTGTTTCTTAAAATGTTTAAATCACTGCACCCATTTCCAATCCTCCCAGCAAAATCTAAAGAAATGAGCGGTGGCTCTTTTGCACACTACTGCATTTTTATTTCATGTGCTATATCACTTCCTGCGTACTATGACCAAACACTGAATGGTGTGCATTACCACGAGTGTGTATTAAGATCTGCTGCACGCATTAGGGTGAGAAAGTGTCTTTCATCTTCCACAAATTTCCCACATCACCGTGATCATTATCAGACATCCGTCACCCCTATCACCATCACCATCTGAAGCATCTTGGCCCCGTTCAGCTCAACATCTTTATCTGCTCCTCCTCTGCAGTCTGAGGAGGATTCCCTGTCGGAAGCTGCAGGGGAGCATGTGTCCAGAACAGTGGATGTAAAGTGACAGAAGCTGCATGTATTTATAGGCTATCTGAGTAGAGGAATGTGCTGCTCACTGTTCAAGCTATTTATAGAGCCTTTTACTGATGCCTCTGAGTAGAGTGGAGGAAAGGAGATGGTTCTCCCGGGTATTACTTACGAGGCTCCCTCATATCTCCCTCTACCCTCATTCCTTGCACGTCCGACCTTCTCCCCACATCTCTACCCTCCATCCTCTTAACATCCACTTGCATCAACTCTTGTTTCTCACTTTCCATCTTCTGCCACTGCCTTCTCCCCTCCCCTCTCTCCCCTGCTGATCTCCTCCTCTTTACCTCCTCTTCTCCCCATTTTCCATCTTCTCGCAGAGCCTCTTTGCTCGTGTCCACATCCATCACCTTCACCCCCCCTCGCTCCCTCAATTTACTGTACCCACACCTCTCTCCTTCCTCTCCTCTTGTATTTTCCCAATTTTTTACTCCTTTAGAAAATTTTCCCCGTCTTACGCTCTCACCTGCAGTTGTATCAAAGAGGCACTCACATTGCTAATATGCAGAGAGCAAAACCATTTTAAACTCTTCTCTAAATTCCTAACAGCAGGCGCTCTGACAAGAGCTCAGGCTCTGAAGTGGTCAACGTAGCCCTGCAAAATCAAATAAAATAGCGCTGGAAATTTTCAAAAGCTCAAAAGGCTTGAGAAGTTAGACTGTCAAACAGCAGCAATCTCATCAAATGGTTCAACCTGAAATGTGGGATACCTCTCTCAAGTTTTACTACCTTCACGTCCAAAAATCTCCTTTTCTGCCAATATTGTTTCTACTGCCTGACACTTTTACCAGTTACTGTGTCACTTAAAATCTTGTTTACTCTTATTTTTTTAATCTTTCTCAGTCTTCAGTGACTGTTATCGCCTGTCCTAGTAACAAATATGCACATGTCCTTGAAGTGCTCGTCCTGCTACCATTCGTGTGCCTGTTGAAGCGTGAACGCATGTGCAAAATAAACCTGAAATAAGTAAAAATCCACAAGCAAACAAAGCAAGACTCACAGACACACACACACAATAGGCTGCAGGCCACAATACAGCATCTGTATACGGTTATTAATGACCGAGAGTAAACGAGTATGTTCATTTCATTATTTTTGCTGAAAGAATGGACAATCCTTGAGCTGAATGATGTAACAGGATGCAGTAGTCGATGTCAGCATGTGAGTCTTCTAGCTGTATGAACACGCGCACGCAAACACACACGCACACACAGACAGACACACCTCCTCCCACATCTTTGACAGCGTGTTGTGATGCAGAGTGGCGTCTGCTCGTCAAGCTGACAGACCGGCACTGACAGCGTGGTCAGAGCGCTGCAGACAAGGGAGAAAAAACACTGATTTTATAACGCTCCAAACCACAACAACAAACAGCCCACAGGGCACGAGCAGTGCAGCACTCAGGACCATCAACCTTGTTTTTGGCCCTTCTGATGGTGTGTCACTGACGGTTGAGCAACGCCTGCTTATGCGAGTCTCAGACTGCCAGGAAATCGTGCGTTGACTATACACTGATCAGCCACACTAATACCACCTTTCAAATATTTTGTAGGTCTCCTTGAACAGCTCTGAGGCATGAACTCCAAAAAAACCCTCTGAGGTTTATGACATAAGCAGCAGGTCATTTAAGTCCTGCGCAGGTGAAGAGAGGGGCCTCAAGGCCAGGTCAACAGAAGGTTGAACGCATTCCAGAAATTACAGCAGGGATTTGAGGAGCACAGCAGTGTGGCTTTATCCTGTTGAAAGAGATGGCCGCTGCCATCAGGAAAAAAACTAAACAAAACAAAAAATGTTTACCTAGGTACAAAAGCTTCCACATGAATGACAGGACCCAAGATTACCCAGCAAATTGCTACCTAGAGCATCAAACTGTCTCTGCCAGCTTGTCCTCAAACACATCATCAGACCATCAGAACACCTTCCTTAACTGCTCTGCTGTCCGGTTCTGATCACAACTTGGAAAGATGGGAATAAGCACACAGCTCCCTCTAAATTTTGTGTTCCCCTATTTTAAAAAAAAGAGAGATATAGTGGAGAAAATATGCCTTAATTCGATAAGATAGTAAAAAGTAAGGGGTGAGAGGGGGTGAATGTCACGCAGCAAATGACCTGAGGCGAACCGAGGCTGCTGCAGTAAGGACTTCAGCTTTCAGGACATGGCATGCATGCTGCACCGGCTACAGAAGTGCCCCTCTGATGCCCTTCAATCAGCAATTTGTGAGCCCATGACCCTCTCACCGGTTCACTGCCTGTCCTATGTTGGACCACTTCTGCAGGTACTAACACCTGCATACAGGGAACACCACACAACACTTCCCTACTGAGGTGCTCTGACCTGCTCCTCTAACCATCATACTTTGGAAACTTTCAAAGTCACTCCAATCCTAATGCCCGACCATTTCTCCTGCTTCCAGCGCACCAACTTCACAAAGTGATAGTTCATCAGCCTGCTCTTTGACAGCTGCCACTGATATTAAAGCCAATGTTATTCACTTCACCCGTCACTGGTTTCAGCGTTGTGGCTGATTAGTGTATATGAGACAGCGTAAGTAGTACAAAGTGCTCACCATTAAAATAAATTTGGGGGATTCCTGCAGTATTACAACTGCATTTTAATGACATTTAAATAATCAGCATATGATAATTCAAAGCCGCAGTGCAGGAGGTCTATGAGTTGGAATTTCTATAATCTTCATTACACTGTATCAGCTTTGTTAAGTGATAGGCAGTTAATTATGGGGATGTCATTACTGCTCAAACACATCACGCAGAATGAGCATCTTTCTGTTCCCATAAAGCCCTGGAAGGGGACTATAATTGCAATGTGGCGACAAAACCACCAAAACAGACACGTGCTGCCCTTCAGCCTCAATAGGGCAGAAGTGTTGAAGCTTAGCCAGTCCACACTACCTCTGTCGTCACCCTGTCAGTCTGCCTTCACTGCACTATTACACAGCCAACAGTCTGAGAAAGAAAGAGGAACGGAGAGGCAGAGGGAAGGAGAAGGAGAAGGAGAAAGCCGCCTGGAGTTAAAATTGAAAGGGAGAGAAAATGTGATGAAGTGAGGTGGTGACCAAAAGAAATCAAAGAGGCAGAGGAGGGTGGGAGGGGAGCAGGGGGAACATGAGAGAGATCGAAAGCAGAAGATGAAGACGGCGGGAAAAAGAGGAGAAAAAAAAGAGAGTGATCGAGTGATAGTGAGAGAGAGAGGCTCAGGAACTGTGCAGCTGTGGGACCGTATTAAACAATCACTTCTGTGTCAGCAGCTCAACACACCGGCAGAGAGGACATCTAGTATAGTAGAAGCAGCCAGTACAAAAACACCCATCGCTGACGTCAAGCCGAGCTCTGTTTCCTCATGCGTCTGTACCAGAATCTGCAATATGAATTGGCCTATTAACAGAAGATAATGAAACATGTCAGATGAGTGCAAAACCCTTCACCAAACATGCATGCAAAGCGAGCTGATCCACACGCTGCATGCAGTCTGCAGACTCAAGCATCAGGCCTGATTCATGAGCTGCTGCCTGTATTGACACGGGAAGATCCTGCTGGGCCCTGCATCCCCTCAATATTAATCACACAATGACATCGCCGCCCAACAGGCCAAAGGCATACGTGCCGGGGAAACAAAAAAGACAACAACCCACAAAAGAAACAACAAAAAATCCAGACAAAAAAAAAAAACATTCACATGTAACATCTCATTTGGTCAGCGTGTAAAATTCATCACACACAGAAAGAAATCTGTGTATGTTGTGCATGTCTAGCATGTGCTAAAGGGGGGGCAGGGCACCACAACGCAAGCCTCAAGACAAGAGGGTGGTTGCCGTGGAAACCTCAGGCTGAAAGCTCGGCAGCCGGACGACTGAGGGAAGAGAAGGAGCGATAGACGGCGAGAGACAGAGAGAATGAGTGTGTGTGTGTAAAATAAGAGGGTAACATCTCGAGGGCAAGCGGAGAGAAAGACAAGGTGTGTTAGCTGGTGGAGGAGGGTTGACAATGATATCCAAGAAATGGTGCTAGAGAATGAAAGAGACAATTACAGACATACAGTGAGGCAGCAGAGAGGATGAGATCAAAGAAGAGTAAAAAAAGAAAAAGAAGAGGAGTGCAGCAGTGATGGAGGCCAGAGGGTGGAAGAGAGCGATAAAGGGTGATGTGGACTCACAGGGAACAGTGCGGAGGTAGAGGTTGTCTCTGATGATTTGCTGGTGGTCGTGGTCCACTGAGCCCTTGGAGAAGCGCAGGTTGAGGTAGTGCCGCAAATCCTTGTCAACCACCCCCCCTAAAACACAAAACGAGCAAGAGAGAGAGAGAGAGGTTAGAGCTTGATGACAACACACACAAACTGGCAAAGGACATTTTTCTCTTGATCCAAGTCAGACTGTTTCAAACACCACCAAAAGGATTTCCACTGCAGCGGAAGAACAAGCACCAGTTATTAAACAAAAAAGAACACACAACTTTAAACCCGTTACGGAAAACTGAAAGTTTAAAATGACACAAAGCATCAATGCATGAATATCAGCTACTTCAGAAGCTCTTCATCTTCAAGTTTGAGTAATTTTCTTTAATATTTTCCAACAAAAAGCCGAAGCGCACCAATACAGAATGCACAGACTGCCAAAGCTGTTAACAAAGAGAAACACTGAGGAATATTTTAACAGTATAAAACTTCCTTGAGGAGCAATAAAAGAGAAAACGGCATGTTAAAGGGGGGGAGAGAGAACAAAACCCAATTTTGTAGTGTCATGAGAAAAAAATGGCTTGCAATGATTTTCACAACAAAGCAAAACAGCAAAGGCTACTAGAGCAATTGTGTAAACCAGTGATCCCCTTGGGTCTAAATGTGCGGTGTCAGCAGGTTGGGTGACAAAGGCTACAGAGGACAGAAGCTCAAACATCCTCATTTCTCCTTCTCTGTCTCTGATGATTATGTGCTGTTTGAGCTTTCATCCTTTTCATTATGTCACTGAGCTGAAACAAAGAAAAGTAAATGACAAACAAAATAAGGGCAAAAGGCTAAGGAGCAGGCCAACATATCTATGCGGCATATAGTGTGTGTGTGTGAGTGATAATGTCCATGAATAGTTTCTCCTCCCTTCATCTGAAACCAAAGAAGCCCAGGAGGATGAGAGGAGGGGAACTTATTTTCCACACAGCATTCGATATGCAAAACCATCACATCCGACAGCGGGAGGGATGAGGTTACATGCCATGCATTTACAAATGACAAAAATCCCTCCTCACTCATGCATACTCTAGTGACCTCCTGCCAAATGGAGTTGACAGCGTTCAGGATACCAGTTAAGATTCAGGCAGTGTCTGCCTTTCATAGGAAACTCTTTACATTGGAACCATGCATACACGTTCCTGACACAGGTGACACTGTAATTCTCAAATGATCAACCCTTTTAGTCTAACATCTTATGTAAACTGACACCATTTTAGCAAGGCCACGAAGCACCATGAAATGCTTCACAAATAGAAAAGAGCGAGGTGAGAGGAGAGGAGAGCAGAGGAGAGGAGAGAGGAGAGGAGGAGAGGATAGGAAAGGAAGGGAAATGAGGAGAGGAGAGGAAAACAAAGGAATAGATGGAAGACAGGATGAAATCTTGATTGGCATTACTACTAGACAGTGATTGTTCTAGATGGGTTTACCATGATGTCACGCAGCTATGCATTCATGCATAGGCCATATCTCTGACATGCACAGACACCAGCATACATATATCTCTACATACACACCGATACATGCTCAGAGAGAGAAAGACATCCGAGAGAAAGAGCTGTGCAAGCCGGGCACCTCATCAGTACCTGGCCCAGATGCGGTCCTTTCTCTACAGGTATATATCCAAAGACAGCCTGTCCTCCCAGGCGTCCTCTAGCCTTGCAACCATCCACCGCACATCTTCTGCCGCCTTGGTGAAACCACACTCACTCGCCTCCTGCCTCTGCTTCTCCACTGCTGCTCCAGCACACAGCAGTAACCAGCTGCAGCCAATTTTAATCCCAGGGAAGAAGATAAGGACTGGGGGGATGGGAGATGTAAAATGACACGGATAGATGGCGAGAGACGACGACCGTCGGGAGGAAAAAAAGAGGAAAAGATGTACCAGTGTGAAGCCGGGCTCCACAAAAACCTACCAGCGGATTGGCCGGATGACTTCCACAGTCCTGCAGCAGCCCCTATCTGCTGCTGCTATTACTGCACTGGTGTGTGTGTGTGTGTTTTGTGTGTGTGTCTCCAAAAGACTGAGAGAGACAGTACGTGGTAGTATCAGATAAATGTTTATGCATGTGAAAGCATTTGTAGAGTGTGTGTCGGTATTTTTTTCCGTGTATGAGCACACCCAGATGCTCCCCGACGTTCCTCAAATACTCTCCATCTCCCGTCCACCAGATGCTCTCTCTGTTTGACCTTGTGTCAAAGTAGCCTAGACTAGAGAGAAATACTGTGACGCGCAGCAGCAGCAGCATATGTCACAGCGAGGTTACACTCACTCATCCGCACACGGAGGGCTGATGAGCTCACAGCTGCAGAAGATGCCTCGAGCGCCGTCTTGAGCAAGGTTTGGTCAAAACACGAGACGTAAACAAACACCAACACAGAAACACACGCTCGTGATATGAGCGCTTGGCTCGAGGCACAGCTGACTGTGGAGGAGGGGTGTATTTGAAGAAGCTTTATTGGTGTGACTGTTCAAACAGAACAAATTTACCAGTCTCAGAGTTAAACTTGATGCTGTAAACATCACAGTGAACTCGTTTGGTGCCTGACTGCTTCAACAAAGCAGAAAATAATTCTGGGAAAGGCAGTTTTTATAGATTTCCAAAAACTGCAGCATGAAAGCGGGGTAGAAAGGACGACGGCACAATCAATCAACACCATCAATCAAAGCAGACAGCAATCAGCGCAGGACTACACAGACTCACACTGCCCATTGATTCTCTTTTACATGATCCCCAAAATCATGCACAAACATTTAAACACAAAGGTTAATTTAAACAAATTCCTCCCTTCTGCCCACATCTGTCATTACTGGTGGAGCTGCTGGCACTACCTCCACCACAGCAGCCTTCGCCTCATTATGTGATTAGACGAGTCCAAAATCACTCCCAGTTTACTGTACAGAGCACTAAATTTACTGTCCATTTTATTCATAATCACTAGTGCCCTTAAAAATTCCACAAGGGCTTGTCTGCTTAATTCCTGTGCTCAATATCTCGTTAAAACATGTCTATTCTGCTACTGCTGGGTGAGCTAAATGGCTCCAGCTGAGTATGAATCAACTGCATGTTTAACCATGCAGACAGCTTCACGTTTTACTAAAGAAACCCTGAAAATCGAGCAGAATTCAGTTTTACACACAGAGACGTATAGATAGTTGGCCACATACATCAGATAATCTAATGTCTTTGTTGCTTAGCAACACAAAAGAACCAGATCTGTCCGCACAGCTGTTGATTTACCTAACGCCACACACCCAAATTAGAGAGCTTGTTCGGTGTTTAAACGTCAATATTTCTAATTCTACATGCCTAAATAAGTGTCTTCACATGGAAAAAAAACACCACCTTCACATATCTGTGTTCAAATGAAAGACCATCAAATGTTCTGTCCTACAATACAACGTCTTTACTGATCAAAGCAAGGCTGCCACTGCAAATGCATTTTAAAAAAAGTAAACAAATCTGTCAACAGCTATACGTTAAGGATATGAATATCAAATCTGACAACAAGAGGACTATGCAACTGTCAAAATACTGAACCAGGAAGACAGTTTGTAACATTAATTCAATTCAATTTGATTTATATAGTGCCACATCACAACAGCAGTAACGAAACCCAAAAAGAGACGTGCTGATCAATAATGCTTCTTTATTCTCACAAGAGGTCATACAGGTCAACAGCAGACTATTTTCAGGGTCTAAAATGTAACTTGAAAGCTTTACATCGTAATAAATAAAGGCAGAAATGTTAAAACTTGACTATCTGATGTCTTTAATCCACGGACAGCAGCAAAAAAATGGGTTTGGCAGGTCACTGCTGCAGCTGTCTTTAGTTGTTTGTGGATCTTTTTTCTTTTTTTTAAGCAAGCGAAATGCAGCAAGATCGGGTTGACATCAGGTCACTGACCTGGTCACTGCAGAATATTCCACTTTCAGACCTTCAAAAACTCCTGAGCTGCATTCACATTATGTTTCAGGTCATTGCCTTTCTGTACTCTCAAGTGTCCTCCAGTGAAGTTTGCTGCATTTGCCCGAACTTTGCACAAAGTGACACTCTGTTCACTTCAAAAAATGTACTTGTGTAAATGTGAGTCGTGACCCAGTGCCAAAGAAGCGATGTTGATCCATGCGTCATACTGCATCATACTGCCTCTGCTGTACTTTTTTAAATGTAGTACGCTTCAGGATCAGAACCTGTCAAAGCCTTCTCCACACTTTCTTCTCCACAGTTATCTTACTGGCTGTTTTTTTGTTTTTGGCTATTTCTAATCTTATCCTTTTCTTCTTTGAACACGTTTGCATCTTGTGGTGATCCCTCTGTATTTCTATGTCTTCATCATAGATTTGGATAATTATAAGCCTTCCTAATGGAGTGTTCCTAAATTGGCTGCCTGTTCTGATAACACTAAGTTTCCTGTCATGATTATGACCACTCACAATGCTCTTTACTTCAAGTCCAAGCTTTTTCCCCCCATGTTTCTAAGCTCACAAGCGTTCTTGTATCAAAACTGTTGATTTTGCCCTTCCTAATATTTCTGTTATCCCTTTGAAGATTTTCTTTGTTTTTACTGCCTCAGGATGCCCTTTTTTCATTTGTACTGACAGCTCCTTTGAGCGCAGTGATACCAAATGTACACAACATACTTGGAAACAGCTCTTAACCGTTTACCTGTCGTGATAGCCTGCGTGATAACACGCGAGGCCCCGAGTACAGAGGATTGGGACTATAAATAACTATAATGGCTCGATAGTTGTTGCATCCTTTTTCTTTAGTGTATTCATCGTGTGACTATAAGGTGAATGTCTTAGTACACAGCTAAAATATTAACTGTTCTATGAGTGCCCACACATATAAAGGTCTAAAAGTATATCAGTCAGCATCTTAGCGTGCTGTTGAATGTGCTCTTCCCAAGCCTCCAAATTAAAAATAAAAAATAAAAATTGTTATTGTTATTTCACTAATATTTTATATTGAAGAATGTATATCCTCTGCTCATCTCATTTCCAAGTTGGAACAACAGTTAATTAAGCTAAGTTCACTGACATTAATGATTTATTAAACTTGTACCAAGCTCTGTAGTAACAGTATTTCATTTGTAGGGATTTATGCCGTTGTTTATATATGATGAAAGCTTAAAAAGATTTAATTGGGGATCAATAAACGCTCAGCAGGCTACAGCAAAACCTAAGGCTCTGTTCCTCCACTAATTACTGACGTAAACACTGGAACAACCAATTCCAGAGGTCACAGGCTCGTTGTGATTTCAATTCCGGCACTTCACGGAAACAAGGATGCCTGACATCACCTCACCAGTGTTACGGACAGCTGCTGAGGTTTTTAATCTCTCTCTGAGGAAGGTCACATTTTTCCTGATAGACCTTGTGAGATGGAACATTTTCTCTCACAGTCTAAAATCTTTAAAAGTGCAATTTATTCATGAGTAAGATTTTCCTAATTATATATAGCTTAGCTCTGTACCCACACATTCAGTTCCCAGATGTCGCTGCATATATACACTTAGTGATGTTTGTCAACACTAGTCAAAATGTCCATCCAATCTCTCTTATCTTAGTTACTAAAAAAACAAAACAAAAAACCCTTTCTGTGTGTTCGTCTTTCTGGCTTTGTGGAACTGAGAGTACTACAACTTCTGTCACGGAGGCTTATAGATGAACTGCAAACCCTGCCCACGATTCCCTCAGCACCTTAAGGTCACACTTAAACAACATTTATTCATTTTTATAAGCAGTCTTCCTCCAGGCAACAGCTACTTTTTAGTGAAGTATGCAAACCACAAGCTTACAGAAAAATCAGAAGGCAGATATTCTTTAGTCAAACCAGAAAAAGACTCAGATTTACCTCATACTGTAACGTAGAGCATACCACAGGTCACAGAGATTACTTTCTTTCATAGCTGGATGTAAATTTGATATTTTGCATGAACAATACCTCTTTTTGCTAAATGCTTTTTAAAGAGATGTGGACTTACTTGACATAAGCTAATATATTAATGCAACCTCAAGTTCAAGTTAAACTAATCAGGTAGCTTCAGGTTTGCTCAGAATTTCAGATTAAACACAGTTTAATCATTACTATGATGTATTATTGTATGTGTCCCTTATAATGCTGTAGAACAGGGGTGTCAAACTCAAATACACAGTTGGCCAAAATTCAAAACTGGAACAAAGTCGCGGGCTAACGTTAATATTTATTGAAATATATTTATTCCTCTAGATATAAGAATGAATCTTTTCTTATGGACTCAAACACGTTTTGCTGAAAAACTGAATGTGGAACAAGCAAAGCTTAATACTAAACAATATATATATTAGCTGTATAATACCAGTAGTCCAGCTCTAATAGTAATTTGGTATGGCTTCGCAGGCCAAATGTAATTAGGCTGCGGGCCAAATTTGGCCCGCGGGCCAGAGTTTGACACCTATGCTGTAGAAGATGCATTTCTACATTAATGTATTAATGTAATTGTGAAAAAAAGACTGGTCCATGTGTATACACCCACTAATATTAACATTACATATCTATATACTGATATATTAGTAAACAGTTATGTAATACATGTAATATATATAGTTATACCCACTGTCAGCTTCCCATACATGGTAACAGTTACCCATCATTTCTTTATTTGTTGAAAGTCTTTGGACTTTGCACCACTGCACACGTGAATAAGCCATACATGGTATTATCAATACTCTCTGTTCTGTCTTTTTCTGAGAAAAAAGTCAGAATTCTGAATTTTTCTGAGAAAAAAGTCAGAATTCTGACTTTAATCTCAGACTTCTGACTTTTTTCTCAGAATTCTGAGAAAATATCCTCTTCCATAGTTTGTGTTACGTATCTTAGATGTAAAAAAAAAAAAAAAAAAAAAAAAAAAAATCAGCATAACTTAAATAATTTCAGTATCTCTGAGCTTCTTTTTTTTTTTTTTAAATTTAAACATCTATCATCACCTCCCAAAGTCAAAGGTTGCTTATTGATAATGTCAACATGTGTTCAATCTAGAGTCCAAAGACCTCTGTGAATAAAGCTTAAAAATGTATTTTTTATTGGTCTAAGCTTATAGTGTGAGTCAGGATCAGTTAAACATCAGCATGCTGAAATTTAAATATTTTTTTAAAGCCTAAAAGAAATGGCCAGATAATAAAAAGATTTTTATTCAGACTTTGTTATGCACAACACAAATTGCTGAGCACCACTTTTGTTTACATGGCATAGCTAATGGGTTGCACTGTTTGTATGAATATGAGCTTGGAGAAGGGAGCATATTGATGCAGACACCAATGGGAGCCATTTTGTTTGATTTGGGAAGGCATAATTAGACCCGACATGCCCACTTTCCTGGGAGGCTGAGAGAGGAGGCAGGCACAGTCCTGCCACATTGATTCTCTGAGCTTCTCTCCTCACAAAGTTTAACTGCTAAACTCTTAACTGCAAACAACCCTACAGTTATGCTTCAGGAGCTCACACCTGCGTGCACACTCGGACTCTTACTGTATATCCACACACACACACACACACACAAATGCAAGGAGACATGTTTACATTTAAACACAGAAATTTCTCATATTTCATGCTAAGGACAAACCACACCTGATTAAATCCTACTGGCAAAGACACACACACACACAGACACACACACTAGTACACTGAGTAAAATGGGTAAAATCTGTTGTGATGGTCAGAGGAATGTAAGGAGAGCTGAGGTGAAGTGGTGCTGCTGCACCAGAGAGGTTGTCATGGAGAACGAAACCCAAAAAGAGACGTGCTGATCGATAATGCTTCTTTATTCTCACAAGAGGTCATACAGGTCACAGAGGAGTAAAAAACTGTAAGGCAGGAGGAATCGCATATTCGGCTGCACCTCTGAGACATGAACATTCATAAACATGCATAAATAAAAAGAGTGAAAAAAGAAAATCTGTTTCCTCATCCAAGCTTTGACCAAGCAGCTGAGCGCTGCAGCTTGCACCACCTTGACAGGAAAAAACCATGCAAGGTTCATCAACAGAGACCTCAGTTGGACCCTGACTTTCAAGTAACCAGAGCCAACACCTTAACGTTATTGAAGCAGTTTGGGATCATCTTGAGGGAGTACAGTAAAAAAAAAAAAAGGCAGCCAACATCCAGAGAAGAGCTTTGAATGTCCTTCAAGAAGCCTGGAGAACTATCCCTGAAGACTGCATAAAGAAATGCAAAGAAAGCTAAGAGAGTTCAGGCTGTGTTGAAGAATAAATATGGTGTGCTCTGGACATCTTCCACAGCTAGTCGCTAACTCATGCTGACCTTCTTGATCTATGGTATCTATGGTATCCTGAGTTTAGCTTAAACTTGCAACGTACACCTGGGAGCTGGGTCAGATTATGTTCACCCCATAAACATACTGCTATGGAGTTCATTTGAAACTAGACCGAAACCTCCTCCAATTGGACCTGAGTGTGATTACTGTGTTCACATCTAAACCGCACCAAAGTGGAAAACAAACCAGAGTTAAACTTAAACGGACTAAACACTGCAGGTGTTTCTTTTAACTCACTCCCCCTTGGACGCCTGCTTTAGGTAACCTTTATTTCTTATTTCTGACCTGAGCAATTTCTGTCATATTTCAGGCCTGCTTACAGAACAAAAATGGCCAGATGTGCATAAAGGTTAGTGAAGGTTATCTCTGCCTATACAGCTTCCCATATACCCTTGGAAAAACCCAGAACGTGTTCTAATGGTCATCAATTTACATCTTCATTGATATATACCGAGGTGTCAAAATCTGTCATTAAGGGTAAAGTCAAGGTAGTCCTATAATGTTTTTTAGGGGGGACAGCACAAATGAAGCTCTAGTCAGGAACCAACATGAACAGAAAGAAATTTTTTAAAAATGGAAGAGGAAAATCAAAGCCAGACAATCCATCAGCTATCATCTAATGAGCTAAACTCAAACAGCTAATGTTTTGGAGCTTTCCGTGTGGCCAGGAGATATCTGGTCCAAGACTTCCTAACTATACTTTTTTAAAAGAGATGAAACATCTTGAGATTTGAGACTGCTTTTAGGTTAGTGCGTTTTGTCTTTTGCTCTGCCAAAGCTTGCTTAAATTTGACTAGTCAATACTACAGACTATATATGAAAACTAGAAAACTCCTAGTATCAGAAGTCTTGTTCCTTGCCTACAGATTCTAAATATTCATGTGTGGGTAGGGCTGTGCGATATGACCAAAATCTTATATCCCGATATAAAACATCTATCATCCGATAACGATATAAATCACAAAAATTTAACATTTTCTGTAAATTTTGTGAATCTCGGGTTGCTGAAGTGTTTCCAGCTGGGCGTCGTGTACCTGGAGTCGAGTGTTAACCGATGCATGAAACTACACATTTTTAGACATATAGCTGCTGTTTTCTTTGTGGGTATTTATTACACGGCGTGCTGCGGGGGGAAGCCTGTTCTAACGTTTGAGTCTAAGGTTTATTTTTTGAGCACCTGACGACTCTTTTTTGCTTCTCATCCGTAAACAATCTGCATCTTTCACGTGATTCAGTTTATTTTGGAAAGTCTCAACAGGATCTTGAGCTTTATTGTGAAAGGTTTATGTGGAAAATAAACAAGCGGACATGCATGGTTTTACCGTCGTTGTTGCTAACGACAACGCATAAAAACAGGCGCTTGTCCGTCTGTAGTGTGGTTATATTAAATATAAGAGAAAGAGAGAACTTTAAGGAATTAATATAGCCACTACAGTGACCATGAAAACGATGAGAAAATATTGCCGTAAACAGTTTATTTTGCGACACCACGAAACAAACGATAGCATAAAATGAAACAATAGACGTTTTTATATCGTCATGCGATATATATCGAACAGCCCTATGTGTAGTTGTCCATTTATAAAGATCATATGTCAAACAACATGTCCAGTGTTTTCTTTATTAATTAATACAATGTAATAAATATATTATTAAGTTAGGTTTGGCTAACAGCAAACCTAAGTTATTCATGTTTGTTTGCTAACTGAATGCTCAGAAAACATCTTGTCTTGTTCTTCCTTATAGAGGGTCGTCTGATTGTTGAGGTTTTCTCTCTATTATTATAGGGTCTTTATCTTACAATATAAAGTGTTTTTACTATATAAATAAACTTGAATTGAACGGCATTAAATGTGAAGTTAAACTGAAGATGCTGGCTTTTATTTAGCAGATGATGAACTTCAAGGACAGTAACAGCAACAAAGGCGATAACATAAAATGCTACAGTGCATTTGTATATTTCTGAAAAAGGCCACCACAATTATTTGCATCACATTCAAAATGTCCTAAACTTTGACCTGTAAAATATCAGCTACTGCATAGGCCACGCTTAGCACAGCATGCTATTACCTTTCTCTTACTTTCGACTGCAGGAACTGAAATTAACTCAAATACATGGTTTCCAAACCTTTAGAGACCTGAAGGTTGAGCTTTGATCTTCAGTTACAGTCTTTACTTTTGATACAGTCAATTTCCGTTCTTATGTTTCCTTTCAGACTAAGACCCCCAAATAATATACGGAAAAAGGGGTTAGTATGACAAATTCTACACACTTCAGATTAAAAAAAGAAAGAAGAAAGAACCAATTAAGGTCTAGTAATAATTGCTCTTTTATTTTGGGCTGTTTATAGTATATTTTTCATTTGCTACATATAACGTAAGTCCATTACATTGTGAACACTAAATTTTAAAAAAGCCAAAATGTGTGTTACTGTCTCTTTAAAGAACATACAGTACCTTTTTTTTCTTTCCCTCTTTACATTCATTTCTATCATTCTGTTTTTCTACCTCTTTTTATCTCCTTGTCATATCTGACATTTTACTTTCATGGTGTCTTCGTCCACATCTCCTGTGGTCCAGTTAAAGAATACTAAGATCGGACTTGGCCCACTTTTTCTTGTCTAACCCTCCCAATTAGGCACAGGAAGGGCTGTGTGAGAAAAAGGTGGTGATACAGTGTGTGCGTGTGTGTGAGAATGATACTGGATACTGTATGCATTTATAGTCGCCACATGTGGGTGTATTGTAAAAAGGCCATTTAGCTGTGGATAAAGCATCAGTTTCCAGTACTCCTAATGGCGTTATTACAGCAGGCTGCAGGGCCCATTATTAATAGTAAATGACAGAGCGTCTCTCCTAAAGGTCTTAATATTGATTCCCCCCATCCTCAGACTAGTCTTAATGATGATGTTCCTCAATGTCTTTCTCTACGGTGCCATAATCAAGGCCAGACACAACCTCTGAGTCACTGTAAAGGGAAACAAGCTCACACTACAAATGAGATTTCAGGACTAAAAGAGGTAGAGCTAACGGAATTGCCATTCCTAATTCCTCATGTAGCCATGCTCAGTTACACCTCACTGTTAGCAGTTAGCTCAAACACCCCTCCACTCTGCGTTGTGTGGAAAATTATGTCTGAAGGATTGTTTATCTATTTGTGCTGGGGTTTATTATCTGCCTAAGAACAGAATGCATAGCGGTCAACACTTAAAAGGTGCAGCAAACCCACCTGTAGCTCTTTGGTGGACACATTAATACGCAATATATCCTCACAGTTCTTTGCTTGGCGACGTTGAGCTAATACAACTCCACAGATACACATCTATCAAATTTGTGGTAATTATGGCAATTGGATTCGTATACTATAAAAAAAAAAACTCTGTCAGACTTGTACTGCTTTCTTTCTCCCGTCACTCCTCATTGTATTCAAGCAGCGCTCCAAAGACTCAGTCGGAAACAAGCAGCATGCCTCTTAATGGAAAGTAAAGAAAGACCAATTAAAAGACAAAAACAGGGTAAAATGTGCACGGCTCAAGCGCTTCATCCGCTGGTTCACAGATGTGGGAAAGTTGAGTAACAATAATGGGTAGAAAACACAGAGAGAGTGAGATATGAAGAAACCCCAGAGGCGGTGGAGAGTAATAAGAAACTCATCAGTTTGGGGTGCAGCAGTCGATTCCCTGAGGGGTTAAAACCAGCATGGGTGTGTTCCCTGTCAATACAAAAAATTAATAATTGCGACTGTGGCTGAGAGAAGGCCACCTTCTGAGCATCATAATGATTCTGCTCTCCAACGCATCACTTGGCTGCTATGGTCTGATAGTCTAATAAACCCTGTCTGTAGTGATTAAGGGGCCCTTCATGCTGCTAAATCTAAACTAAAATGAATTGAATTCAACTCCACTGTACTGACCTGATTGCTCCTTTCTTTTCTCCATTACAGCTTGCAAGGATGAACTATATGAACAAGAATGTAATAGACACCATGCTCATAAAGTCTGCGAGAAATGGCCATAACTCTGACCCTAACAAGTCAGGTGGAAAATACTTTTAAGGCCAGACACAACCTCTGAGTCACTGTAAAGGGAAACAAGCTCACACTACAAATGAGATTTCAGGACTAAAAGATATATTAAGTGTATTATACAGCTAAGTATAATACACTTAATATCTTGGTCTGACCAGGCTACACTGAACATTTGTCAATGCTAATGTTAAAGGACAGCAACATACACTATATTAACAAAAGTACTCACTCACTCATCCAGATCATTGAATTCAGGTGTTCCAGTCGCTTCCATGTCAACAGGTGAATAAACTCAATCACCTAGGCATGAAAACAGCTTCTACAAACATTTTTGAAAGAATTGGACCCCCTCAGGAGCTCAGTAAATTCCAGCGTGGTACGGTGATAGGATGTCACCTCTGCAACAAGTCCAGTTGTGAAGTTTCCTCACTTTCGGAAACAACAGCAACTCAGTCACCTAAAAGCACAGAGCAGGGTCAGAAGATGCTAATGGTCAACAACTTTCTGCAGAGTCGGTTGCTACAAACCTCCAAACTTCATGTGGCCTTCAGCTGAGCTCAAGATGAGTGTGTGGAGAGCTTCGTGAAATGGGTTTCAGTGACCGAGCAGCTGCATCCAAGCCTTACATCACCAAGCACCAATGCAAAGCATTGGATCCACTGATGCAAAGCACACCACCACTGGATCTAGAGCAGTGGTGGTGTGTTCTCTGGAGTGACAAGTCACACTTTTCAGCCTGGCAATCTGATCGTCTGGGTTTGTGGGTGCCAGGAGAACGGTACTTGTCTGACTGCATTGTGCCAAGTGTAAAGTTTGGTGGAGGGGGAGCATGGTGTGGGGTTATATTTTAAGAGATGGGCTCGGCCCCTTAGTTCCAGTGAAAGGAACTCTTGATGCTTAGCACACCAAGACATTTTGGACAATTTCATGCTCCCAACTTCGTGGGAAGGTTTCGGGGATGACCCCTTCATGTTCCAACATGACTGCTCACCGGTGCACAAAGCAAAGTCCATAAAGACATGGATGAGTGAGTCTGGCTTCAACACAACAGAACACCTTTGGGATGAATTAGAGCAGAGACTGTGAGCCGGGCCTTCACATCCAAACCTCACAAACACCCTTCTGGAAGAATTGTCAAAAAATTCCCGTAAACACACCAAAACCTTGTGGAAAGCCTTCCCATAAGAGTTGAAGCTCTCATAGGTTGAGCTGGCATCGTATTAAACCCTATGGATTAACAATGAGATGTCACTTAAGATTATATGCATGTGAAGGCAGACGAGCAAATACTTTTGCCAATAAAGTGCATCTTCCCTTCTGATTGATCAAACCTTTACAAACACCATGTATAAACAGCATCCTTGTTAGTCTCTCCCATAAGCACAATTTTAAGAGTCAAAATTAGAAAATGACAAAGCACATAACAAAGTAAAGTACTGACAGGTTGAGTCATCCAAGGTAATTTTTTTTTTGCAAAGGTTTGAGTTATTCTCAAAGATCTTCTCAAATAAGGTTTCAGCCCTGTCACAATAGATATTATTAGAATTTTTTTTAGCAGGCTAGGTTTCTGCTTCAGTGAATTTAATGTGAACCATTTTCAATTTTCCTTAATAATCCCCCACAAAGAGACAGATGTCTGTCTCTGCTGGGTGTTGTGGATCATTCAGGGTAACCAAAAGAATGTCTCTTCTGGGAAAAGGTTTGTGTCTAGTGGCATTTTTCAGATATCAGAAGGCACTGTATGAGTTTGATCGGATCTTGGCCCCTGAGCTCAGAGAAGGATTTAACTTTCGTAACTAGAAGACTAAATAAGTTCAGGTGGGAAACTTGTGTCTCTGAACCCTATAAGAACATGATTTTGGTCCTTTTTTACAATTTAAAAGACACAACCAGAGATGGGCAGTAACGCGTTACTTGTAACGAGTAACGTAACGAGTAAAGTAAGGGATTACTATCGAAAAAACGGTAATTAGCTTAACGTTACTTTCCTGTAGGAACGCTGCGTTACTGTGTTACTAAAACCGTGATTTTTTTGCAAGAATGTCTCATGACAATGAGTAAAGGAGTGCGACATTCGTGACAACAGCTGTGTGCAGATCAACAATGGATAATATATCGAGTGCGGGAGAGAGTATGAGCGTGCAGCGTTTAAAGCGTGAAAGTACTGACCTTACTTTGAGTTTGATTCCATAAAAAGTGACAAAAACATTAGTGTCCATTGTGCGTGGGAAGAAAACTAATTTTTGCAGCGAAAAAAAACCCCTAAACAAGCACCGAGTGAGCAAAGACGTAATGGGAAATTCACAGAGAAACTTGCAGATTCTTCCACTGACCGCTGCGGCACACCTGCACCAGGGTAAACCTCCGCCTACCCCCACTCCTGCTTTACAGGTGAAAATAGAGCAAAAGGACCGCTAGTCTTTGACTTTATTTATTTTCTGCTGTGTTTTACTTGCATCTATTTGAAAGACTGAGTGTAAACACAAAAAATATTTTATTTTATGTGCTGGAATGTGCAGAAAATAGGTTTAAATGTTAAACTAATTTCTTCCAGTCAGAGAATGGTGCATATAATTACATTTTTACTTGATGCATAAAGTTAAAAGATTAAAACTGATAAAACAAGTTTAAAAAAAGAGACTTTTCCATTTGATTACATTTTGTGTGATGGATTATGCAGAAAAAGTAGAATTGGGCTGAAAGATCTATCGCTTTATCACCTATTCAGGTTGTAAATCGTGTTTTTAAAAAGTAACTAAGTAACTAATTACTTTTGAAAATAAGTAATCAGTAAAGTCATGGGATTACTTTTTGGGGGAAGTAATCAGTAATCAGTTACTGATTACTTTTTTCAAGTAACTTGACCAACACTGGACACAACTTACAGTTCTAGCTATCTTTGATGCTCTTTATGTTGAATTAGTCAGTGACAGGCTCACCTTTATACATAGAAACTTGCACATTCATCTCAAACAGCTGAATGCAACACTTTTGAACTCAGTGGAGTTCAGTCTGCTACTATTAAACTTTACCATGAAGTGAACTAGACTTCCTGTGAGAGTGTCAGAGCAGATAGAGAGCTGCTCCTTTGAAAACTGATTAGACAGCTGCTGTCCTCTACTGGTAGGAAGCATTAGCTACAGTTATGAAACGATCCAGAATGTAAATGAAGCACTTTAACACGTCAGCCGAGATTTCTTCCAGTAGAACAGGAAGCTGCCTGCTGCTGCAGTGAGCATGATTGAGTCAGCGGTGGAATTTAAATTCATATTTAAGCAGAGCAGCCTTACACAAAGGGATTTTTCCCCCACTAATTTATTGTATGGAGGTACAACTGTGAAATGAACTCATGATCATATGCATAAACTGATGCAGAGCAGAAAAATTAGAGGGTTTTCAAAACAGCTGAGGTGTGGTTATGAAAAACAGGCTTTAACACGTTTACACATATTATATATATAGTGCATGAAGCGTGTCACAGTACTCTGCGTATGAGTTGGCTCCACTTCAAGCTATTCAACTCGGGAATGAAAGTGAGCCTCTTTAGAAAGTCAGAAAATCACACGCCATTGTTGGTAGCCATCCACCAGTTTCAGTGCAGCAGCCGGAGCAGCTCCTGACGCCAGCTTTTATAATCCTTCTCATTCAGATCTGAAGCCCACAGTGAAGCTATCAGATTAGCGCTGCTGGCTAATACACACTATGTCAATGAATGAAAACCATGCGCTGCCTTCTGTGCTGCCATGCCTGACTGAATAAGATATGATTCAGTGCAAGTAGGAGGGAAGCTGTTGTTTCACCACAGACCTGACTCCCTGAGAAGGTTTTCTAAATACAGCAGATATCATTTTCAAAGCAGACCTGCTGACTTATAAAACACACAGAGAGGTATTGTACGCGCAAAGCCAGACAAACCGAGTGACTCTAAATACATGCGGCAGCTCTGATGAGCTGTCTGCCTCCACCTCTGGAGGTGAGAGGTGGTGGTGTCTCTCAGCTGTACAGTCGCCTCATTAAACCCTCAGACCTCCCGGCTGACTGAGACAGTGGGAGAAAAAGAGTAAAGTGACAGGGGTTGCACGTGAATGTCAGTAGGAGAGTGTAGTGAGTATACATGTCTAAGTACAAATGTAAACACTCGAGGACTTCCATTTTATGCCACTTTGTATTTCTGTGTACTTTTTAGACCACAAAACATTTGAGAGCCAACTAAAACTTCATATGAAAAACATATGGATTGGTTCATACAGCTTAAACCAGTGGCTACCAATATGGATCAGACACACATACACAAGCGCCCGCCAGAATTGCAGATCTGATTGCACTTTTCTTCATACATAATTCCATCAATTTTGACCTCTCCAACACTACTGCCTGAAATGCAGCCCCAAAACATGGCAGAGGCTCGATGATGTTTTACAGATGGCTGTAAACACTCACTGTTGTATCTACTCTCCTGAGTTTCTCAGTACATACTGATGACAATGTGAAGCCAAAATGTAAAATTGTTTCGATTCTTTAACAAAAGAGATCTGTTACCAGTGATTTTCAGCCCAGTTCCTTGTGAATAGCATAAGAATGGCATTTTTACATCTTTTCTGATAAAGCTTTGCTAGTAGATCGATCAACCAAAGATTCAGATGCATCTCTCAGATCCGGTATCATTTCTTAAGGACATGACATTCAGATGCTGTTTTTCTGCTGTAGATAGATTTTAGCTTTTCCACTTCTTTTGTCCTCCACTTGTCCAATTTCCTTTAATTCTTTAAGAACGCACTGCACACCATGCCAAAATATGCCAAGTTTTCTTTTTGTCATTCTTCATAGATTCAAATAAAGAAATGGGAACAAATTATGAGTTTTTTGTCACAGGCTAGAATAGAATAGAATAATCCTTTAATTCATTGTTGTCACAGACTGCTAGTAATAAATATACAGTTTAAGTTGTCTGTTATATACGGACACAACACTGTTTTTTCCTGTGATTTTGGTGCCTTTTTTATGCTTGAACGATTCATAGGTCAGTGTTACGTACCCTAAACGGTAGAAAAAACAATACATCCTCTGAAAATGGGCAGATACAAGGACTGTACTGAAAATGAGTGAAAAAGGAGCCAATATTCAAAAACTTTGAAAGACATTGAGAAAGCCTGGAGAAGTATTGCTCAGGGCCTCTTTAGAAGATATAGAAGAAAGTCTGTTTGTCTCCTTGGAAGCAAAATATAAAGAAATCAGGGATTATTTAGAAGCTTTGCGCAATAATGTTCATTCAATCAGCAGAATATTTTCTTGTATTATTAGGTTTTGTAGGTGTTGTATCCTAATATACTTGCATTTAGGCAATATTTGTAATTCATAACTTTTACTTTTACTGAGGATTTTGCAGCGTGTTGCTGATTCAGTAAAAGACCAAAAAGGAAACAAAAAAAATCTCACACAGGCACAACATTTTTCTCTTACGAAGCAAAATCACCTCAGCCTGATTACATTACTTTCACTGCGGTTGTCACAAGATAAAGAAGCTCCACTAGGTGGCCAGCGGTGTAAGGTGTAAAACATAAACACCCACAAATTAAGATTTATTTATACAGCCATGCTTTTAAAACCAATTTCCAGAGTTCAGTGTAAAATAAACAATGAACATAATGTCAAGTAATATGTCATATAAACAAAACAAACAAGGAAAACAACCGTCAGAGCAAATATGCCCCAAAATCAACTTCGTCTTTGTATTTTGTGTCCATGTTATTTCATCAAAAGAGATGATTCATTGCTGAAATCTTGCACACAAAGATAACTTTCTATTGTTCCCACAATGAATATGTGCATGCATACATTTTACATACTCGCACTTAATTCCTTTCTCAGCATATTTCACCCCCCCCCCCAGCACTCAGACGCACTCATCCTGAATAATCATAAGAATTTGATGTTTATCTCAGCCAGTATGAAATGCAGCCTCACACAGCATCATATGGTCGCATTGCCACATCGATCCATCACTAAAATCTCTGTGCTGTCACAGATTCTGCAAAAATGCTAAAACTGGCATCATAACCAGTCACATCCTGACATTAGAATAACCGAACGGCGGGCGAACTGGCGTCACGGTTCTTAAAAACTCTGATCACATCATGACTCGAATGACATTTAGGGAAAATCACTTGACAAAAACCTTCTTTCAGTCACGCCTTTCACACAAAGACACCGCTTCTATCTGCACCTCACAAACACACGCTGCAGCACAGTCCCAGTGCAGTCCCATGCAGCGTGTCCACGCTAAGGAGAATTACATTGACCTAATTCACTTAACTGGACCAGTTAGATATTTGGTCATTGGCTGGCTGAGCTCGGGTTTGATCCTCTGAGCTGAGCTCCAGCAGCTTCTAGCCTCAATAAAATCATCCTCCGCCTCTGACAGAACTCATCTCTTGGTGAGTTATTAATACCAACGGAGCAGACAGGATGTTATGCACTGATTCTTCAAGCTTCTCATCAACAAAGCGACATGAGAGCAGAAGAAGGTCGCCTTCTCTCCCTCTGCTCCATCTGTCCCCCAATACTGTACTTTACATCATTAAGAGGACTGGCAGCACTTGGACAGCCAAGTCAGAAAACTTGACAACATCAGAAAATGACCCAAAGTGTAGATTTTAGAGAGATTAAAAGCTAACTGAACAACCATTAAGCTTTTTTGTGCTGCAACACTGCTGTGGCTGTATTTTCTATTTTGTTTAGTTTTTTATATAAGCAGTTTTAAATGGCCTTGCTTGGACAGTAGCTTTGAGATTTGTGCTTTGTGACCATCGACGCCTCCAAAGAGTGATTATTCAGTCTGAGCTTAGCAACCATAACCATGCCTGGAAAGCCTGTCAAGCTTTCCAATTTCTCCCACGTGCTGTGTTGGGATCAATATATCTTTTTTAGAGTCTTAAAAAAATTGCAATAAGACATCAGAAAAGACTCATGAAAATATTCAAATGTGTGTTTTTTTCTGCTCTGAAATAAACTGGAAAACATGCTTAAAAAGCTTAGCGCATACAACAATATCCTTAATAGCTTAACAGCCTGTTGCGTTTGTTTGTGGAGAAATGGATAGCGCTACACAAAAACAAACATACTATTATAAAAGATTTTAGGGGTAAAATAAAATATTTGTTACACACTTCATTTATTCAAGGAAAGTCTAAATTCCAGTACACCCACCAAATCGAAGGTTTGCCTAGCTCCCTGTCTGCACACAGCTGTAAAACCTGAAAATATCCCTTTTTTTGATAAATAAAGATATTTCCTCACAGTCTCAGCTTTTTGCATGTTTTTCTTTTTCAAGGATTAAAAAAAATTAAGGTTAATCTTTTTAAAAAACTACATTTTTACTAATACAAAGATTTTTAAGGCTAACGCTACTATATTTTACTTTATTTTGGTGTTATTCATTTCCCTATTATTCTTATGAAACAAAGAAGTCTTCATTCTAAGAAATGGGTCAATTGTTTGGTCTTCATCACACCATGTCTGAACTTGAGCAGTGCAAAATTCATGTTAACACAACACAGAAACTTCAATAAGTATCATTTTTATTTGCTGATAGGTTGTTTAGGCACCATATAATCACTCCGCCTATGCATACACAGTTAACAGGTGCACATTTAAGACTTCTTGAATGTTTGCTCATCTCAACCAAACATCTAAAATAAAACATTTGTGTCAAACTGAAGATGTGATGTTTAACAAATTCGAAGCAAAATCGGGATCAAATGAGCCCGCGTTCTTGTTGTAAACTGCAGCTTTGAAACAGTCAACTTCACAAAGCAGATCGTCAAATTTATGCAATCAGTAGGACGAACATATGTTTTTACTGCTGTCTGCAGAATCCCAGTTAACAGTTTCATTAAGGAACTGCGAGCTTGCTGGCCTGCCCCGTATAAGCTGTGGGCGAGTGCTGCAAAGTGTGACGGAGGCTGACTGTGCTCCACTTAGATGTTAAAGGCCATGTTAACATTTTGAATTCATGTTGTTTTCCCTCAGAAGGAACACATATTGTGCTCACAAACCCAACTGCATAAAACATCCCGGGGTCTTCCACCTCCACACTTTTCTCCGCGAGCCAAAAACATATACTGCATTTGGAGGGGAGAAAATTACATTTCAGAGAGACAAGCAGTGACAGCGTTGGTTTCTTTTCTTATATGGAGGAATCTTCAGGTAGGGAAAAGGGCATTTCTGATATTCTGCTTATTGGTATGTAAATTATATCAGGACTTGTTGTAGATTCAGCCTGAATCTGAATAAGAGAATAAAGGTGCCCAAAACAGCTGATATTACCACTTGTCTTGTTTGTCTCCAAGTTTATCATATTAAGTTTTAGTCATATAACTTTTCAGGGGCTTTTTTCCCCAAAAAACTGATAACAGCAGTGAAAATTAATGAGATTCCAAACATTACTGAACATTTTCAGCATGCTGTCAATTTTTATTTCTACTAAATCAGAACAGCAGTCGCCTCAAGATGTAAGGTAAAGACTCTGCAGTAATACGGAAAACCCCAACAATCAAATGACCCCTTTGAGCAATGCACTTGTGACAGTGGGGAGGAAAAACTCCCTTTTAACAGGAAACAAGCTCAGGGAGGGGCAGCCATCTGTTGCAACTGATTTGGGGTGAGGGGAGAAAGATAACATCACAGGTATAGACTTAAACACATTATTTTGCTTTTAAGGCTACGTCCACACTAGCCCGGATAGATTTGAAAACTGCGTTTTCTTCTGAAAACGCTCGGTGTCCACACTAGCGTTTTCAGTGTCCACATTGAAACGGCCCAAAACGCCTTACGTTCCAGTCCTGCGCATGCGCAAAGGCGAGTGAGAATTAAAGAATTTGAAGAAAAGCTATCTGGAGCATGTACAAAGTGATATTAATCTTTTTTTAGGGCTGTCAAAATTGAGAGCAATCAACACAACTGCTGTATAATGCACTCCGCTATCTTTGTTTAATTGGTCACATGACTGCATCACATGAATAAAATGCGTCAACGTTTTAGAAAGTCTGCGTTTTGGAGTGTCCACACTGCCACGGGACAGCTCCGTTTTGAAATGTATGCGTTTTTGAGAGCGTTTTCAAAATGCTGCGTTTTACCTTGAGGAAAACGCCGCCTGAGTGTGGACGGGAGGCCAAAACGGAGAGAAAACGATGCGTTTTCAAACGAAAACGCAGATTTTTCTATGCGTTTGCACCTTTCGTCCACACGTATACCGCGTTTTTGGTCACTGAAAACGGAGATTTTTAAAAACTCCGGCGCATTTTTTGACGTCACACTGTGCGCCACGTTATTGTTTCGGTGAAATGAATTTCTACAATACTATTACTGTTAATTGTACTCTGTGCAGTGTTTAAATGCTTACATATACACACACAGTTACTGTCCCTACAAACATACAACTCGGTTCTGCTTCTATGCCCCATCCTTGTTTACTATTTCCCACGAGGCTTCTAGACTTCTGATTGGCCAGCATTTCTACACTGTTAGGAATATAGCGCCACCTGCTGCTTTGGCATGTTCCCAGCAGCGTTTTCCTTCATTTCTGCCTTTACGTGTGGACGGGATTATTTTTTAAAACGAAAACGGAAAATCTCCGTTTTCAAAAAATACCCGTGTACGTAGCCTAAGAATGAAGAACCTGCCAGATGTCGTCTGTAAAATAAATAAATAAATAAATAAATAATTCATTCATTCATTCATTTATAACAACAAGAGGGAACTGAGTCCATTTTGCCAAGTGTCTTTTCTCACATCTCCACCACACTCTTCTCTTAAAACTCCACCTTTGTCTTTCTCACTTTGTCACACACACACACACACAACACTAAAACACACACACACACACACACTTATTCACACTTCTCTCCACTCCATACTGTTCTAACACCTCTGTGGTTGTGATCTTCATGGCACTTCTATAAATCTGCCTCACTGAGTCGAGCAGCCGTTTGCACCTCACTCACGCTCGCTCCGGATGAGGTGATGAACATGGAGGAGAGCTCTACATCAAAATCATTAGGTGCAAACGGGCACAAGCAACATCTAATGTACAAACGAGCAGTTTAAGCTCAACAACAACACACTAGTGGTCATAACAGGCCTCGTTTCGTGTCACGCCAACAGTGAACCGGCGTGGACTCACTCGTTTTCTTATAACATCCGTGACTCTCCAGCTATGACACGACACAGTGTCATCAGTGAAAAGGCCCTTTGTTTTAAGCTTTTGGTTTTTTAGGGGGGTGGAGGGTGGAATTAGGAGAGAGCGGAAGATGACACAAAGCATTTGAACCCACGCAGTGACTGACCTAACCACTCGGCTATCCGTTCAGCCAGGAAGTTCCAGAGTATTGCTTAAAAAAAATGTAGAAATTGTTATGCTTTGTTGGTATTTTGTGGTGCAGTTTGTTGCTTTGATGGTGAGATTTATTTACAGCACATTCATTTACAAGACAGAGGGGTGAGAATCTTGAAGCAGCTAAACACACACACACAAACATAGACGGGGAATAAATAACAACTCCCCTGAGATGTGCACTTGAAATTGTTTCTTTGTTGGCAATCCAGCTATCACACTTAAATAATTTCTGTATAAAAGAAAGCAGTTTGACTGATTGGCACATGTTGTTTATGGACACTTTTAGAAAGTGATACGTCCTAAATGACAACTCACACCTGCGTGGTGCAATGCACACAAAAAAACTTGCCAACACAGATATTTTTTGGGGGAAACAAATATGCATGTTTGTTCCAGTAAAATCTGCATGACTGGCTTCCCCCGTCCCATCGATTTAAATGAGAGCACAGTGAAAACATGTCTGAATGCCGTAGTTCCTAAAAAACTGTGATGTAGGCACATGAAGGAGGTGACGGCAGAGTCACCTCAACGTGGAGGTCCATCAGGCCTCTCTGCCAGTGCAGTGCTCCCTCTGGGACTGGAGCGGGGCTTTCTACAGTGTACCTGACTGGAAATAGCCTGTTAAAACGTGTAAGTGCGTGCATGTCTGCACGGTCGGGCAGACGTGATTGTGCACTCAGACGGGACATCCATATCTCGGATTTTTTTTCTTCTTTTCTTTTGGCTGTGTGTGGCCTCTGAGTCGAGCGGCTGGACTCCTTCTAGATGATTCCTCGGCGGGCCGTGAGTGTGTCAGCAACTGTCTGCCATAAATATACTCCGCTCTCCACTGGACGGAAGTCAAATACTAATATGACAGTGAGAGAAAGAGGGAGAGGGAGCGAAAAAATATATGTAGTGAAGGGGACAACAAGCTGTGCACAAACAGCAGAGGGCTCAAGGACGTTCTCGGCAAAGACGACGTTCATCTGGAGAGCAGAGAGGTGGGAAGTTCAATACACGCATAGACTCATGTTTAAATGCATAAGTGAGGGAGGAAGAGAATAGACCTGTCTGTTAGAGGCACATTAGCATTTTAACCCCTCACACATCACAACACCACACTCCCACTCTGTCAGCAGCTCTAACTCAGTAATCAATCACATTGATGCAACCCATGGAAACACAGGGACTGAGACAGAGCAGGCGAATCCTCTGTAAACATGCTCGGCAATGTCCAAAAATAACATTAAAAAACTGCTGGATTTCAAGCTACACTGAGGCTTATTTCGCAGCTGGGAACGCAGCCCTTTTTAGCCACTTACTGGGGCTTAACTGAACCTCAGAGGGTGCGATGATAAGCATCTCCTCCACTTTTAACTTCTATCCAATGTTCTCTCTGCGCAGACACCCTGACTGCTCTTACACTGGCTGACAGAAGCAGGTCACTCAGTCAAGTCTGCTGCCAGAAATCCACTGGAACATCACAACAACCCTCCATCTCCAGAGGCTACAGTTTGGTTTTGATTTTGTTTTTTTAATCAAAACACCCTCAAAGCTACCCTAAGCATGACCTGCACAATTATTGAGTATTTCATGAGCACCACATGTGCACATGCAGTGAAATTTTAAAGGGGGTGATCAATATGAAAGCTTCATGGGAGTGCAGGTATCGTGGAATAACAGCACTGATCTGGGCTGGCATGCAGCAGTTGTTTGTGTGAAGCGTGTCTGTCTGCTCAGACTGTACAGCAGCCAGCAAAGAGAAGAGAGAGAAGAAGAAGAAGAAGAAGAAGAAAAAAAACATTTGATCCACAGCGAAGGCCTCGCGTCCTCGACCAAAATAAGGAGAAAACCGCAGGCTGTGGCATCAAGCCTAAACGGACACACCCCCTCCAGCCTGGAGGCATCGAACCAGCGATAAACAGACCGCGGCTGCTCCTGGCTGCGATGTAATCATTATAGTTGCTGATCCTGGTGGACTGAGCCCTTCATTACGGCTCGTAATTGTATTTCAGCAACAAAACAGGCCCGCAGCCTAGCAAAGGTCCGTGTTTACACCGGCTTCTCGCTTTAATGCAGACTGACAGATGACTGCACGAATGACATCTTAATCAAACCAGCAACACTCATTTACACACACACGCCACACACGCACGCCTCTCCGCGGATCCGCGCTCCTGGCCCCTCTCCCGTCCAGCGCATATCTCACCTTGCTTGACACATTTGAAGCGGACCGGGTCTTTGCAGTGTTTGATCACGGCCAGCACGTCCCGGGTAGTGAGCCCGGCTACTGGCATGTCGTTGACCTCCAGCAGCAGTTCATCCTGGGCCAGTTTGCCGCTCTGGATCAGCCCCTTCCCCTGCTTCACCTCGCCGAAGTAGGGGAACTGGCCGTTCTCCGCGCCCCCCTTCAGCTCGAACCCCAGCTCGCCTTCTTTCCCCCGGGTTATCACCGCTTCGTGGACTTTGTTGGTCCAGTGGTTTTTCTTCTTGAGGCTCTTCGACATCGTTAGGGCGAGTTAATCACCGCGGGCTAGCCCCTGCAAAAGCCTCCTACCGTCTCATCTCTGCCTTTTGTGCGAGCGGCTGCAGCTTCACGGCGCTCGTGGCTCCATCATCACCGGTGCACGCTGGCGCAGTGTCCGCTCTGCGAGTCGCGCAGTCGGGCAGAGAGCTGCAGTACAGCACGGCAGCGGACTGAAATAATTATCACTCTGTCAGACACACAGACGCAAGAGACAGATCCTGGCGGATGACCCGGATGTGAAGCCTGAAGGAGGGGAGAGATGAATGGTTCTGGTTCGGCGTAAAGGGATGGAGAGGAGGGGAAATAGCACAGGAGGCGCTTCACTCTTACTACACTGCCAGGGGCGCTTCCTCGGGCTCACTGTGATCGCACACATGTAGGACGAAATATGGTACGCTGCGTGATAGCCTGTATAAACTTGCTCACGCGCAATTTACACGCAAGTGCGTTTGGGGAGTGTGAGAAACAGCAGGTTTCGCGCTGCAAAATTTATATATCTGTGGACTTTGCCAGAATATTCCCTTTCTAAAAACATATGCAACAAGCTTGTAAAGACTACCCAAAGGCTGCATTACCACGCGGGACAACACCGGGGACAGCAGGTTCACTGGGATGTGGTGATTTCGAGATTAATGGTTGTTTATTAACACTAAGTAAAAAAAAAAAAATAGAGAGAATTAATAAAAGGCTTTATTTATATAAGGCTTGGGGTAACAAAAGGCTTTATTAATGCCGATTTTATTCTGCTAAATAAATATAAATATAATATCTACACAGTACGCGGGGAAACCTGCACAGAGGTGTGCCAAACTATGGTTAAACTAATACGCAGTTTAAAGTAAAACTGCTGTAGTTGGTCAGTAACCGCCTCCCTCACACATCCATACAGACACCCTCCTTCGTGCATCAATAACCTGGTTCTGACATGCAGAATTGTCCATTACATGAACATACATTCCTAAATATTGCGCTTCAAAAAGCGCTTTTCATCCCTCGTGGATTCATTGTTGGAATTTTGTAATTCATCCACACAGCACATAACAGGTTTATTGCATGGGTGGTTGAGCAGAAACAAAATTTTGTTTTTGTTTTTATGTTTTTTTGTTTTTTGTTTGTTTAAATGTTATAATGCGAAGAAAAAAACGTCGCATCCTGACTTGTGTTTTGTTAAAAGTTCGCCATCTCTGTGTTGGTCACAGTTACATAACTATGATGACATAAATCCAAGTTCAACACAAAACGACAAATCCGTTTGTTGCCATTACTTTTTCATGGCTTGCATGACTTTCTGAAAGTGGGTGAAGTAAAGTTGCGTTCAATATTTAATGCATGAGTCAAGAGCTGCTGGTCTGAGTCTACTGAGGAGGATGGTCCCACTTACCACTCTGGACGTGTGGTGTGTGTGTGTGTGTGTGTGTGTGTGTGTGTAATGTGAGCATTCTCCCTACAAAACAACATTACTGTACACAGAAAGCAGCCAGTGAATAAAACACAAGGAGCAGTGGACTCTATCTTTACATACTTGGGTTTCTTTTAGCATTTAGGTCACACAGATGTTCAAATGGCCTCTGACACTAATTCTAAGCAGATGATGGAGACTAGATTCATTTTCTCCATCGCAGTAGAGAAATATTACTGAATAATCCAGAAAACTGGCTGGATTAGTAGACTAGACACCCATGGGGGAAATGAATCCCAGTTTTGCTTTTGCTCTGCTCTACTGGTGGACGTCAGAATTGCAGCATCATGAGGCCTCTGGCCTGGACTGAAACTCTTCATTTTCACTCCAACACCAGCTCATTTATTGGGTCTGGTTGCACTAAATTATGAAACCAGCTCACGCTGCCTTCAAAGAGAATACAAATGTGGAGCAGTCTCTTGCTCTGGCGCTCTCTTTGTTACATAAGTTGTATATTTGTGCAGGCAGGATAAATCATACACTAAATTTTTCCCCTGTGCTCATATATCTATATCTGGATCAGAGTTTTTCACTATTTTGGACCTTCTCTTTGTGAACAGAAGTGCGATAGAAGAACAAAGAGAAAAGCCATCAGCTGTCGAAGCTTTGAGCTCGAGCAGCTAAATTTGGAGTCACTTTCGGCAGCTCGTTGGCACTTCAAGATTTTTTTTTTTGTACTGACAGGATGCTAAAGTAGAGCAGGAGCTCTCTGTGTCTGTATGGCCACTCGAGAACAATGACACAGCTTCAGTGTTAGGAGGAGGTTGAAGAGGAGGAACACATACTCCTTTTTTTTTCTTGAGTGTCACTTTGATGCTGATGTTTGCTCCGAATTGTCCAAATAACAGAAGAAAACAGTCGAATTAGCAGTGAATCAGCACCCTGAAGGCATCCACACAGGCCATCTCAGGCGGCCTGTAAACACGTTTGTGGCCGTGTTTGTGCATGCTGGGCGGGGGAGGAAGAAGAAAGATGCGGATATTACTTTATATCATCATTATAGACAGAAAGTAATGAGCATCCTAAAGCAGACTGCCAACAACAGAAGGCAAAAATACAATAACACGAGGCAGCCTGCGCACTCAGAGGGGGAATTTCAATAGAGCTTATATGGATTTAGTTCACCGCCTCCCTCATTGACTCTGCTTTGTGCATTTGCTATTCGGGGGAAAGAAAAAAAATGCACACTAAGTTGTTTTTATTGCTCAGCGAGGACAGAGGGGGAGAGGGGTCACCTTCACACAGGCACTCGCACACAGTCTCCTCCACTATTTATCACCTTTATTCAATCCACTGATTAAGGAAAAAAGGGACCAGGGGTGTCTGCATGCATCTGCAAACATGAGACTGTAACAATATTGGGGATATGCATTTTACACTTTAAAAATTACACATGCACATGACACGATCGCATCTATGAGGAACAGTAGTGGAGCTAAAAATCTGTTTCACACATACTCACAGTCAAACGCAAGACACACACACACAGAATAAGTTAATTAGACTGAATGGCTTTAGGGAATTGGCAACTGAATCACATTTGCTTTTTCTTCGAGCTCACAATGAGATTTAATTATGAAGGGAAACTTGCGACGCCAGAGTACACCTGTTAAAAAAAAAAAAAAAATCCAGACTGAATCCAAACCAAACCAGACAAAGGAGGCTGGAAATTCAGCAGGATTAAGATCATATTAGCTTCTGTGGATCTGTGGTGGTGTCAGTGTCGGCTCGGTGCAGAAATGTTACTCAAAAGCAGAGATTTGAAACTGCACCAGTTATTTTAGATTAGGTGGTCCTGCAAACAACCTCTCCTTGGCTTTAGTGGGCTTAATATTTTACATTAAATGCAAGTTTTTTCTTTACGAATCTCACACTGATACGTCCAAGTCTCCCAAACTTTATATAAAATGTGCTGGTTATAGCACTCATCTGGTTTTTGATCCCTTCGTGGTCTGCTCCGGCACCCTGTTCCTTCCTTCTCTTTTTCCTTAAACACATACCTTGTTTTTGAGTAAGTTATTCACACCGTTTGATCTCTCCGGGAGGACTTTAGGGATTAGCTAAATGACCCTGCAATTAGCTTTTAAATCACACAATGCCTCCCCAAAAATAGTTTCCTCTCAGCTAATGTCCTATCATTGTGCTTGAGTGGCGATGGCTTAGCTAAGTCTGCAAGATAGGAGACAGCCTTGGCACTGCTGCTGCTGCCACCCATTTGTGGGATGTTCCTTGCCATCATCTAGCTGTCTATTAAATATATAAATATGGAGAGAGACTGGAATGTGACAGTTGTTCTGATAATCCGTTCACTATCTCTAAACTAATTCCTTTGATCAGCTTGTGAATGCTGGAAATAATTTTGGGCTTCAGTTCATGCTTTAAATTACCACAGCTTGATAGAAAATCACTTTCTCGCTCTAGTTCAAGATTAATTAGCCCTAATCACGGGGGCTTTCCAGTGGAGATTTTATATGAAGGCCCAATGCATCTTTGTCACAAGCAATCTTTGTTAATTATATCCAAACTGCTGATTAAATTTTTCCCCTTGTCTCCTTTATAACCATCAAGCAGCCATCAGTCTATTAGTTACATGCTATTACTAACAGTGTACACTAGATGGGGCTAGTTGTTGCTTTTATTTTCCTATGCTGAGCTGTTAATATTAGGATATATTATAGTCGTTTCTTTAATAAAACAGACACATCTCTGACAGATTAACTACTATCACAGACTCACTGATCACTGTGCCAAAGATAGCCTAGTATATTTGTAAAGGAAGCTGTTTTCTGTAGTATATTCTGTATGTTTTTAAGGCAATAAAAGCCATTAATAATTTAATTAAATATTGTAGTTTTGTTTATGCATTGTGAATGTGAAAGGCCCGGCAAGGTTCAAGATTTGGAAATTAGAAATATCTATAAACTATATGCGCAGCACATCAGTTTCATGCTCCATGTTGAAACTATGTTAAACTGCATTGTTCCTTTTAAAGAAATACATTTAAATTTAAATTGTCCCCTTTTTATGGATTCTTAGTGATTTTGGGAACATACACAGCTTAAAAATTCACAGTACAATTTGCTTATATGCTGTTTTTATATATTTCTATATATGCTATATTTATACATATATTCATATTTTATTTTTCCCCCTTTATTTTTTTATTCTAATTGTTATTATTATTGTTTATTGCCACTGGAAACTGAATTTCCCGGAGGAATCCATCCATCTATCTATCTTTCTGTTCTGAGTCTTGGACTTTCTAGTTCAGTTTATTGCAATATTCTTTGTGATCCCTGGTTTGTTTAATGTTTATACTAACATTGTGTATTCTTTGATATATTTAGCTTTGTTCCTGGTTCACAGTTGTTTTAGAATTTGGTTTTTCCATCAGCCACATCCTGTCTGCATTTGGATCCTACTCACCCTGACAGTAACACAAAGTCAGTTAAACTTCAGTCTATCCAGTTGAGAAGAAACCACCGACAGGTACATTGCAGAAGCAAAAACAAGACAACCCTCAAAAAGGAAGTGGCTCAGCAGATGACGAGGTACTCATTTCTCTCTACTTCAGGGATATGGAGAGAAATGGGCCTCGAAAGGGTTGCAAATGTATAGGATATGATCCACAAGGGTAAACAAAGATTTACAAATGTGTACAATGATTTGTGTGTGCGTTAATCCACACGCTATGCAAAGCAGTTTCTCCACGTAAAACTATTTTACAAATGCGTACATTCAAACCTGAATAAATACTGATTATTTACGCATAATTTATTACGTTCAGCTCACGAATCCGATCATTTTGACTTTCGAAAACCTTTCTGTGCGTACAAACGTCTAAAACTACACGTAGCATCTCCCCCTCGCTTTAAAACCTTAAATACGTGTGCACGAATCGCCTGACACGCACAGATCACGTGGGGTAAATTTATCGCTGCAAACTTCACACAGACTCACAAATGTAAGATGCATTCATGTCCCAGTGTAAAGCTTGGACATCTGTGTTTCCACTACATACGTTCTTTTCCCTTTCTAAATAAACGAAACAGCTCGTAACCCTTTTACTAGAAAACACAGATTTACCAATTACAGAAACTACACAGTAGCCTGCCACATCCTGAAATGTTCAGGATTATTCATTAAGCTAACATGTTAGACTGCTTCCATTAGAGGATGGTAAGATTAACATCAAAGTGATATTCCACTTGACCTGAAATATATCTTCAAAATATACAGAGATTAGTAAGCATACTCACTCCAGAGGATGATCTGCAGTAATGTACAGTAATGGTGTCCCCCCATCTGCAGCAGAGTGCTCACGTTTCCCAGCAGAAGTCCATAAGATTATTTAAACCATATAGTAACCTTTTATAGGGTACTGTGTAGTGTCTGTTCGGGTTTGGATGTGCGCATTTGTAAAATAGTTTTATGTGGTCAAATTACTTTGTATTTGTGTCTGGATTGAAGCAGGTCCTCGTGAGCCCTCAGAAGTTACACACAAATCATTGTAGACATTTGTAAATCTTAGTTTACGCTTGTGTATAATATTGAATGCATTTGCAACCCTTTTGGGGCAAATTTCTCTCCATACAGGGGCATGCCTAGAAAGGGGGGGGGGGGGGGGGGGGGGGACATGGGGTGCCACCAGCCCCCCTGAAATTTGATATGCAATTTCAAACAAGGTTTTCTAAATATATTTCAATATACAACCTGGGTGCTATTAAGCCACTTTAGCAGGATTCTAACTTTGACTTATGTAAAAAAGTCTAAATACAAAAAACAAAACTATCACAGGATGTTGTTTAATTCTTTCCCAACTTTTCACATAATAAATGTGCAATAGGACACAGGGCTGCATATGAGCTTGAAAATTGTGGTTTGTACACTAGCTCTTTAAACTTAAATTGTACAATTAAATACTTATGGTAAATATTCTGATTTCATGTACCCCCCCTGCCTGGTCCACCCTATTTTAAAAATCCTGGACACACCCCTGCTCATCTTATCCTGGCTAATTTTTCTTTTTGTTAGCGTCATCTCTACTGGCAGGGTGAGAAAGTGTGACAACCTCATCTTTTGGCTGCTGGGCTGACAGGTTGTTCTTCTGTTTTGTGTTGCAGGTGCTCAGTGGGTGTGGTCATGTTCTCAGAGATTGTGAACGCCTGGGCTGAGTGTTGCCCTGTGTAAAACCACACTGCAGGTTCCCTCTAAGAAAATCAGCTCTGCTCCAGAGTCCTTTTCTTCAGTTTTCAAATTGATTTCAGATAAGCTGAAGCTTCATAATACACTCATGCCTTATTTAACTGCATGTGCTCCCCCCCCCTCATTCTGGAAAACTACGGTCAACGGTTTAAAACTCTTACACATGTAATTTACAATGTAAATGAGGAAAAAAAAAAAAAACAAAAAAAAAAACACAGCCAGACTGTGTTTTGTGTATTTTCCCCCTTGGGTTTAAAACCTTAAACAATGATCAAAACAGTGAGATAAAACATCTGTTATGGGTTTTTAAGGTCTACATTTCTCAAAAGCATTTAAAAATGCTTCTTACTTTTCATAAAATAACACACACACACACACACACACACACACACACACACACACACACACAAAAACAGGAGGCAAACATGTTTTTTTGCATAAGTTGCCATGGTTTCAACATAGCAACCCTTTTATTAGCAAAATCATGGAGATTAGTCCACTAAAGTCCCCATCTCATGGAAACAGAGCTGAGGAGAAGGAGGGGGCGGGGCATGTAACTTTAAACCTTCACAGATCATAATGAGTAACAGTGCACTTGTAACCAAATCAACTGTGTCTATGCACTGAACACAGATCTACATATGGTCCTACTGTCTGCTACAAGGCCACCATTGGCATCCTCTTTTCAAAGCTTCCCTTTCCTTCATGGTTCAATCGGGAATGTTTGTAGCAGCGCATCGACAAGGTGCACTTTTTGATTCGTGAGAGGAGCTCCTTTTTGGTCTCTTAGAAAAATAAAACTTTGAAAGAGGATGACAAGTAGAGGAATAAAGTCCCTTTGTTTTATATTGTGCACACACACACACACGCAAACGCACGCACGCACACACACTCCATCGCTCACATGTGCATTTGCCCTCGCTCGTATCACCCATGCAAACCACACATCAGTTTCCACACAGCTCTCACAGTATGTCAGCATCAGAGTGAATTGGTCTTGCTTGTTTTATACAAGGAGGCAAAAATATGTATATATAACAGTGAAGTGGCCAGAATTATTAAAAAACAAATATAGTATGAATTGAAGGGACTCGAGAAGAGTTAAATGGTGGCATCTAAATAAACAAGCAAACAATGAAGAAAAAACACTGCAACTAAGGCATGCAAGGCACGAGCAACTACAAAAAAGAAAAGAAAATGTGATGCACAGGAAAAAAAAAAAGAAAAAGCAAAGGCCCCCCTTTTTACATACAAATAAAAATAAGGTAAAAGAAGCACATTTTAAAAATAGAAGAAAAAAATCCCTGGCCATAGACAGTTGTACAAATATTTTACACAAAATGTTTTCTCTACATACCATTTTTAAACTTTTAGAGATGAACATAAGTTAATAAGGGGTTAAAAGTGACATCAGTCCAAGCTTCCTCCACTCCTCTTGAATAAAGTCACTCATTAAACCGGACACCAAGCTGCCTGAACAGGGGGAAAAACAAACGAACCAAAACCTGGTTAGAAGAGAAAATGTGGCAGAAAATACGGAGGCCTGTTCACAGACAAAACATGACACGTCACCTTTTAGAAAAGACCACAGTCCTTCAGGTTGTTCTTGATGATAACGTCAGTGACGGCATCGAACACAAACTGCACGTTCTTGGTGTCGGTGGCGCAGGTGAAATGGGTGTAGATCTCCTTGGTGTCCTTTCTCTTGTTTAGGTCCTCAAACTGACACTGGACGTATGCTGCGGCCTCCTCGTAGGTGTTGGCGCCTGTGAAGTGGGTGGGGATAAAGAGGAAATGGAAATAGAGGGAGAAATGAAATCTAAAGCTGTTCCGTTTCTTCACTGCCATCATATAAGTTTAAAAAAATAATGCATAGATGCACTTATTTTTCAGTTTCTCATCAACTGAATATGACTGTGCACACTGTTCTACTTAAAACTATAAAACTTGCCCTGTGAAAGTTGTTCCTTTCTGACCTCCAGTTGTTTCACTCTGCAGTGACGTACAGGTTGAGTGTCAGTGTTGTGTGGTTCAATGTTCAACAGGCACCTGTCCTGAGCTCAGTCTCAAATAAACAGGATGCACTACCCGGCCGTGAAGGCCGTTAAATAGCAGGTCCAGCCTGGTGTCAAGCTGCAATTTAATTATGCTTTCCAAAAATGCTGCTCCAGTGTCAATTTGGATTTATTGCTGCCCTCGTTTTTCTCCAACCTGGCTGCAGAATATTTACTTCTCGGCTGACTTTGTTTATAATTTGACATTTATTCAAGCAAGGGTTTCACCTGACAGGTCACGGAGAATAACAGAAGGGCAACAGCATGTTTTACTATAATGCTAATTCCAAAAGAAAATGCAGATCTCACAAGCCCACATTTAATTTTGTTCAAAACATAGAAACAGATGAGATAAAACTAGGATCACTCCGAGTTTGATTGCAGCAACATGTCTTGAATAAGTTAGGACAGGGTAACAAAATGCGGGGGAAAACAAACAAACAAAAAAAACCCCAAAACCAAACATGTGTATTACAATTTTGCTAACAAGTCAATCACTTTGATGATTGGGTATATAAAAAAAAAAAAAGGTAGTCTTAGAGAGAGGTCTTCTAAAAGTCCTGACAACTTTACAAGCAAGACTGTCCCACAGATAAGCTGTACAATGCCTCCATCTGACAGCAGAGCTCCCTGCGGGCAGACAGGTCATCCTTAGACTGGAGAGGACAGCATATGCGCTACCTCTGTTGGACCGCAAGTCCTGCTTAAGCAGTTAATCCGGGGGATCCCGGGAGTTCCCTGGAGTTCCTTGGAGTTCCCTGGCACTGGCAGTGTCTCACAAGTCACAATTACAGATAAGTGGACTGGCAACAGTGTGGCTGACTTCACAAAGGCAGATAAAACTATACAGCAAGTAAAATACCAACAGGTAAGACAATACTGAAAGTATGATGTGTTTAACTGGAAGTGAAAGTGGCACAGTTGCTGCAGGCAAATCAGCGATTACGTGTGTGAGAGGAAAGACGCTGGACACTAGTTAGTATTAACAGCACTGTATGTGTGAGGGCTTTAGCTGTTTTGGTCGGTAAAATGGGAAATCTGTTATATTTTAATAAAAGTCTTGCATATTTGAAGAAAAGGAGGAAGGCAAACTGTGAGTTAACACACAGCTCTATCAATAAAACACAGGAGAACCTGATGGATTATAATCGAGTGCTCAATCAGATTAATGTTTAACTCTGTGTTTGTTTTAGTTTTTATTCTTTCAGCTGCAGCCTTCTGGTACACTCAGAATTAACATTCTGAGTGTACCATGCAAATATTAAAAACAGAATCCAAACGTGGGCTTAAAGCTACAATAGGTGAAAAATTTGATTTAAAGTACAAAAGGCAGCCTACAAATATTTATGCTTACGGAACAATAATATTATTAACATTAAATAAATTATTTGCAGAATTTATAAAGACTTTAGTCCCTCATAGTCTCAGTACACAGGCATCTAAGGAATCTTCCAGAAATGACAACAATTATTTGGAGGACTGACTGGTCAGTAGGTGGTGATTTCATACATATCCATCTCTAATATGGTTCACAGCATCAGTTACCATGGCAATGCACCCAGTACAGTGGTCTGATGAAGAGCATCGTGTGCTTGAAATGTCATACACTACATGCAATAAGGAAACTGATTGAAATACAGGAAACTCAGCGTTAACACTCAATTTAACTGGATAAGCCAAAGTTCCGCTTCACAGTACAGACATCTGGTCTCCTCAGTACCCAGACATTTACACACTGTTAGAAGAAGAGGTGATGCCACACAGTAGTAAACATGGCCTTATCCCAGCTTTTTTGAGATGTGCCTTCAAATTTAAAATAAGCCAGTATATTTCCTCAAATAATAACTATTCTCAGTTTTAGAAGTTCACGAGATTTGAAAATCGCTGCATTCTGTTTTCATTCATATTTTACACAGCCCCCTTTAAAAAAAATGAAGTTGTACTTTAAGCTTATGGTTATTACTTAAAATTTCTTACTTAAAAGTCAATACTGAGGTCAAAATGAACAACATCTGGCTTTATGAATTGAAAAACCTTCGCTTAGTATCACAGCTGAGTGTGTTTTTTGTTTTTTTTTTCCAAGTTAACGTGAGTTATCAGTGTGTAAAATAAGGAAGTAAACGGCCACCACAAAGTAATGAGAAGTGTGACACCAATATTACTGAACTGGTTCTAAAAATTCAACCTTTACCACCAGAAATAAAACATGACAAACCCCACATCTATTTTAGGCACAGAAATGGTCCCTTGAGTGAGTGTACCATATTTGGAAACCATAAAATGTCCTTTCACAATAAATACAACGTGACCCAACGAGCCTCCTAGGGACGAAAAGGTTAAAACTTATCTTCTACTGAATCTCTGGATCCTTACATCACATCGATATAAATAGATGATGACATGATGTTACAGATGTGGTGTTCTAGTGTAGATTCATATCAAAATCATGGCTATTTAATCTGTATCTGTGAACCTGACAAAAATGCATTGTTTAAACATGAAGCAGCCCACACAGCTCCAGAGCACAGCAGTGGGATAAAACATCTGTGTCATCTACAGGGCCTGCCACACCTTTGTGTAGCTACAAAACAAGTTAGGCTCTAAAAGCAATAATCACAGGATTCTGACAGTATAAAGGAATGCAAATATGACTTAGTCATGTTACACAAAAACAACAACAGTTTAAATAAGTAGGTTAAATTTTTCTACACATCATTACAAATCCACGATTAAAAGCCTAAATCCTGCATACATAGTTGGGCTTAATGATTTATATACCCCGCCAACACACAAAGGACATTATTTGCATGTATAAAGTACCAGCTCTGCATGTCAGTGTTTGTTTATATGACTCACCTGCGTACTCAGGGAAGCAGATTGTAAGGGGGCTCTTTTTGATCTTCTCCTCAAACAAGTCCTTTTTGTTGAGGAAGAGGATGATGGAGGTCTCTGTAAACCACTTGTTGTTGCAGATCGAGTCAAACAGCTTCATGCTCTCGTGCATTCGATTCTGAGCGGGAGGAGAAGTGCACAGTGATTACCGATCAGAGACGTACTAGTGGGCAGAGTGTGCCGGGGTCAGACAGCTCTTACCATTTCCTCGTCCTCAGCCAGCACTAAGTCGTAGTCACTTAAAGCCACGCAGAAGATGATGGCAGTGACGCCCTCAAAACAATGAATCCACTTCTTCCTCTCTGATCTCTGTCCACCAACATCAAACATTCTGAGATCACAGAAAGATATTGTTAAATAACTGCAACTCTCACACACTCACATGGTCTGGGTGATGACATTTTCACACAAACACACGCAAATCTTTCAGAATGTGTAAAATACTGTGGACAGCTGTCAGAGCTTTTAAAAGCCGCTTTTTCAGTTAGTTTCCAAGAGTATGAAGCTACTGTGTTCTTGCATTCAGTGTGATATTAGGTGACAAGACTACACGCTGGCCGGCCACTCGCAGCTTTTCATCTTTCATGAACAAGGCATCAACTACTAGTGGTTGCCTCACATAGGAACAGCAGGGCATCGTCTATCAAAATGCAAACTCCTGAATTTGCTGATTCTGATCCTATACTATCCGAAACTATAACAATGCAAATGAGAGACCTTTGACACCAAATGATTTTATGAGTTATGAAAATGAGGAAAGAATTGATGGCTATAAGAAAGCCATAAACCATTACCTACTACATGTCACATTTTGGTTCTTGGAGGCACTCCTGTCACAGTGTTTGGTCTAAATTGTTTAGTATTAGTGCATCTGAAGTTTTTTTCTATCTTTTTTTAAAGCTATGAGCCGTTTTGGCTTCTAAAGGTTAACAGTCATAAATGAAAAATAAAGGCAGGCATATGTGAGTCAGTGTAGACTTTACATGGAGCACCACGAGACACTGCTGTGTTTAAACAAAACTAAAACAATGATGGTGGCTATACTCACTTGAAGTGCAGGTCCTTGAAAGTGAAGTGTGTTTCCACAATACCGGTAGTTTTGACTCTGGTCCTCAGCACATCCTGCTGGGTTGGAACGTAAGCACTGTTGGATATCCTGTCCAGGTCATTTAGGTAACTTTGGAAAGAGAAAAATCAACAAGAGAAAGAAAGATTGGCAACAAGCTAAAGCACTGACGTAAGAGCGGGAGTTATTCTTCCAAGGACAGTCCCCTGCTATTTGAAGTATGCGTGTCCGTGCATCCTACTCACTATGCTGCAGAGTCGTTGAGCTGGTACTCTCGGGAGCGGCTGAAGCAGGCTTGAACTCCTCCATCTTTCCACAGCCGCTGGATGACCCCAGCCAGTTCACTGGTCATGAAGCCCTCTTCTGCTGAGCCCGCCAGGACGAACAGCTGCCGCGCGTCATCCTAAAGACAGAGACACTTAACTGAAAACAGCCTAAAGAAGGTTAACTCATTATCAAATAGAAACAAAGATTTACTAGACTTGTTTTGCTAATTTTTTTCTATATTTAGAAAGATCACAATTCATCTATGGTCGTTAGTCCTTACCCGAATGGGCCGTGCAAACTAAAGTGCTAAATTAATAATTAATTAACTGTGTTTTTCCCAGTCCTTTCACCTGTTATACTTAAATACTTACATAAAATTAGATTTCAAAAGGGGCACAGTGTCTAAACGCCAGAGGCAAAAACCTTGATATTTGAGAGAGCATAAAATCAGAAAAGAAAGGCTTCAGGATTAAACTTGGTCACGATGAGAGAGCCAGGCCAGTCACGCAGACACAATGACTAGCTCTTTTGTTATGCCAAGAGGGGAAAAAAAGAAGAAAAAAAAAAAAAAAAGGAAAAAAAAAAAGGAGAAACAGATTTGCAAAAAGAAAGAGGAGTCTGTTTAAAAAAAAATATCTGCCAAACAAGATATTAATAAACTAGACTTGTGAAAACAGAAATAAAACAATGGCCACGAAGTCTTCAGTGAGAGAGAAAAACAGAAATGTTGCCTGTTTATTATAAATGAGGCTATAATAACTTTGCACACTGGATGTATTACATGGACTTTGCACATCTTCTATTTAAATTTCCTAAACTCCCCCCACCCACCCCACTGTCCTGGTCATAATCTTTAAATATTTCTTAATTTCTGTAGATAGTTGGGATATATTCTTATTTTGTGAATTTATATTAATATTTATATAGGAATGTATACATTATACATACTGTAAATATTATATATTCCATTTCTGTACCACAGTTTTGGGGGTTTTTTGCATCATCATATGAGGACAGATTTCTCATTTGAAACTTTTGACAGGCAGCATTTCACTTCATTATGAGGACTGAGGTAATCAGTCCTCATCACAGTGAGCTTTAGCTTTAAGAAGACTTAAATGTGATATTAAGCACAGACCAGTTTTTTTTTTTATCCTTTTTTCCCCTAGAAGGTTGCAATGCAAAGAACCCTGCCCATAAGGCAAATGACTAAGTCGCTGTTACCAAACACTGTGTTTTCTGTCACTTACTGCTCTGGCTTGATCAGCAAAGTCAATCTTGAGGCGTCCCATGGCTCTGATGATGGCAATAATGGACTGGATGGTGTTGCTGTAGACCACAGCCTTGTACTGCTTACACTCCTCCTCTGAGTAGCCTGCTTCGTGGATGATCCTGAAACACAGAGAGAACATTAGCAGGCGTGCCACAGTTAATTCTAATTTCATACAATAAGTACAAACAATGGGATTCAATCTGTTCTTTAAATGCTGGTAAACTGGTTGATAGTTAACATATCAAAATAGATTATAAAAATGTCTAAATAATGGAACATTTCATGTTAGAGATTGCTATTAAAATCTGTAACAAGGCCAAACAAGCAATCGACTGCTTTAGAAATCCAGGAGATACAAGTAAATGCTGCTGCTCATCTGGAGTCACGTTTGTTCTAGCTCTGTTTTAGGTCTCCCTCAGCTCCCGAGGGAAATGTCTGGCTCATTAGTTGCCTAATACTCACCAGCTAAGTGAGCCTGGTGGCTGCTTTTTTATTTTAATAGAAATGACACAATGTGTGAACTAACCTAGTGGAGCAGCCTTCTCAGTTAAACAATGGGCTGAAAGTTGGTACCAAAGCTCTGTCAAACTGAGACTTAAAAATATAGAGAGAGTTATACTTTTACTGATCACTTGTATAATTTGAATGATTAACCGTACTTATTAAAATCACATTCGAATTCAAGCTCGTATGCCTCTATTTTCTTTAGTGTTTATTCTTAGACTATTTTTAGAGTAGTACCGCATCATTTCCAGTTGAAAATAATCCTTATTTATTTTTCGATGAGATATGATGCAGGTTCTCAGATCATCTTAAGCATTGTAGCTCCTCCCCCTTTGAGGACATTTATCTCTGATTGGCTGCTCCTCACAAACTGAAGGTCTAAACGACAGGTATGTGGGGCTTATGTATTCACAGCCAGAGTGGTGTGCTTGAGATGACAATATTAGGAATACCCACTCTGACATCATACAGAGCCAAGAGCAGAAAAAATATCTTAAACTGTGTGTCTGGAACAGTCTGAAGCCTGAGCTTCTGGCAGCATATATGACAGATATTAGGTAAAATAATAACAGAACAACTTTAAATTGTTTTTTGAATAAGCCTCTACTCAATTACTTTTTACTGGATGTTTTTGGGGGAATTAAAAATAATTAACTATGGGACAGTCTGGTTAATGACTTGCTGCTTTTTATGTATTTTTTTAATGTTTTATGTTTAAAATTATGGTCAAAAAAGGCTCCTTAGATTTGCTACACTTGCATTTCCTTACAGTGTAGAAAAACAAAGGTGTATCATTTAAACTGCACTTATTTTAAAAAAAAGAAGAAATCTCAGATATTTAAATCTAGAGTTAAAACATCTTTGCCCTGAAAGAATGGGGAATAATTTAGAGAGTAGATTATTTCTTCTTCTTCAGATTTGACTGTGTGTGTCTCTCATGTTGTAGAACAGGGGTGGGCAATCTCAGTCCACAAGGGCCGGTGTCCTGCAGGTTTTAGATCTCATCTTGGGTCAACACACCTGAATCACATGATTAGTTCGTTACCAGGTCTCTGGAGAACTTCAGGACATGTTGAGGAGCTAATTTAGCCATTTAAATCAGCTGTGTTGGTTCGAGGACACATCTAAAACCTGCAGGGAGACCGGCCCTTGTGGACTGAGATTACCCACCCCTGTTGTAGAATGAGGATGACACACCCATTAAAATTGAACATTTTTTGTTGCCTGTGCGGGAAGGAAATGGTTGTGCTCCACATATTGCCTATTCACCACATGGTGTATTTTATACTGTATGTTTAACATTAAAAAGAACAAATATTTCCATCACAAACATTAAACTGAGTGTCATGTGATAATTTCTAATTATCACAGTTGCGTTAGATAATCCATACTCTTAATGCATCATAAGGGAATTCACTGAGATTGGCACTGGTATACTGTGATTACCCTTTTTAATAAAAAAATACATCAAGTATCTTAGTGCTTGATGTATTCTAAACTGTATTACTGATTCATTCGTACTTACTTCATCTGTTTAACAATGGTACTCTTCCCAGACTCCCCAGCACCTGAAACACAGAACAAAAGTTTGAGAAAATTACAGCAATCGTGTTAATTATTTCAAAACAGAAGCAGGTACGGTGCAAACCTACAAAATTACATTAAATGCCAACCAGTGTGAAATAAACACACATAGTTTACCTTTAAACACCAAACTGCATGATTCATTTCGAGTATCTGTGCAGCCCTACATTTAAAACACTAAGATAAGTTAATGGTGCCAGACTAGCTTCTGTTAAATGCACTTTTTTCAAGTTTTAAGTGAGTTCTGCCTGTGGTGTATGAACACCCACAGCGGTGTCTGAGGTCAGATTTAGTTGAGTCACAAAGCGCAATTGGATTAATTAACTGGATCGTCTCGTCAATGAGATTATAGACAGCTTAAACTTCCTTGTGTTAGAAATTCATCCCATACCAGCTTGGCAGGACTCTGCATCTCCAATGATTTATGTATGACTACAACACTACGGTATATAAGGCAGTGTGATACCACTACTGCCTTTTAGGTGACACATATCAAAATATAAGAAAATACAATGCTGTTTCATTTCACATAAAGCTCAACAACTCCATCTGAGATTAAGGCATGTTTTAAGATGAGCACACAACATTTTAATTAGCTTACCCCTCCCGGGACTTTTAGTTCCCCAGTGGCTGGAGCGATTTGCCACTTCATCATCCCAGATGAAAACAGCAACACACAATAGAGCTACCAGTACTGAAAACATCACTTAAATTTAATTTGCAAACACGCTTGCGCCTGACTGAGCTGCTGAAATTGAAGGGATAATAGAAACCAATTATGACAAAAACTGGTGGAGTAAAATGGTTAATGTTTTGCCACAGAGACGAGATGACAGGGGAAAAAAAATACACACTTATAAAATGCAGATATCTCTGCAGTTTTTGCACCTATGCTGCTTTTTCTGTCATTTGTTTGCAAAAATAATGCTAGACAAAAATAAAAATCTGTCTCACATTTGCATTTAAGCTGCTTGCAAAAACTCTACAATTAAGACAGTCCTCCCACTCAAAGCAGTGATTGCAAGAGCCTGTCATTTGCTGATTACTGTATTATTGCATACATCCCCAGCGGGGAAGCATTACAGAGCAGCAAACTGCAGTGAGAACATATCAGTCTCCCTCAGAGATGTGAACATTATACCAGATATTCAACGTCACAAATGTGGATGTAAAACATCTTTGTGTTTAAACAGATTAGCCAGACCATTAGATGATGAATCCACAAACCAAACTTGCATCTCATGCAGGTGGTTGTGGGAATCGTGACAGGTAAAAGCACCATGAAAATTCAAATAAGGTTTCATCTCAAATGACGCACAGGCTTGACAACGGGACGTATGGGATTGCGAAGCCATGCTGGAGAATAGCTGGTGCCACAGCCCTGTTTGAGCAGAGATTAGCTGCGAGACGCAGAATAAGACTGCATTTTCAAAAACAGCTTGCAGACTGCATGGCTGTGGCAGGCATCCCATTAGCACGCACTAACCGTTTCTGTTGTGCGTGCATTACTGTCAGCCCGGCTGCACATAGGTTGCTATGCAACCTCTACCCCATCTATCCATGCTGAGATAGGCGAGAGTGGTCATGTAATGGGAAGAATGGAGAGGTGTGGCAGCTTTCCTTAAAACTGTGAAATAATCCTGGAGAAATGTGACATGCGGTTATGTTAACTGGAAGCTTATCTATGGTTTACATCCCATAATTTGAAAGCTGGGCCATAACATTTTTTTAAGCAGCATTAGTAGTTTAAGTATGCAATTTTCTGAACATATTTGCATGGTAGGCCAACATATTCAAATGGCAGCACTAATGCCCCCCCCCCCCCCCACACACACACACACACACACAGCATTTGGGTAATGCAGTTTTGGATGACATAAGAGCAAGTCATACAGAGATACACAAACAAGTATAGATACAGAGGGTTTAAATTGTGTGTACAACGCTTCAGCAGAGCAAACATGTCTCGCAGGAGGGGGGGGCGTATTATTCGAGACCTGTTGAATAGTGAAGCTCGCACATACTTTAATGCTGTTCCAACAGATAACAACTTTAACACTGCTCACAAGTGTTAGTTTCAAATATTTGCTGGATTGTAGAGATAACCGATCTAGGGCACGTCTACTTTCTTTTTGATTTACGTCATGAAGAAACAGGAAGGGAGCTAGCTAGCTATTGCACTTTAAGCCATATTAAAAGATGTGCTATTAGTCGGAGTCACGAAAGACAGCAACACAGACACTTGTTTACAGAAAGTTATTGATGCTTTCTGACGGCTAACAAATCCAAGCTAGCACCGAGGCGTTACACTAGCTAAGCAGCTAATTGCTTAGTTAAATTAGCTTACCGACTTACCGCTGGGTATTAGCGGTTTGCTTCTGTGGAAGCAACTAATCAGTGTGCTCTTATCTAGTGTTAGTTAACAGCACAGTTACAATTAGAGTTAATTCAACAAGGGATAAAAGATAGGAACTCCACTAGCTCAAACTTTTTTTAGCTAACACCACCGTACCATTCAAATAAAGCCCCGACATTTCCCCACCTTTGCCTCTGTTGCTTCATGGGCTGGGTAAAACTTGAATTTTAGCAGCTACAAAAACTTATTTAAACCTTCATCGGGTTGTTTTTACGCCTGGGCAACGAGAGTCCCACAGAAACACACAGACCCAGTCCCCGTCCCTCCCTCGGTCCGTCCATCTTTCTCTCACCAAGCAGGAGCAGCTTGACCTCCCGGGCAGCCTTTTCGCCGTCGTCTCGCAGATTCCTGTCGATCATCTTGCTCCGCTCCTGCGCCGCCTTGTCGTCCGTGCTCAGCGTACACCCCATCTTTGTCTGCTCCTCAACGGACCTCCGAATAAATACAATAAACGCACACGAAAACACAACTTTTGACTACGACTGCAACGACATGCAAAGGCTACCGAGTTAGCATCCAGTGGGGAGGAGGAGAAGAAGAAGGAGGAGGAGGAGGAGGGGGCAGTCTGTCTAACAGTTAAGAGTCAAACACGCCCTAACCTCGCACTCAAGCTCCGGATTTATCAGCCGAGGCTTCTCAGATATCAGTTAAAAAGCAAAGTGTCGCGTTTCTGATATCTTCGTCTTGGGTTTAAATTAGTCGACTGGTCAAGCAAGTGGAGTCAGTCACATTAAAGCAAAACAGACGGCACCATCTGCGGAGCAGTCCGAAAAACGTTCGCTTCCTGTGTTCCGCTCACATACCTGCAAACTACGCATGCGCGAAACGCAACAAGCTTCTTCTTTTAAAAAGCAGAAAGCTTATTTTTGGGAAGTGACCACTGTGGAAAAAGAAAGAAAACCACGAGACAAAGTCAAAACTCGAAAGCATTAACGCTTTATTGCTTAACAATTTTGAAACGTTCCCTAAGTGAGTTTAAATTCACATTACACACAATTAATTCAACATGTACTGAGGCAAAATGTGAATTTACAGATTTTATTCGTAATTTACTTAATTTTTATTTAGATAAAGAAAACAAAAAACGTTTATTTAGAATTAGAAAAGTAGAAATATAAATTACAGTGGTACATTTGTGGTCAATGTACCACTGATCTGTCTACACTTATCATGGTTATGCATGTCATGGCAATTTCGGGATTTCTTTGAATTGTTCTTTTTCCAGGGTAAATTGATTGTACAGCAGACATTTTTAAAGACTTAAAAAAAATGTTCTAATCCATACAGGGTCAAAATTATACATAGAGGCTCAAATAAATGCTTATACACTCACTTAAATCTTTCAATAAGTGGGGCTAAAGGTTCAAAGGTGTCTTATTTGTGCTTATGACTGACTACAGCTGTTATTTTCTATTGCAGCATAAAAAGGATTTGCTTGACAACACTAATTGGACACAATAGCAGATTTAAACAAGTCACAAAAGTCTCTAGGAGCCATTTCCAGACAACTGCAGATCCTAACATCATCAGTTCAAACAACTGTACATAAGTACAAGATGTTCAGATGTGTTACCACTTTGCCAAAGTCTGAAAAAAGACAATCTGTCACCCTCAGATGAGAGGAAATGGGTTAGGATGTTCAAGTTAACTTAGGAACCACCATGTCTCAAGCCTGCCATGAACTGGAGACTGCTGAAAAACCAGGGTCACTGGTCACAGCAAAGCAAGTTTTACATCACTGTGAACTGAGAGAAACTCCTGCTCCAAAATCAGAACCTTAAAGTTTAACTAACATTTGCAGTTGCCCACACGGACAAGCCAAATTCCTTCTGGGCAAAAGTACTATGGTTAGTTAGACAAGTATTGAGCTATTTGGCCACAATGATGCATGTTCAGAGAAGTAAAGGTGAGCTTTGCAAACCTAAGAACACTGTGGCATCTTTCAAGCATGATGGTGGTAGCATTGTATTCTGGGGTTGTTTTGCTGCCAGTGATACTAGTACATTCCATTTAAATGGTCATAACCCCCCTGGAAATTACGCCCCTGTCCCAAACGCACACAAAAAACTGGTTTTGGAATGGATAAAGTAGGCTAACATTAAGTTTCTACTACTACTACTTCAAAGCCTCAACCTCAATCTCTCTCTTTTTTTAAAAAAAATGTTTATTTATAAGATTTTAAGTTCAAAGTTACATAACGTCACACGTGAATCAAAAGTTCAAAAGAAACACCATTGTCCAAAAAAGATGATCTTCTGTGTGAGTTTAGACAGGGCAACAGAGAGTTCACCAAGACCAGAAGATGTGGGAAACATGTCCAGGAAGGAATCAGGGTCCGGCAGAGGTGCAGTTTCACACAAACACAAAGTGCAGTCAAATGGGTTAAAGTTTATGTTAAATTCCCATTAATATAATTGAGAAAAGGGCCCCAGATTTCAACAAACTTAAAATGGGTGTCAGCCAAACAATAACGAACCTCTTCAATATACAAACAAGCAATCATCTCACGTAGCCAAACCCTGAACAGTGGAGGAGATGGTGATTTCCAGGCTCTAAGAATAAGTCTTTTAGCTACAATCATGCCAAACATTAAGGCTTTCTGAAGAAGACGTCTGAGCGCCAATGAAGTTAGGGAGCAGCCTAGCACTGCAAGTACACCATCCGGCTCTAATTTTAAGTCATAAATCCGGTTATACATATTAAATATCTCTGCCCAGAAACTCCTGAGTGTGGGGCAAGACCAGAAAAGGTGACCAAGGGTTCCATCCATTGCTTTGCATCTGTCACACAAAGACAAAATAGACGGAAAAACTCAACCTCAATCTTATTGGTAATTTGTAGACTACATTTCAAAAGTGTGGTATGTGCAAAGAAACAAACCAGTTTAAATGAATTCTACCAATTCTGGTAGCAGAGGAGTGATCAAATAGCCATCCAGGATTATGGCAGAAGCTTGTTGATAGTGTTTGGTGCAAGATGCAAACGCTAAGGGACATTCATCCAGATCTAAAGTGTATGGAATTATATTAGCCTGTTTGTGTATTTTTGACCATGTGGATTAGGGAAAACTCAAATTTCACTTCTTGTTTTTTTGAAGTCATTAAAGATGTCTCCTGTACAATCATTCCACGCTGGAAAAAGAACTGTTTAAAGATCACAAATAGCTCCAAATTACCATGAAATTCATGCCTATGATGAGTGTATGTAAACTTTTTTATACCAGCTGTAGCTCAACCATTTGTATTGCAAATAGAGTGCAAATATTTCAATTAACAAAATGTCAAAATAACGACTAAAATTTGGTTAGGAAACATGTTTTATTAGATAAATCTTAACATTTCTGCATATTGTATGCCACGAGGACTCTGTATGAAGAGCATCTCGGTAATGTTCAAGCAGCTGCTCTTCATTCATGCAGTCTTCTTGAGGCATGTTGGTCATGTTGCTGGGGTCCAGAGTAGGTGCAATGTAGAGTTTGCAGACATTTGGATGCACTCTTAGTGAGGTCACACTTATCTGTGACCTGACTGTTGATGACAGACTCTCCCATGACCTTGTGCATTTTTCATGAGCAAGGATAAACAACTTATAAATAAACGTCCTCTGATTGTGACATCCACAATATCTTTGCACGAATTTGATAGCATGCTTACAGTAACATTTCTTAATTTGAATTACTATCAAATGAAACTAGCAAATACTAATTTACTAACACAAAGAACTTCACGTTGTATTATGAAGTGAAATATGTTCTTAGAAATGAATTCATGCATTTACACTGCTGACAGAAAAGCTCTTGATTTCATGTCAGGTCTTAAAAAAGAGAAGCTGGAGAGTTTTTCTGGTGTGTTGCAAACATTTGTAGTGTCTGAAAATCACATGATAATTTAGGCAAATCAGCTGCAATTAGGTGGCACTTGTTTGTTTTGTGGAACTATGCAATGTAGAAGTGTTTGTGTGTGAGAGAGCGCAGAATAATTCACACTTTGCCTGTGATGTCGGGGCTGTTTTGCATTGCAAGCCTCTGTCGTGAGTTCTGGACATTCAGTAACATGTTTGCATATGAAGCTTGTGGGAAAAATAGATTAGATATAGATATAGATATAGATTTTTGCCTTTCATAAACTTTTGTCCATATAATTTCTATTATCAGTTGTATTCCTTAGAGATCATTTTCACCACGAATATTTTGACTGGTCATGATAGGGAACCCACAGGGATATTACTCGTGGGTAGGTCCTGGATTTGTGCATCGTGGTTTATGGTCATGGCTCTTTAGGACGCTTAATCAAATTGAATTATCACACTTGAGCCTCCCCTACTCTGCATGTCAAAATGAAAAAGGTCTACAGTGAAAAATGTCAAATCTATTTATAAAGACTACAGTCTTTTCTTCCAACAAAAAAACAACATTTCAAAAACCTAAAAACACAATATATGAATTCCTCCTACTAGTTTCTATAGGTCTTACAGGTGATAAAGGAGGAGACAGTCGATGACAGTCTGAAGTATTTCTCAATAACCAGCATTTGAATTGTGAATGCGATTTGATTTCGCCATAAATAAGTTAGAAATTATTGGGACAATGGGACAATCATTGGGACACCGTCAGGCCTCTTACATGGCTGTCAGGTGGTGGACGGATAAGCTTAGGTCCACAAATGAGGGCTACACCCTGTGGTTGACCTCTCCCAATGACCACATCCAAGAATTCAAATGAGTGTTGTGACCAAAGCACCTGAAATCTGTGCAGCTAAAAAAAAAAAAGGAAAAGAGTAAAGTATGAAAACAGGATTTTAGTCGTGTTTAGGAGTTTGTTTTATGGGCCATTATTTTGAATTTAATAATTTGAAACATGCATAGACCTGTGAATACGGAGGGCGATGAAATCAAAATCCTGCTCTCCTAATGTCAGCTCGACCTTTCGTGAACCATTGTACGCGTAATCATTTTGTTTATACACAGGATGGGACAGGGTACAGATGTGGTTAGAATTCATATCCTCAATTTACATGTGATTTCCTTGGGAGATGGCTATGTCATGCAAACTAGAACCATCATTTTTCCAGTCTACACTAAGTAATCATGGAAAGATTCCCCTTTTGCATGTACAATGTGCAAAAATCAACAGGAAAACCCCCCTGTTTTAATAATCGTCAGAAAACATATGTCAGGCTCTCAGAGGAAGGTGTGGCATGTTTTTTTTCTTCCTGTCAGTGTAACTCGCGAGGAACAGGAAGTCTTTGAACTTTTTAAACTGAGTGCAAAGTGAGCGTGTCAGCACGTTCACTTTGCTCCACAGAGATCAGGGACTCTGAGGGAGACTATTATTGTGTTTGCATGCGTATATGTGTTAAACAGGTTTCTGTGTTTTTGCACAAAGAGCCTTAAATATCAAGAATAAATGGCAAAATAATCAGTAACTACCTAATGTACTGGTGACAACATCGGATTGCATTGGTATTATGTAAACACCACAAGCTTTTCATTGGCAGTCATAAATCTGCATGTGGTGGTACAACTCCCCACCCCCCCACACACACACACACACACACACACAACCAAAGAAAGACCCTCACCTCTTGCTAACCACATTATTAACCCCATATTTGTGCCACAGAATAGGAGGAAGTCATGAATTAGTTTTGTGAAAGTTTAATTCACAAACCCAAGACACCACAACACACTTAAATGTTCAAATATTTCTGGTTTTGCTTTGTGTGTTATGACTTTGCTGGCAATTTGGGGCGATCGTGGCTCAAGAGTTGGCAGTTTATCTTGTAATTGGAAGGTTACCAGCTCGAGCCCCGGCTCGGACAGTCTCGGTCGTTGTGTCCTTGGGCAAGACACTTCACCTACCGCCTACTGGTCATGGCCAGAGGGGCCGATAGCGCAATATGGCAGCCTTGCTTCTGTCAGTCTGCCCCAGGGCAGCTGTGGCTACAACTGTAGCTTGCCTCCACCAGTGTGTGAGAGTGAATGAATAGTGGAATTGTAAAGTGCTTTAAGGGTCTCGAAAAGCGCTATATAAATGCAATCCATTATTATTATTATTATTATTATTATTATTAAAAGGTGAAGCATGGTTCACCCACTTCTACATGATAGTCATCTGCAGATCAAGAAGGCAGAGGGGGCAGGACCAGGAGTTGCTGGCCCTCCACAATCAGCCCTCCAGGTGGCACCAGAGTCAAGAAACAACTAATCAGCAGGAGCTCAGAACTGGTGAGGGAGATAGGGATGTTTAAATAGAAAGAAAAACTTTCATCTGTGTTTTTATGAAGATTACTCAGGATCCTTTAGAAAGTTGTTTGGCACACATACACACACAACAAATGGGAGAACGTTTGATGATGAAGTTGAGCATCCACAACACCAATTGCAAAATCATTAGAACACTGTTTAAAATGGAAATAATACAATGATTTACAAGTCTTATAAACCCATTTTATTCACAGTAGAACAAAGGAAACATCAAATGTTTAAACTGAGATTTTCTTTACGACCCAATGAAAAATATCAGCTCATTTTGATATTTGATGACAGCAACAAAACAAAAGTTGAGGAGTGACAACAAAAGACTGGACAAGTAGGTGATACAAAAAAGAAACAATTGGAGGAAGATTTTGCAGCTAATTATGTTATAATGGCAACAGGTCAGTAACATGACTGGTTATAGAAAGAGTTTCTGTTAGAGAGAAAGAGTTTTTCTGAAGAAAAGATGGGCAGATGTTCACCAACCCTCAAAGAATTTCCGAATAATGCTCCTTAATGAATTATCTCATTATCTGCAGTACATACTAATGTCAAACATTTCAGAAAATGCGTGTGCAAGGGTCAAAACCCAAAATCAATATTGGATGCCTGTGATTGTTCCAGAAATCACTGTATTTGAACAAAGTTCACCGTGCCATCTACAAATACAGTTTAAGCCTCTGTCATATAATGAAGAAGCAATATGTGAACATGATCCAGAAACACTGCTGTCTTCTTTGGGCCAAAGTTCATTTATAATGGACTGAGGCAATGTGGAAATTGTTCTTTGGTCATATGAATCATAATTTAAATTTTTTTTTTTAGAAAACGTGGATGCTGTGTCCTCTAAACTAAAGAGTAGAGAGACCATCCACCTTTTATCAGTGCTCAGCTCAAAACCTGCATCTCTGATGACATGGGGGTGTATTAGTACCCATGGAACTGGCAATTTACACACCTGGAAAGGCACCATTGGTGCCTGAAAGGTATATACAGGTTTTGGATCAAATTACGGTCTCATCCAGACAGTGTCTTTTTCAGGCCTTGCATATTTCAGCAAGAAAATGCTAAACTGCCTACTGGAGCTATTAGAACCTGACCTGCCTGGAGTCAAGACCTTTTACCAACTGATAACACTTGGCCCATCTTGAAATAAAAAAAACACGACAAAGAAGATACAGGACTGTTGACAGTTATTATCCTACATCACACAAAAATAGGACCGCATTCCTCTCCCAGAAGTCCAGCAGCTGGTCTCCTCAGTTCCCAGATGTTTACAGGCTAAAAGAAGAGGGGATGCACATACACAGTGGCCCTGTCCCAACAGCTTTGAGTCGTGTTTACACCATCAAATTCACATTTTTCTTAAAATTGTTCATTTTCTCCTTTTGAACATTTGGTATGTTTCGTATTTTCTAATGTGAATAAAATATGGGATTTGTACAGGACCTCTTCTACACGTTGAAGGTAAAAACACTTCTACAAAGGATACACCTATGCAACCTCAATTACAGCTCCTCTGGCAAGCCTCGTCACTCCTCTGTCCTCCTGATGCATTTTAGGAACTGACACATCCTCAAATATGAAAGTTTCCTTTCCAGTTCACACTCAGGAGGCCAAAGTAGACATGGGAGGCACAAATTTGAGAAATAACAAAGGTTTAAGGAGGCCAGCGGATATGATGACGGGAGTAAAACAAGAACAAGACACATGAGGCAAACCTTAACCAACACTGACACAAGTTGACAAAGACACGGGAAAATGGAGGACAAAAGCACATGATGACAAGATAGAGGGAAGCAAACCACAGGGAACACAAGAATACAAGAATAAAATCAAAGCAGAAACCAAAACTCAACAACAGGACAGTGACAGACTTTAATGTTGGAATAAGTCAACAGCAGCTGTGAGCATGGAGCCAGAATATTCCCATCTTTCATTTGATATATTCTGTGTTTACATGCTGCTGACACGTTGGAAGTTCTGAACTGATATTTATCTGAGAAGTTTCTGCTTCTCTTGCTACAATAACAGCGTCACAGTGCAAAGCCTTCAGAAGATATTTCCAGAATTCTCAAACACAAGAAACGATAAAAGGCTTTTGTACAATAAGAGTCACACGCTCCTCCATCGTGACCCCCCAAAAAATTCTATAGCCAGAAGAGAAATCTCTGCGGTAAAACCGAATGACACGTGTGATTCTAAATATTACATATTGCTGTTATTTTGTTTCTTTTCTAGTCTCACACAAAATAATCATGGGCACGTGTTTGAGGGATCTGATCGTACTTTGAGGAGACAGGGAAGAGCTCCTAAATTCATGAAGCATTTATTTGTTTTAGAACATCTTGTGTGTAGCTGTTTGTCTGTCCCATTAGCGCCAATTACACAAGCTGTAGTTTGTGTGATTGGCGCTAATGGTAAAGAACAAGATATGCAATCCAGCACTAATTTATGTACAGGTCATATCAGTGCCAGCGCTTGACAATAATCCAAGTGGCCCAAATCTCAACTGCACTCAAACGCACTGATGAATTATAGCCTTTCTTTAATGAATCAGCAGAGGAGATTAGAAAGTCACGATTTGCTCGGGGCTTGGTGAAGACTTACAGTAAATGTCCGCGGATCATGATGAACATTATGCTATTAGCACACGAGGCAGCATGCAATTAACCAGAGATCACGAGTCCGTTTGACTTTTAAAACATACATTCTGCATCTTTGCTATGAGCGGAATGCAGTAGAAAATGCATGGTATTGTGTGTGACCCTTCTCCATTCAAATAGCTGCTGGGGCTCCAAGTAGATGACCTCGTTTTCCTGCTGTCTCAGAGCTTTTCTTCATATTGTGAGGAGGCGAGGAGGGAGAGGAGCCTCATTGTTTTCTGTTCTTTCACTGCATGCATGAGCGGTTCATAGCAAGATTCACATTTTTAGAAGTTTGGGAACTGGCAAGAGAGGGGAGAGCGAGAGGACAATGTATGTAGCTTTTTATCACACATGCTGTTACATAATAACAGCATGTGTGTAATATCATATACCCTAAAGCAGCAGATCCACTATGGTTTCTTTCTGTCCTCCTTTCATACATGTATACTTCATGAAAGAATATTGGGCTGAATGAAGACAGACAAGCAAGAATACTGGACTATGTACCAATGGTTACTATAAACAGTAAAATACACCAATATTTCTATTTATTAATTTATTTTTATTTAATGTGTATGTACAGGCATGTAAGGTTTTACTTCATTGACGTGTTAATTAGTTTCATCTGTGTCTTCTTTTCCACCTGTGTCTGCTTCCCTTGATTACCTCATGCATGTATTTAAGGCTTCAGTTTGTATCAATTACTTATTGTGTCATGTTGTTGCTGTTTTCTTTGTGCTCTGTTTAAACCCCCTTCCCACTTTTTAAAAAAATATATGGAATACGTTTTCAGCTGCCTGTTGGATTTTCTGCTGCACCCAAATAAAGGTTCATTTCCTGTTTATTAAGGTTGATTTCAAGTCTGTGTTTCAGGTCCAAATTAACCACACACCAGGATAGTTTTGCCCAGTGTTAGGGGAAAAGACCAATACCTCCCTATTGTCTCAATGCGTATTTTAATAAAGTGACACAACTGCTCCATGAGTTGACGTCACAATAAATTCACCTCATTGGAACGATGCGCTGTGCATAAACCTCAGTGAACTGAAGTGAAAAGGAGAGTGGACCAAAATTCGTCCACTGTGATTGGAGAGGCTAATAAAGTCATCCAGAAAACCACTAATTCAAGTCATTAGTGCTTAAGGCAGTTCTACCATGTACTTGGGTGTGCTTAGTTTTTCACAGGACTGAACGTTAGATCCTCTTAGTTAAAAACACATGAACACGTAGCTAAAGTTAGCCCAGTTCTAGTCCAAGATGCCCCAACAGAACAATGTTCCAAGCGTATGTGAATGTGCCAAGTCTTTACAAACACATTCACATCAACCACTCCATATCAGTATAGAGCATTATTTTTTTCCCTGTTGAGATCTGGTGTGTTCGTTTACGTTTTTGAGCAGTGTGTTTACTGCACATGTGTGAAAGTGTTGTCTTCTTATGTATTGTTCTCCAAGTCCAGCTTTTCAATAAATGTCTATCAGCTGTTTTCAATTACATGTAGTTTCTAATCATTAGTTGATATTATCAAGTTAGCATTTGATGATAGCTCAAAATCTTTTCAATGTAAATGACATTAAATGCCACCTTTTTCACTCACTGTGTTTATACACTGCTCTGCTTTTGATTATTAGTTATTTTTAACTTCTGTCTCTCTTCCACAACATGTCTTTGTCCTGTCTACCTCACCTAACCCCAAACGGTCGCAGCAGATGGCTGTCCTCCCTAAGACTGGTTCTGCTGGAGATTTCTTCCTGTTAAAAGGGAGTTTTTCCTTCTACATGATTCTCTGTTTTCACTGTATTGTTCCAGGGCTTTTACTTATAAAATTAAAGTGCCTTGAGGCAACTGTTCTTGTGATGCTATATAAATAAAATTGAATTGAATGTTTGAGTCTTCATCAGTTTTTTCAAATCAGAAAAATCAATGCACTGTTTAAAAATATGCAGCTATAGTTACAAATAATAATTTCCTGCAAGTATCATTATTATAATGTCTCTGCTTGTATTCAGGTCATACTGAAAAAATAACATTTTTTAAAATAAAGATTAAATATTGTCAAAAATTAATAAAAATAATAAAAATGGTTAAATGTTTATATTTCATGCTTTTACTTGTGTCTTTTTCTAACTATCCATATGAGCCAAACATTTATCAGAGAGCTCTAAAGGCTTTGTTTCACCATTTTTTTCTATCTTAACTATAATTTATTCATTCAGAGTGAAGATATCCCTAGTATGGTCATCTCAGCCACACAACTCCGTGAAAACCAAAGTCTCACCTACCTGCTGTTCAAACCTTCTGTTTCTCAGTGGCAGCTAATTAGAAACAAGCTAGCTTAAAGGGAATGAGATGGGAACTCAAATGACTTGTTTCAGGTGCACTAAACTCCACTGTACAAGCAAGAAGGATTATTTTGATCTGTAACTCATGCATAGCTGCTCTAGTTGAGGCCAAGGATAAAATTATGATGCTAAAAATTAGCATTAGCCTACACATCCTCTTTAAGATCAGCTTTTTGTGGAAATTTGTTATTGCTGTAAAAGATGAAAGATGAAATGATCCATACCTACCACCATATATATATATATTTTTTAATATTTAAAATTACTCAAGATAATAAAACATGCCAGAGTTTCTTGGAAACCGGAGAAATTGGCTTATAGGAGACAGGAAACAAACACACCCAACTGCAGACAGACAGACAGACAATGATATTGATTTGTGTTCTTGACAAATGAAGAAATAGTAGAGGTGGCGCTTATGTCCTTATCAATGCAGTTTTCAAAGATATAACTGTAAAAATAACAACAAACAAACAAACAAAAATACATCTGTGATGATACACAGAATTTCAAATGTTCTGTGGTTGGGCTCGAAGTCTGGATGGGACAACCACAATAAATCATCTGATATTTTCTCATAGCAATTATGTTACACGCAGGACTCTGGTTTATTTGATAGCACGGTCCTTGTTTCATTTACTGTATTGTTTTGTGGAGAGGGACCATTATCCTCAGTGGTAATTCCATCAAAGTAAGGTCATCTACCAACTGGGGCAGTCTGCGTCACCAGTTTGGTTAAAAGGTCAAAACAACAGTCTGAAAGGTTAGCGTCCTGCAGCAACAGAGTAACAGAGCGAACCTCTCTCTTTGTCCTCTTTTTTTAATAGTGCTTTACCATTTTATCTCATCCCAGATCCATTCATACTTCTCTCCACTTGATTGCCTACAGCTCTGGAGAATATGATGTGTTTGTGCCACAGAGGCAAGTGCTCTCCACGGTCCTGAAACAAACATCTCTCTTTCTCTCTCCGTCCGTCTCCATCTCCTGCTTACTGAAACTTGCAACCCTAGCTTGAGGGATTCAGCACCACAGTCACTAATAGCTCCCACAAACCCCTCCCTACTCTATCCGTCTATATTTCTAACACACAAACAAACTCTGTCTCTGTCTCTCTCACACAGACACACACACACTGGTTCTTGTCAGAGGAGGAGCGTCATGAATGTCAGGTTACTTTCTTCTTTGCTCTCCGCTCCAGTGTGTCGGGAGAAGAGAGAGTAACATGGATGACTTCAAAACAGCTCACCTGTGTCGTTCTCTGCAGATGAGGTAAGATAAGATTTTTCTGCAGATTTCTACCAAACTGCTGCAGGTAAGAACACTCTTTTAGAAAAATTATGCAAACTTGGAAAAACTTCCATGGAACAGATTTAATGTCTGCTCGCTGAGGCAGCGGTAGAGTCAATAGATGGGAAATGTTTTCCTAAATTTTTATTCCCACGGGAACTTTACTGGGATGTAAAAAAAATTTATAACCACTTTGATTCAAAGGAAACAAAGTCAGCTGAGGATATTCTTTAAATAAACAGTCTCACATGAAATGTTAAAGCATTATAATGATACATCAATATATTGATTGACATTTTATCCATGGCTTGTTGTTCAGTTCAGTTTCCTGATAAAGATTGGATTGAGAGCAAAGTAAACCTGGCGTCTATTGTTCCCCTGAGACCTTTTAGGAGATGTTTAATCTTAATTTCTCTCCTGACACAAAAGGCTTCACTCAGCATCAGATCCAGACTCTGGATTCCCCGGTTTCCGCGCTCCCGAGGAATCCCCTTATTACAAAAAAAACCAACAAAAAAACAAATTGTTTAAATGGGAAATTTCCTCTAACTCACCAACTTGAAACTTCTCAGTTTTATTTTTATAAACCTTCACTCTCTAGTTGCTGTGGTATTTTTGTGTTTTCTCCCACCAGTGCTACCAGGCTCACTCTCAGTGCTACACTGGGCTTTCAGTGGTTTTCTCTTCTCTCAGTTGCACCGCTCTGTGAAGCCGAAACTCAGGCTGATGTGAAATTTCCCACTTTTCACATTCAAGACACAGTTCTCTGAGATGAAAAAAACAAGTATGAATTAGTGCCATAACATAAGGAACATTTGCTGCGAAACGTGACGGTGACAAAAAAAAAAAAACACTTTTTAAATTCATGAAATGTTGACCTTACAAATTCAACTAACTGAAAATGTTTGTGCTATACGTATTTATTTAATTTAAAATCCTGTTTAAACATTCAGTGTGGTGTTGCATTTTACAGTTAGACGGTTGTTTGTCTTCTAAAGAACTGAACAATAAAACTATGGCACAGATCAATATAAAACGGAGCTACCACACTTTGATCCCTGTAGCCATTAAATCCCGTAAACGCTGTGAAACATCTGCAGTTGCAGACGTGTTTCCATACCTGCTCTTTTCTCTGCAAACAAACCTACTGTTTCCACTTCTCATCCAGCAGTAAGTCTGCAGCTGCCCGGTGTATCGTTCATGGTATCAAAGACTTTTTTAAACCGAGCTCGCCCAGTCAGAGGACTGTATCCTAGAACCATATTACCGGTGCAGCTGTTGCAGGCAGCATCTGCTGGATCTAATTACTATGTTTCTGTGCCTGTCAAAGAAATATGGTTTGCCTCTGTGACTCTTTCCAGTAGCCCTGCATACCAATTAGGGAGATCCAGTAATGTAGGTCTTATTAGTGTGAAGAGAGAAGAAGTGAGGATGGCCTTGAGAGGAGGCAACAATCTCCTTAGCGAACTCTACATCACGGTGGAAAATCTCTGGCTAAGCCCACTGAGCAACTTGATAATTAAGCTAATTTACTCGGTTAATCAGTAGAGTCACTATGTAGCTGTTCACTAGAAGCTATAAAACCATAAAGTTAAACAGATCTGACTGACACATAAGTGCTGCATTCAAGTACAACTTCAAGAGAATACCTAATGTCAAAACCTACCTACTTAAAATAATGCATCCAGTTATTTTAAGTATTGTGAACCTTTGTACAACCAGTTGCTTGGCATGTCGAGAGAGTTTCTTCTCCAAGAATCGTGTTATTGCTCTTCTATAGATACAGGACATTTGTTGTGGCTACGAGGTGTAGTGGTTGACACAACTGCTTTACAGAAACAGATCCCCAGTTTGACAGGGACGAGGCACAAAACCAGCCTCGGGGTGTTACAAGCTAGTGTGTCCTAATGCTGGTCCCAAACCCGGACAAAGGAGAGGGTCACATCCGGAAGGGCATGTGCCAAATTAAACATGTGAATTTATTATTCTTAGGAAATGAAGCAGTAACCAAAAATACCTTTTTATAGATAGAGATATCTTTATTGTTCATAGAATACAGCTGACCTATTAAAAATTTTATGGGCTCCTTTATCATGGGGGCCCATAAAGAAATGAGTATTGAGTCAGGGCAGGCTGCTTGCAGCTTCTTTTTAAGATAAGCAGTCATTTCTTTTTTCACTTTCAAATATCACATTTCGTGCACTTTTTCTGTAAATATAAGAGACTTCATATTTTTCTTTAAAAACTCTTTAAAGAAAAAAACACGTGAACTGCTTTTAAAATGCAGTGTGCTGTTATGAATATAACTGACTTAACAACAAAGTAAGAACAGGCTCCCATCAGCATGTCCATAAAGCTAACTGTACTTTTATGATAATATTTATGTACCGTAGTACAAGTATTTTTACTTAAAAGGGCCACTGTCAGTTCATTGCTCTCAATTCATTAATGAGAAGTGATTGATGAATGATATGATCATAAATTTGACCTTGAGCCAAAGTCAGTCCTTAACACTCAAACGTAACATCCTACCTTTTGTTGTCCTCCCTTTGATGTGCATCAATTTTAAATTTTTCTGACTTTACAAATCATCATCGTTAGGCTCTGAACTCTCTCTCTCTCACACACACACACACAGACACACACACACGCACAGGCACACACACACAAACACACACACACACACACACACACGCTCTTTTTGTATCTGTGACCGAAAAGACCCGGAATGGGTCTTTAATGAGTAAGCAATGGCGCTTACGATGCTGTAATAAAGTTTAATCTGGCTGTAAGAGCAGGAAGGAAACATCTTTCAGGTACAGTATGATGTTATCATGTGGCCTAATGGAGTCACTTACAGGGTTTTAGCAGTATGCACCAACCCTCGTGGTCTCAACTAAGTATCTTTTTATTGATTCTCTGATCAGAACAGACTAGTTAATCACGTTGTTTTGCCACTATTTCTGATGTTTCTTCATTTTTAATATAATAGTAACAGTAATGATGCTTAACAATTGAGATACATAATTGGTATGTTTTGCCTGCCCGGGGTAATTTTAAATACACGGCTCGGTAGTAATTTAAAAGAAGCGGTATCCCCATATGCATATCATCTGTTATTTACTGAATGCTTTTATCTAAATCACCTGACAGCACCACGAGCGCCTGAATCTTGAGCGTGGGTGGCCCCAGTGGAAATCTGTTTGTACGCTCACCCAAACAGGCTTTCATAACTCGCAGAACAAGCAGTTCCAGTGCCAAAGAAAAGACCCCCATCCTCCCTTTTTTCTCACTGCAGACACAAGTCTGAGGATAACACTTCTTTAGCCTCAGAGAATCTGTCCTGTCTTAACATAAAAACCGCAGCTTCTATTAAGACTTACTTGGACATCTGTCTGAAAGAGCCAAACACACAAGCTCATGTGGACACACACATGTTTGATGTTACCCAAATATGCCAGGCAGTCCCTTTTACATATCCAGGAGCAGAAAAAGACACCTGCAGCATGAAGCGACCAATTTGATCTTTGTGAAATAACTCTCCTGCCAAGATTAGACACTCTCTAAGGGCATTTTTGAAAATTGTAAACTGTAGATGTCCTCGTTCAGCCTCCCAGGAAAGAGTGGATTGGTTAAGATTTCTGGGAGCCAGACACACAAAGCTCAAAGCTGGAGATTCATGCACACTTGCATATGCATTCTTTTTGTGGCATTTGAAAGTTGTTTTGTGGGCACACACACTATTTTTTAGATCCTTTGAGATTTACATAGCTTAAACATACAAGAGAAAAATAAAATAAATATTAGCAAAGGATAAAATGTAGCAAAGTTTAACCAACATGAAAGATTTGATATTGTTCCGTGGTGCTGCAGTGCTTTACAGCGATCTGTTACAGTGGTCTGTTATCTGGATTCTGGCTTCAAACCTGCTGACAGTGTGTGTTTTCTCAGTGTGGTCCAGATTTTTCCTACAGCCCAAAGACAAGCATGTTTGACTCCAGTATGTACCCAGCTTGTCGCCCAGTGAGGGCTGGGAAAGACTGCAGCATATCCATTTGAAAGAGTTCTTAAAAAAATTAATGAACACAATAATTCTACTGAAACTGTTCACTTTTCAGAATCAACATGTCAGCATCTCCATTAGCATCAAAGATGTTATTCCTGTTTGTGAGATGTGGCTGTGACTTTGTAAACAAAGCTGCTGTGACCTTTATTTGCACACCTGTCCGTTCTTTTCACCGGGAGCAAGCTGTTAGCACAAAAACACCTGCGACTCATTTACATGCTGCAAATTATGCTGCAAATTTGCATGATTTTGCATCTACACATAGAAAGACGCTGAATAATTCCCCCCCCCCCCCCCCCCCCCAAAAAAAAAAAACCAAACAAACAAAAAAAAACCTATAGTGCTAAAAACTTGTGTTTTATAATTTCTCTTCTTTTCAGGTTTTGCACATATGTGAACGAAGCTTGAAGCATGCAAGGGATGCTGGACAGCATGGAGATTCTCAATTCATCCCACACTAGCAACATCAGTGTCAGCAATGGCACTGGCCTTTTCTCTCGAAGCCCGTACACGACTTTGGAGATAGCGCTCATCATTCTCGTTGCAGGATCTCTGAGTCTGATCACTGTCATCGGAAACATCCTGGTCATGCTCTCTATAAAGGTTTGGGGTTTTCCTGTTTTGATCCTTCATGATTAATGAGTGTGATTCAAACATCCATCTCTGGACACCTTGAACAGCACAGCCAGACTTACAGATAAGACTTGAACATGTGCAACCCAGCACAGAGTGGTAATTTAATAGAAACGAGAAAACACACATCACATTGCACAAAAAAGATTAGCATCTGACAGCCTCCTCTATGTTGTTCCTCTAAAGGTAAACAGGAACCTGCAGACCATCAACAACTACTTCCTGTTCAGCCTGGCTTGCGCAGACCTGATTATTGGTGTCTGCTCCATGAACCTCTACACCGTCTACATTGTGATTGGGTTCTGGCCCCTAGGAGCAGTGGTGTGTGACCTATGGCTGGCTGTCGACTATGTTGTGAGCAACGCCTCAGTCATGAACTTGCTCATCATCAGTTTTGACCGTTACTTTTGTGTCACCAAACCGCTTAGCTACCCAGTGCGGCGCAGCACCAAAATAGCAGGGCTGATGATTGCAGCAGCATGGGTCTTGTCCTTCATCCTGTGGGCTCCTGCAATTTTGTTCTGGCAGTTCATAGTTGGGGGAAGGACTGTGAAACCCAATGAGTGCTACATCCAGTTCTTCTCCAACCCAGCGGTGACCTTCGGGACGGCTATCGCGGCTTTCTACCTACCTGTGGCCATCATGATCTACCTTTACTGGCGCATCTCCAAGGCCAGTCGCAGCCGCATGAGGAAAGACAGCAGGAAGACCTCAGGCACTAGTTTGGGAGAAGCTCCTTCTAACAGCCAGGAGGAAGGAGGTGAGAACACCACTGCAACAAAAAAGGTTCAGGAGGAGGCTGCAGATGGCAAGGAGAAGGAAATGCTCCAGCAGAAACAGCAACAGAACGGAATCGGTCCGTGCAAGGAAGACCAAACAAACCAGGTGGACTCCACATCAGATAGCATTCAGGCTTCGACATCCAAGGATGCTGACATTCCACCTTCGTCACGGAAAAACTCAAATATTGGGAAAAATGAAGCCCAACCATCTTCTCGGAAAAACTCAGCAGCTGACGCTCAAATGCTAGTCACGAAAACTCTGTTTAAGGTAATCAAAAGATATTCATCCTTAATTGGCCAGATTTATTACAATTTAAAGCAGTCATGGGTTTGGTGATGTCAATTAGTTTGTTGTTAATTAAAAGTTTTTTTTATCACCATATTTATTAGCTCAGCAGAAGTTGTCTTTATTTTAGAGACATCATAAGTTTGGTGTCAGTAGGTTAAAGAATACATCTGGAACAGTTTATAATCTGGACCATAAAGAAAATATCTAGAAGTTCACAATCTTTTTTTTTTTTTTTTTTTGATTAAGTATTAGGACAAGAGAGTCCAGTGCTGAGTTGTACGCTAATGCTAGCTAATGTACACACAAAGAGGTGCTGAGGGTGCATCAAACATAAATTTAACAAAATAACTGAATTTAACTCAAATAAGCACAAAGTAGTTAGGTGGTGTAATTAACAGCACAACAGGACATATTATTAGTCAGATCATTTTAGTAAAATTGAATTACTAAACACCACAAACATAGTCGATATGTTCTGTCCGTTGATGTAACTTAGCAGATAGGTAGCAGCTAACCAAATACCACTCATCTTATTCAAGTAAACTGGTAACCATAAAAATGAAGATGGTAACCGTGGTGAAGAAAAAAAAAGGAATAAAATGATATTAGATTTAATTTAAGTGATCTTTGTGCCTGATGGCAGCCTCACAGAGTTGCTAGCATGACTGCATTCATTCAGCTCTATGAAGCATTTTTGTGTGGTTGAAACTTCCATGTTGTTGTTCTGGAAAATCCCAGCAGTTTGTGAAATACTCAGAACAGCTCATTTGGTACCAACACAGGTGTGGAAGGTTATGTTGGACTTACACAGGAGTGACACACACACACACACACACACACACACACACACACACACACACACACACACACACACACACACACACAAACACGCTAAAAAGAAGCAATAGAACTCTTTTCTTCTTCTTCTGTCATTTTTCAGGTAACAATGCGCGCTATGAGTGAAAACGCTGTGGCAAAGTGGAAAAAGAGGGGAATTTCTTCCAGGGAGAAAAAGGTCACACGCACCATCATGGCCATCCTGGTTGCGTTTGTCGTCACGTGGACGCCGTACAACGTGATGGTGCTTATCAACACATTCTGCTCCACCTGCATCCCCAACACGCTGTGGACCATTGGCTACTGGCTGTGCTACATCAACAGCACCATCAACCCAGCCTGCTATGCCCTCTGCAACGCCACCTTCAAGAACACCTTCAAGCAGCTGCTTCTGTGCCAGTACAAGAACATACGCACCGCACGATGAGCGGGGGGTGCAAATGCTTTACTGTGTTTGTGGTGGAGTCTGAATAATGTGACAAATCTTTTAAAGAATGATTTCGAAAGTTCGAAACATAGATAAAGTGTGGTCTTGTTGTGCAATTACTTCATGTTGCTTTTCGGTGGTAGAATCCCCCCAGCCCCCTTCTTCCACTGAAAATAAAACTGTGATTTAACTCATAATCATACTATAAAGTCAAACTTTCAGAGACTTAAATGGAACTAATTTCAATGAGCTTTACTGACTCTCTGAAAAATACTTTTGCATAACAGTCATCGGAGTTTTATTTCTTTGTTTATTTCCTCTTTTTGCTACTTCTACACAAACTTGTGCAGTTTGTTGTTTAAAATGTGCTTGTTGTGATGGTTTTGTGAAGGTAGTTTAAAAAAGATGTGATTGAAAACTATACTATTATGAGAGCATTAGAGCTGAGCTCTAAAAATGAAGCATGTCTTTATACTAAATCCACGGGAGAAAAGAGAATTAGCAGCTGTGAAGTGATGCGTGTCCTGTGTGTCGTGCTAAACTTTTCACATTAATGGAACCTGTAATCTGTGATGTGAGACGTGTGCGATTATTAAACGGGCCTGTGTCTTCCCTCTTTTTCTCTGATTTGTGTAAATAAAAAGGATGACAGTTTGGAATCAGAGTTATTTGTCATAACCTGTGTGTCCTCTTTTTTTCCTTCATTTCTGCTAATATTAATTGTTTCCCATTGGCTATCCTCCGATATGAAAAAAACTTAACCAAACCAACCAAATTATTGCCACATGATTACAGGCTGTATATGAAAGAAAGAGGTAGCCATCACCCATGATGATGTCACCCATTTGTTTTTGTTTGTTTGTTTTGTTTTAGATGCTGTAAATAACATAGTCATGTTTTTTATGCTGGGAGTCTTTAGGGACTAATTTGTTTTTAGAGCCAGACTCACTAGAAGAACTGTAGGTTTTGGGTCTGAATACCAGGCTTTTCCACCAAAAACAACACTCCAGTTGCAGGAGTCCTAGGCTACGTCTACACTAATCCAGGTAAATTGGAAAACTGCATTTTGGTCTAATAACGCTCCGCGTCCACACTATCTTTTTCAGTTGTTTTCTTCCACACTGAAAACGCTACGTTCCTATACTGTGCATGCGTGAAAAGTAAGATGATTGAGCTGGGTCATTTCTGTCTGCCATTTATTTACTTTCTGGTTCTTTGAAAAGTCACGCAAAATGTCAAGGAAAAGTGCTGAGTTTTATCTGGAGCTATCTGGAGCATTTACAAACTGATATTAATCTTTATAAAGGCTGTCAAAATTGAGAGCAAACAAAACAACTGCTGTACAATGCCGTCCGCCATCTTAGTTGAATTGATCACATGACTGCAACGCTAAGGTGTCTTCAAATGTATCCACTTTGGAGAGCGTTTTCAAAAAGGTCTGTTTTCCTTGACCAAAAACAATGTCTCAGTGTGGACGGAAGGCCAAAACGGAGAGAAAAAGATGCATTTTCAAACAAAAACATATTAGTGCGAACACGGCCTTAGACAGCAAGCTGAGGTTGCTTAAGTCACATACAGATAAGTGTTTGAAAGGTTGTAATCCAGTTTACCAGCCAAAAGCAATTTACTTCACATTTTTAACGAGAAGAGTTATTTGCTGTAAGCATTAGCATGTGTGCAGTCATCTGTCCTGTGACAGACTTATCACTCAAAAAGTGCTCCCACAAAAGAGTTTAGACATAACAATAAGAAGTAAATAGACTTTCGACTTGAATAAAGACTATAATCCTACTTAGGTAGAAGCTTAGTAGGTTAATATTGTTCAAATTGTATAATCAAAATGATGACGATCATTTTGGCTAAGAGCCCATGACTGACGGGGGCCCTAGAAAACAGCAGAAAAAACATTATTAACCTGTCTCCATAAAATAATGTTTGCCTCAAGGTCCTTAGAAACATGTTTGTTTCCTAGCATTACTTTTATTTTTGGTTTTGGCAACAACGTGGCCTCCGACCGCCTCACCCCTCTTAATTTCCTGATTTGGTTTGGTCCAGATGCACGCGCTCCTAGCTGATGCCGAGCAGCAGCGGTAAGAGGTTTGGGAGACAGGGTTTTATTCTACAGACTTATTTATTTTGTTATAATAATACATTATAATTATAACCTATCCTGCTTATATTTTGTACACTGCCTGGGACTGTTGCAGGTGGTGAGAGAGTTTTCAGTGATCCAAAACTGATTAAAACCTATTTGAGTTTCACAGGTTTCAGGACAGACATATTTTATTTGGCAATACTTTGTTTGAAAGTTGATATCCAAATGAGTATTTAATAGGAATGCAACGATACCAATTTTTTCAAACTGATACGATACCGATACTTGGATCTGAGTACTTGCCGATACAGAGTACAAAAACCGATACTTCTACCACACACACACACACACACACACACATACATGCAATGAATTGGAAGACAGGTTTTATTTTATTTTCTGGCGATAATAAATAATATCTTAATAAAAATTACCACAAAAAAATTTCAAGTGAAAAATAAGCACTTCTGTTAAATTATTGCAGAGTCTCCAGATTGTAATTTAACAAAATATCACTGAACTATTGGCACTGCCTCGAGCTTTCGGAATAATAAATAAACACTTCTGTTTGGAATAAAATAAATACAAATTAGGTTTGAGAATAAACTTTTAAATTGTTGCAGAGTGTCCATATTGTAAACAAACAAACAAAATAACGAAAGTATTTGGCATTGACGAATGAACTCCCCATCTGCCCGTGGATCATCAGTCCACTGTGCCGTTAAACCAAGGACTGACATCGCGCACACACTGCTTGTCTTTACCTCTTTAGAAAGTTTTGGCACCATTATTTCCCTGATGTGTGGGCAGCTGGGAATTTCATATTGCAGCTCGAGTATGCTGAGAAGAATCCTATGTTTTCCACGACTGGCATTGGCTGGTCATTCAGAGCGACAAAATGAGTCAGAGCCTCTGTTATTTTAACTGCCCGTGGATTTTCTCTTGACATTTTTCATCGCTTTTCCAAAACCTGAGTTAAAGTTGGCTGTTCCGGTCCACACTGCTGACATTTTGTTTAGCCTAGCTACAGCAGCCTCCAGTTTCTCTTTTTTTATCTGGAGCTGCCAGTCTCACTCGTCTAACCCTGTTCCTGTTTAGCACGGGATGTCCCCCTAGTGGCCAATCTAAAAAAACTACAACAAAAATGACAAGCCACCCTCTGATTAATGAAATAAGTTAGTATCGGTTCATGGTATCGGTTAACTTTTACAAGTATGAGTACACACACATTTTACAGTATCGGCCCCGATACCCGATACCAGTATCGGTATCGGTGCATCCCTAGTATTTAAGTTACATTTGACAATACTCAGTATTATAAATAAAAATGTTTAAACAGAACACCATTTTATAGATGAGAATGTAAATGTATTTCCATCTGTATTTAGTGTACAATTAAAAAAAAAAATCTGATAACATTATCATTCAAAATAGAGAAAGATCCAGGCGCTTCGTCTCCGATCATGGCACTGCAAACACGTCCTGAACATCATCTTAAAGTCTTCTCTCTCAGAGGGTTTTTTCTGTCTTAGCTGATGGGAAAACACCTTCCAACGCCTGCAGAGCTGTTACACCCTCTAGTGGATAAAAAAAAAACATGTACCTGGAGGCTAAAAGGTAGAAACCTGAAAAGACCAACTCTGTCCAGTTCACTGGATACTGCACAGAAGAACCTTTTATTCTGTTTGTAGGAACCTTCCTACTGCGATCTATTTAACCAGACATAACAAAACTATTGTACAGACTAAACTTAAAGGACCTTTTTTTAAAAAAACAAAGGTTAATAAAATCTGTCTTCAAACACCAGTCAGGTGCCCCTGTATGAACATTAAGACTTGTCTTTCTTGCTATATTTATTCGTCTGGTTTACAGTGGCCATTATGTATTAGCTCGCCGTACACTGGCTATCATCCAAAGTTTCTGCTGCTTTGCTGCAAAGTTTTTTCTTTCTGTAAGTGCAGTTCATCAGGGGAACACCAAGTGTGATTGATAACTGTTTCAAACCCCTTATATACACAAACATCAGCCTATCTGAGAAACCCAGGCACTTCTGCCCATACCTACATACAAAATCCCACCTCGTGTCTTTCAGCCTGGCATTGGAGCAGGTGATCAGGAACCGCGGGGCCTCTGTTGATGCTGGTGGCATTTAATGTAAACATGACATCATGCCTGGTTGTTTATAATGTAACCCTCTGTTCGAGTTACACATGTGCCTTAATGGGATTTGAGTCAGTGTTATCAAAAGCAACACAAAAACAAGAAATGCAAGTCCAAATGACTCAGATCTTGAATGCAAGGGCTTCCTTGTGTCCTTTTAGCATGAAAGACTGTATGACGGCACAAACTGACATCTACTTATTGATGGAGGTGAGTTACATTCCTGCATTTCCAGGTTACGTTTGCCTCGTGTCGAGCGGCAGTGCTCATATCTCTGTTTACACTGTACACACTGCATCCAAAATCAATTATCTGCTTTACATTTAGTCAAAGTAACCAAGAACTGCTACTGTTTAGAGTAAATACACTCTATGGAGGAGGAAATATCAGATGTATGTGGGTAGAGAAGAAGAAGAAAGAAGCTAATTCAACACATTACTATCAGAGGAAACATGGAAAAGAACCAGATCCTGGGATTAGCTGATGGGTATCTGAAACCACAAGAGGAGTACAGAGCTGAACTTAATGGGGAGGATATGGAGAGTGCTAATGGTGGAACAAGGGAAAGCAAAGGCAGTCCGAACCTGCTGCAGATGCTAAAAGCGGCAGAGGGAGGGCGCAGCAAAGTCGGGACAGAGACAGGTTAGAGGTATCCAAGGTTGTGGCGAAAGAACCGGTTACTGAAGCGCTGAAGACTACCATGGTGAGCAGAGACGGCGCTTTCACTATCTCTATAAAAGTGCCAGGCCCACATAACATCACACATGCACCTGTGACTACACCACGGGGAGCGTGAATGTGCATCCACTCAAGATGTTAAAGATTTTTAGTCGCCATGAATGTTTGACCAGTACGCTCACGCAAATACTGCCCTTGCTTTCCCTTTCTGAAAATGTAAAATGAGAGAGCTAACGAACTGACTCGTGTCATGTCTGATGATTGCAGCATCAAAAGCAGGACCTCTGAATAAATGTTTGTGAAAGAAGGATAAAACATCTTAACGTTTATGGGAACTACTCGTGGGAAGTGTAGGCAAATAAAAAGGGCAGATCTTTTTCAATTACTTAGTACATTTGGCCCTTCCCTGCTCTGACATATCCAAATGTCTCTTTTAAAAAGCATATATATATATATATATATATATATATATATATATATATATATATATATATATATATATATATATGTACACACACACACAAATTTTATTCTTGCGTCGCCACAAAACTGGGCGTATCAGAGATACACCTATGTACAATCAGAAATGGGCAATATATCCTGTTCTTGCTGCCAATCAAGCTCCAAAAATATTGAAGCCCAAAGTTCCTATCATGGCCTCAGTTTTGTTTTAGGTCTTGTGACTTTATAGAGCTGCCCTGTAGCCACAGAAAACAATAACTAACTGTTTCTGCAGGCTCTTGTCTTTTCCGTCACGGTTTAAATCAGTCAAATGCCACTCTAAGAGACTTCAGTAACACTGCAGTGCTGCTTGGTCATTCTGTGGACAGAAAACAATGAATTCATGCTCTATTGTCACATGGCCTCTCATGCTTACCTCTGTAACCCTTTTGTTAAGAGTAATGTTCTTTCCTCTTGACCAGTTCTTCTGTCGTTTTTCTTTATGTTGCAATAACTGCCACCTCCCTGCTGTCCGTTTATTTTAAACTATTTTCATCTGTGGCCTCAAAAAACACTGAGATTTTCTTTCCTTAAATGTCTGTGCTCTTTCCTTAAATCTCACTCTTCATCTTTGTAGTTCCTGTTGTCTGTATTTTCTCAGAATCACACACAGAAAGTCTCACAGAGGTCACATTACTCACTTCCACCTTCTTTTGTCACCTGTTTGGTGAGGGAGTGGCATCAAGCGTCACTTGAACAGCATCGGCTTGCAGCTCTGCAGGGTTCCTGAGAGTCACTGTGCCAGCATGAAGAAAGCGTATAATCTAGTGAATATATCTAAGGCCAAGAATGAGGAGGCGGTGCAGTCCATCTGTATCAAGGTATCACAGCTTTTCTTTCTTTTACAGAGGGCAGCGAGTCGAGGACTTGATGTGTAATTACAAGCTTCAAGCTTTTTTAAGATTAGAGGGTTTAAGCAACATTACATTGGTTATGTTGGTCTTTGTCGATTGCACTGGCATAGAGGAAATGTGTGGTTGGACACAAAGAGATATTTTACACATTAAGATGTAATTCTGAGATTTATTTGAAGAGTATCTGTGCAGTAGCTGGTTTGAATTTGAATGTCCACCTGTCCCTCATTAAGTTAACTTTCACACTGCTCCAAGTCAAAGGTTAATAGCTTTTGTGTTAATGATTGGTGGCTTGTGTAAGTGGCAGCTATTTTCGGAAGGCGGTATTTAAGTTATTTTACGAAACACAATGTTTTCTTATAACCATGTGTTTAAAAAAAAGCCCCCAGACTTTAAAATTCAGCTTTATTTATATTTATTGGTGACTTTTTAATATAATTTATTTTTGTTTGTACCTGGTATTACTACACCCCGTGTACAAAAGCCCTGGACCACTTACAGGAAGTGCTTGGTCAGTTTTTATGGTGATGTTAATGCCCGGGGAGGTTTGAACTCTGCAGTTGTTGACACACTATGCGCCTCAGCAGAGCGGTGATCCTGCTCTGTGACTGTCACGGTCTGTGGGATTTGCTGTGGATTTCCGTTATCTGTGTTGTGTCTTAAATTCTAGTTTCCTTTATGCCTTTTACTGCTAGGCTGCTTTTTGATTCCTCTTAATTTCATGTTTATTTCAGCATGTCATATTTTAGGTCAAGGTTAGGAGTTGTAGAGTTTAGTTACTCGTGTTTTAGACAATTCAGCTCTGATTATGCTTTAATCCCAGTCTGTTATAGAGTTTACTTCCATCTCATCCTCATGTGTCTTTTCTTGTAAAGTTTGTTCAAGTTTCTTATCGATGTTCACTGCCTGTTTTATTTTGCTAGTTAACTGTCTCCTATGTCTTGTCTTTAATTTTACTTTGCCCCCTGCGATTGAGTTGATTGTGTCTGGTTTTCGCCCAGTCACATATGTGAGTAAATATATATATATATAAAGAGAGAGAGAGACAGAGAGACAGAGAGAGAGAGTGCTATCATTCTTTAGTTAAGTGTCTGTTTTGATTAAGGCAGAAGGACCCAAATGCTGGAATCTCAAGGCAAACTTCAAGAAACAACAAAACCTTCATTTAGGTGAAGGATAAAAATCCAAAGAATTCATAGCAAAGTTCAAAATCTTCCTGAGCTCCAGAGGCACATTTTAAGACAAGTTGAACAGACTGAAGGCCTTGTTATACCCTGCAGTGCCTGGCAAACAGCAGCATACAATAATGTTGTCATCAAATCTGCCCTTACTGCCCATCGTCCACCACAGCTGTCTTGAAGACACAAGTGCACAGTTGTGTTAGTTTTTACTGTGAATTTAATGATATATCAGTGCATATACACATTCACTTATACTGAGGGAGCTATTGCAACAGCACAATGGTGTGGTGGTTTGCACTGTTGCCTCAAAGCAAGGTCCTGGGTCAGGGGCTTTCCATGTGGCATTAACATGTTCTCCTTGTGTGACTCTCTCTGAGTACTCCAGCTTCTCCCATACTCCAAGACATGTAGTGGCTTGCAGTGCAATTATTATCTTGCAGTTATATACATAGTAGGTAAGTGCGGCAGAGTGGAGACACCTGGGTAGCAAAACACAGCTGAACTAGACCAGGAGCCAAACTGAAAACAGGCCACAAGAGACAAATGACTATCAAAATACAACAGGAGGTAACATGACAGAGAAACTCCTAACACCTAACTCTCATGTTTTTAAACTTGCTTTTGGTTGATTTTTATGTTTATGTTTTAGCTTCTGTGAAGCACTTTGTGATTTTTATGTTGAAAAGTGCTATATAAATAAGATTTTACTTTACTTTTTTACTTTACAAATACTTAACAAGATACGAGAGACTATAGGAGAATTAAAAAGTAAAACACAAAGTAACACATATCACTCTAAACACAAGACTAGAAACAAAAAAATTAAAAAGAGGCCAAGGCAAAAGAAAATATGAACATCGCAAGAAATTCATCACAGAAATGAAAACTTGAACCACCCACTGAAAATTCTAAACCAAAAACAACCCTAAACTAAATTTAACTTTAACAGTGTTACTAAAACTGTAACCAGACAGAAGATACTTAATATCAAACCCTTTAGCGTTCTGCTCAACCAATTGGTAGAGCACATTTTCAGGCCCTATCTAACTGAGGCTTTCGCTGAAATTGACCTACCTTGTTGAGTCTTTTCTACCAATTGGTTTACATCTGTAATGCCAAAAAAAGTCCACCAGAAGGCACTGTGAATGGAAATTGTTGGCTCTTCTTATACCCCTCCCAACCAGGAAGTCAGAAACAAAAAAACATCCAACATATTTTGAGTGTTTTTGATGAAACTAAGATAGGAAGATATAATTTTTTCTTATATGACAGTGTTAGAGGACTTACTAAACATATGTATTTCACTTGACAGCATTTAAAAAATTAAATTAAATGTTTAATAATTTTTTTAAAAAGTGGTCAACCAAACGGTTGATTTGTCCCTTTATGGTGCTACTTCTAACATAACCTAAATGTTATTAAAACTTATTATTTGCCATAAAATCAGACCACTAGACCCATTTTCTTTATCCATTGCTATTGATAAATCACATTAAGTGTTAGCACAGCAAGAATATGCTGAAATAATTTCCTCAGTAAGTCATTTTTGTAACTTTCTGAGTTAATATTATTAAATATTGTAAAAATCAAGAATAACATGTGGAAATCACAAATATCACAACTGATTACCTTTTAACCAAATTACAGTAGCTGGTAAATTAATATTACTAAGTTCTCAAAATTATAATTTCATGTTTAAGTACTATATGGACGCTAAACAATTATATGGCTAAAAATCACATAGTCCTGTGGCATGATACTCATGTATACTCAGTTTTGGTCATGTATGACCAAACTGCACCAGTGGAGCTCCCCTGATGGCAGACAAAGACCCGTTGAAGAAGGGCCATGGAGCCTGTTATTACAGGTCTGATGAAGGTCTGATTGTGGTGGTGGTGGCCAGAGGGCCCGGTGGCGCCAGTGTCCGGCAGCCTCGCCTCTGTCAGTCACTCTTTCATCGGTCAAACGGTGGAGCAAAGAGCCCAATGCAAAGACCAATGCCCATCACTCATCCCTGTATATAATTAGCATATGGGAGGAATTCAGCTTTCTGATATGCTATTACACCTGTATAAGACAAGTTATAAGTTACAAGTTAAGGAGATGGCATATTCCACTGTTCGGATACATCCTTGACTTGAATACCTGGTCTACAAGAGGGACTGTGCCCTACTGGACCAGAAACCGTTGGCTCTCAAAAGGTTTCCACCTGGCTGTGTCTGAACCACGTTAACAAGCCAGCATCTAGAGTTGGACGACCATGATTCAGCTCTCCAAGACCACAGAATCAATGCTACACCCTAAGACCCCGACAACCAAAACCACAAGCAGATGTGCTTGATTTGCACTGTTTTTATTTGATTTTGATTTTGCACAGTAGCTTTCAATCAGAAGTGGCCTGAGTGTGAGTATTTTGTGCTGTAGCACATTTTTTCACATGCAAAAAAAAACGATGTATTTTGTTGTTTGATATAATACTTTCCTTTGATGGAATGAAAACAGCAATGTTCACTGGCATGCTACTAGAAATAAACTGTATCCAATGCCCTGGATAGTTTTTGTTATTAATTTAATTATAATTTGGCCTTTTTTAATTGTATTATCTAATGTACTTGTATTTGCATGACATTTCATACTTTTACCATTAAGTGACATCTCGACCGTTTGGTAGAGATCAATATTTTAAAAACTACAGGGTCTATTGAAAAAAAATACATTGATTGTGGTTATTACTCACCCAAATCAATAAGAAATGCAAACAAAAAAAAATCCATTGTTTTTTCTTGGTGTGGACCTCAAAGGGTTAATTCAAAGTTAAAAACCACAAAACGCACAGTTCTGAATCAGTGTTTTAGCATCTGCATACTCTTCCTGTGTCCTACTTGTGTTCCCTGGGTGGATCTCTGGTTGCCACTTGGTTGGGCTTGCTGCCCCTTACGTAACAAAGCTCGTCCTTTGTTTTTCTTTTGTTGTCCGCTTCAGAGAACTGTGTTTGGTTTCTCTTTCACACCATTCATTAGAGTGTCTTTACTTTCATGGCACTTCATGGCTCAGTTGCTGTGGTCTCTAAACACTTCCACTTTGCAATAATACCACTTGTGGGATATCTCAGAGGGAGGAAATTTCACAAACTGACTTGTTGCAATGGTGGCATCCTGTTACAGTACCACACCCTAATTTAGCAAGCTCTTAAGAACAATTCATGCTTTTATAAATGTTTGCACAGGGAGAGCGCACGGCTAGGTGCTGGATTTTATATACCTAATCTCAGAGATTATGAGGTGTGACCCAGTACTGTTGCCCATAAAGTGTATATTTAAACCAGATCAGCAAAGTTTACTAATGTTGTTAATGTTGACAAGAGACCTTTGCCAAACAAAGTATTTAAATGAGGCATGCTTGTCACAGTCTGGCGGAGGCAGACTGTATGGAGTGAACAAACTAAAACAAACAACAACAAAAAACCTGGACATGAAACTTGGAAACATGGTGTGGAGAACGTGACGTGAACAACAGACGACCTGACAAAGAATGAACAGAAACACGCAGACTAAGGCTACGTCCACACGTACCCGGGTATTTTTGAAAACGCAGATTTTTCTATGCGTTTGCACCTTTCGTCCACACGTAAACGGCGTTTTTGGTCACTGAAAACGGAGATTTTTAAAAACTCCGGCCAGGGTGGATATTTTTGAAAACTCCGTTTTTGCATTTACGTGTGGACGAGAAAAACGGAGAAAACGGAGAAAACGCAGCGTCAAAGGTTCTGCTTCTATGCCCCAGCTTTGTTTACTTTTTCCCACCGAGGCTTCTAGACTTCTGATTGGCCAACATTTCTACACGGTTAGGAATATATCGCCACCTGTTGCTTTGGCATGTTCCTAGCAGCGTTTTCCTTCATTTCTGCCTTTACATGTGGACGGGATTATTTTTTAAAACAAAAACAGAAAATCTCCGTTTTCAAAAATACCCGTGTACGTGTGGACGTAGCCTAAATACACACATGGGGAAACAGCTGACACTAGTCTGACATAACGAGACAAAGGAAGCAAAGCTGACTACACTGACATAGGACACAGACCTTCAAAATAAAACAGGAGACATGAGACGCAGACATGACAATATAAACTTGACAACATAAGACACGCAGCATGAAACACACAAAGGGAGAGGGAAACTTAAATACAGGGGTAGAAAACACAAAGGGAATCTAATAAACAAATGAACTTAGCTACCCTAAAGAACTTAAACATAACATCCAAATAAACTAAAACTCAAAACGCTGGGTCAACAGACCAGGAACTTGACAATGCTGGGCTGTTTTAAATCAGCAAGTTTATGAAATAAATGTTCATGTATGTGCACTGTATTTCATTCATTGAAGAATTTGACGTGTAGAGGAGTGGCATCGTGAGAGTGGACAGTCTGTCACAGCAGCTCCTGTAGTTTTCTCAGTAATTTCCCTTGTGAGATCGATAATCTGTCTGTCTGTCTTACTTACTTTAGTTTAATGGACCTCAGGGTGTCCAGTCTCTTTCCATGACTGCCTGCCCTGACTTAGTATTTTTGCCATTATAAAATTTATTTGGATTCTAGATTTCTTCTTGCGCCCTCAGTCTAGTTTAAATGTGTGGTTACGTTGGGGAATTTAAAAAATATTACCCTGCCTGGACTTAAAGATACCTGGAATTAAACTGTATCACATGTAATGAAAAGAAAGATTTTTTTTTCAGGAACGTAAACCCAGACCAATGCTTTTTTAAATGTGCAATATAAAAACCATAGGCTACCATCATTAAATACATGGCAAACCAAAACAATTCTGCGTAACACTGTAGGAGTTCTGAGATGAGATTAGAAACCTGAACTCGTGCTTCACTAAGCTTTCCTGAAGGCAGACACCTTTTCCATGTATAATATCTTTTTCATATCTTTGCTTTGTGTCATAAAAAACATATGTGTTAATCGCTTCTGTCTTGTTGTTTTTAGTTGCATGACTGCTGTGTTTCAGCTATGAGTGCAGTTTCTTGCTTTTTTCTTCTTTTTTGCTCTTGCTTTGCAGTTGTTGTTTTCTCCTTCTGTGGTGTTTGAAAGCAGCTGACAAGTTATGACAGCTAATAACAGAATTGAAACAAGTTAGCCAAACCCTGCAATTACTTTAGGAGCTATATGTTGCTGTATTTTTTACATTAGAAAAAATAAGCACCCTCTCCTTTACTGTAACGCATCTCACAAGGTGCTAATGTTCCCATTTGAGGCTTATTAAGGATCAAGTTTGCAAAAAACAGAAATATGTTACATTTTCCAGAATGCAATCAAATGATATCTTAAATGCAAAGCTTCAAACACTTGAGGTCAGCGTGTGGGCGTGTTGGTCTTGGTGGGTGTGCACATATGTAAGAGAAAGAACAAAAGCAGGAAAGAAAATCTGCCATCCACAGAAAAGCTGACGACAGGTGGTGAGCCTTCAGTGAGGCTGAGCTGTAGGTTTAAGTCTACGCGTGCAGCCAGGGAGCAGACATGGCCAAGTGGGATTCCTGTGGCAGCAGCCCAGCCTTCAAACAGCCACACTGGATGGTGAGATTGCAACAGATACAGAGAGAAATAGAAAGATTAATGACACAGATAGGCTGTGAGAAGAGAGTTAAAAGAAAGTTGGTGTTTTATGAGCAAATGTATCTGCTTTCACTGCCGCATCTATCTGCTTCAAACAGAGAGGAAAAAACTTTTGTGACCTGCTGAGAGGTAAAACTGAAATATTTGGTATCTGTCTTTTTGAGCCTGTCTGTGATTTCCTTTTATGATTCTTCAGCAAATACCATTCACTGGCCAGAAGCAAGAATTCAACAGACCTCCCACAAGGACTGTTCGGTCCATGTCTCAGTCATCTACGGATAGCTTCGCTTCAGGTATGGAAACATGAAAACAGACACGCTGTTAAGTCTAATCACATGTCTCTGATATATAAACTGAGCTGTTTTTTTGATCCCAGCATCGCAAACCGAGGATTAACCCTGTTGGCCAAACCTTAATTAAAGTGGAAAGTCTTCTGCAGAATTAGGCCTCATTAATTTGGTCCTAATCTGCTCCATGAGCCTTTCTCAAACATGTCAGTCACTGCCAGAGTATGTGCAGACTTCAAAGAGATCAGAGAAAAGAATCACCTAGTTATCAACAAGATAAGGCTGGAAAACCTGAGCCAAAGAATCATGTGTTTCTGTAATACTCCTTCATGCGTCAGCCAGATGATTTGTCTCACATAGTCTAAATTGTGTGTTGCAGTGCACAGTGACACCTCTGATGATGAGTCTTCTCCTCGAGACAAGCTTCAGAAATCCACCAAAGGCCCGTCTGACTTCTGCATCAAAAACATCAGTCAGGCTGATTTTGGACGCAAAGAAATAGAAATGGCAGAGCAAGGTACGCCAATACCAACGGCCTTCAAACCACAGTTTATGTAGAAGTTACAATATAACGGTAAAATGAATGTTACTGCCCATTTAAAGAGGCTTTGTAGAGAAATGCACAAGAGGAGGATCTAAGGCTGTCCTGGTTTTTGTGTCTTGATTCTCATCTGTGATATTTAGAAATGCCAGCTCTGATGAACCTGAGGAAAAGGGCAGGTGGGGAGAAACCGCTGACTGGAGCCAAAGTAGTGGGCTGCACACACATCACTGCACAGACAGCGGTCAGTTCAACACACACACTGCTGTCAAATAAAGAAACAAGCACTGACAGAAATTTACTAAGTGCCAAATACAGATCTGGTTTGTTTCTTTAAATAAAGAGAAGAATATCACTATTTAGATTTTATTTTATTTCTATATTGCATATTATCCACAGTGCATCATATAATTCTGCATTAGCACCACTTCAGTGTCTAGAACCGGCCTCTGTGTGTTTATGGTGTCCTGCAGGTGCTGATTGAGACTCTGGCTGCGTTGGGGGCGCAGTGTCGCTGGGCGGCTTGTAACATTTTCTCGACTCAGAATGCTGTGGCGGCTGCTCTGGTTAAAGCAGGTACAGCTTCTGCACAAGCTCCTGGTTTTACTCTTCCTCCCTCTTACTTTTTTGACCTTCACACATTTTTCATGCCACTTCCCTTCTCAGGCATCTCAGTGTTTGCGTGGAGAGGAGAATCGGAGGATGAGTTCTGGTGGTGTATTGACCATTGTGTCGGCACTGAGACCTGGCAGCCCAACATGGTATGATGATCGACTCTGCTTACACGTCACATAGCTTCCCCTAGAAGTACACAGTCTCCAGTTCTTATGGCAGTTCTCATTTTGATGGAGAGAGACAGGCTAGCAACCAAAAATAAACCAGAAAAAACACAATACATACAAGTTATAAACTGATTTGCATGTCATTGAGTCAAAGGAGCTTGCAAAGAAAAGCGTCTGGACTTCTTTAAGTTACTTGAAGACGTTTCACCTCTCATCCGAGAGGCTTCTTCAGTTCTAAGGTCAAAAGGTGGAGAGTCCCAGATATAAACCTAGTGGGAGTGTCCCCCCACAGAGGGACAAAAGGACCCCCTGATGATCCTCTAATCGCCTGAGCCAAGGTGTGGAACTGGGTGTAGGTCCCAATCAGCCAGAGTTTCGGGTGAGTTTATTGTGAAACCTGGCCCCACCTTATCATGCGAATTCCTGAGGTCAGATGGCCCAGGATGTGAGTGGGCGTTAAGTCGTCTGGGAAGGGATCTCAAAACTGGATTATAGATGGCAGAGAGTTGGTGTCGTAAACCACCGCCTCTGTTCAAAGATGGTCGCTCACAGTGGACATAGATGGCTTTCACTCCTCTTTCAAACCATCTGTCCTCTCTGTCCAAAATGTGAACATTGGCATCCTCGAAAGAGTGTCCTTTATCCTTAAGATGCAGATGGACAGCTGAGTCTTGTCCTGTGGAGGTGGCTCTTCTGTGTTGTGCCATGCGCTTGTGAAGTGGCTGTTTTGGTCTCTCCAATGTAGAGGTCTGGGCATTCCTCGCTGCACTGTACGGCATGCCGTACAGTGCAGCCGCCCAGGTTTCACAATAAACTCACCCGAAACTCTGGCTGATTGGGACCCACACCCAGTTCCACACCTTGGCTCAGGCGATTAGAGGATCATCAGGGGGTCCTTTTGTCCCTCTGTAGGGGGACACTCCCACTAGGTTTATATCTGGGACTCCCCACCTTTTGACCTTAGAACTGAAGAAGCTTCTCGGATGAGAGGTGAAACGTCTTCAAGTAACTTAAAGAAGTCCAGACGCTTTTCTTTGTAAGCTCCTTTGACTACGATGACCTGGATGACTGAGAACCTTCACAGACATGTCATTGAGTGAAATAAGTATTTCATAACCAAGATGAGATTTGATACTTGGTGGAGAACCCTTTGTTGGCAAACACAGTGGTAAAGTTTTTCTTGTAGCTGGTCAAAACCACACCACAGCACTTTTCTGTATCATTTAAAAAGACAGGCCTGCACACGTGGCTTCTTGAACACGAGGACCTTGCGGGCACTGCGAGATTTCAGTCCATTACCCCATAGTGTGTTACCAATGGTGTTTTTGGTGAGTGTGGTTCCTACTAACTTCAGATCACTAACAAGTTCCTCCGATATAATTTTGGGATGATTCACCACCTTTTTCGTGATTATCTCACCTCATGAGGCAAGATCTCCCGTGGAGCTCCAAACCGAGAGCAACTAGTGATCATTTTATATTTCTTCCACTTTCGAATAATCACACCAGCAGTTGTTGTCTTCGAACCACGCTTCTTGCTGATGGACTTGTAGGCCATTCCAGACTTGTGCAGATACTTCTTAAGATCAGAATTATCTGTAATTGATTGATTATAATCTGTGTGCTATATGGACTCACAACCAGCATGAATTACGGCAGGGTTGTAGGGGAGCATTTCACTCAGTGTGGGGTTTTTTGTTATTTTTTCTTGATCTTTTATTGATATTCTGTCTCTCTCCAGTAAAATGAAATTACCATAAAAATTAAACACTGTTCATTTATTTCTAAGTGAGCAAACTTACAAATTCAACAAGAGGTTGAATATTTATTTTCCCTCACTGTATGCATAATGTGTCCTGTTTTTTCAAAGCAGGTCTATTATGCACATTTCCAGCTCTATATCCTTAGCTATGTTTTCCTGCAGCCTCATCTGGTGTCTTAAGATAAACTTCTTTGAGCTAACTTTCTTCTAAATGTTGGCTTTAACCTGATAGCTTCACGTGCACATTCTCTTAAGAGAGATTAATGTAATATTTAAACATACATTTCAGGAGGAGTGTATTTGTACTCACATCCTCTGTGGTATTTCAGAAGATACTGTTCGTGTTTGAAGACTTTTTGCAGCCTCAGATCTTAAACGCCGTTAGTATTTCAAATATAATTAATACTTGGTAAACTGTTCCTTTACACTCAAATTTTCAATGTAATTTATTGGAATTTATTGGAATCTTAATAAATAATTATTTGAATACATAAACCTTTGATTTTATATATTTCAGATGCATTTTATTCAAAATTATTGCTTCATGTTTATGTGGGCCAAGAACCATTTGACCTACAATTCAGTGTGTTAGCTACAAATGCTGCCATGAAGGTGCCTCGAGCTTGTTTTTCTTATTATTCCCAGATCCTGGATGACGGTGGTGACTTGACTGACTGGATCTATAAGAAGTATCCGGAACTGTTTAAGAATCTCAAAGGTGTTGTGGAGGAAAGCATCACAGGGATCTATCGGTGAGTGTAAACACGAAGCTCGAATGACTTTAAGGTTACAAAGTCAATCTGCAGCTCACGTGGGTGTTTCTGTGCCTCTGATTCAGGTTGTACCAACTGTCAAAGGCAGGCAAACTGTCTGTACCTGCTATGAATGTCAACGATTCGGTGACCAAACAGAAGTTTGACAACCTGTACTTCTGCAAGGAGTCTGTACTGGAAGGGTAATTAATCCTGTTGCGACTATTGGAGATTATGTATCGGAATTTCAGGAGCAGGACCACGCCTCCAAACACGCTCCTTCCGGTTGTCATCTATATAGGTTGACAAACTGTCTGTCAAACCTAAAATGAGGTCATGGGCCCAGCTAGTGAATAAACAGATAAAAACACCAGCATAGCAGCAAACTGACCATGGTCAACTCTGCTTCCAGGCTGAAGCGGACCACTGACATCATGTTTGGAGGAAAGCAGGTGGTGGTGAGTGGATATGGCGAGGTTAGTGGGATATAAAGTGTTTGCCCCGTGAAATAACCCACATTTAAGCCACTCGGCCGGACTGTGTTGAATTTCTTTTTCTCGTAGGTTGGAAAAGGCTGCTGCGCTGCCCTAAAAGCACTGGGTGCTATAGTGTATGTCACAGAAGTGGATCCTATCTGTGCCCTTCAGGCCTGGTATGAATAGAAGAAGCTTTTATCAACCAAGATGTGAAGTGTTCCCTCCTCTTACGCCACACCATGAAAAAAACCATGATGAAATACTGTTTTAACCCTGTCCTCTTATCCCCCACTCCACTCAGCATGGATGGCTTCAGAGTAATTAAACTGAGTGAAATAGTCAGACATATAGACATGGTCATCACCTGCACAGGTGACTGCTGTCATCCTATGATTAATACTTTTTTTTTAAAAAACAAAACAATCAAAATATTATTTTTAATTAATATTTATTTTTCATCTTTTTTTTTTATTGCTGCTTCTCTGCAGGGAATAAAAATGTTGTGATGAGAGAACATCTGGACAAAATGAAGAATGGCTGCATAGTCTGCAACATGGGACACTCCAGCAGTGAGATAGATTTGGTAAAGACAGATGTTGTGTGTGCGTGTATAGGCCTCTATATGTGAATGATTTGGCGTTAAACTATAGATTCCTATGTCTCAGGCTGGTCTGCGGTCTTTAGATCTGAAGTGGGTGCATGTGAGACCTCGGGTGGACCACGTCATCTGGCCTGATGGCAAGAGAATTGTTTTGCTGGCAGAGGTGAGGATACTCTGTTCTTCTAATGAGGCCCAAATCATGTAAGGACTTTAAATGTGTGACCTTGAAGTACACTGCTTATTTAGCAAGAGAAATATGCGCTCTTCTTAATGTATTATAAGGAACAGATGGATGAATCTGAGAGATTTTGAGATAGAAATAGAGAGAAATTCAGAAAAGAAAAGCAGCAATTATGATATAAAGACCAGGTGTGTATCCTCCAAAACTAAATAATACCATCAGACAGCACAGGAAGACCATTCGCGTACGCTGTGCTTTAAACTGGGGGCTCATACTACACTAATCATAACATTATCCTGTTTAGTACATACAAACCACAGCTCAATTGGGATGAAATATTATTTCAAATGGTTGTAATCATAGCCGCTCTTACGTGATTTGTTTTCATTTAGCATTGACTTTCCTCTCAGGGTCGTTTGCTGAATCTGAGCTGCTCTACCGTGCCCTCATTTGTCCTCTCCATCACTGCCGCTACCCAGGTAAGAAAACAGATTTACAAAGTGGTTATTCTTTTCTAAATGCATCACAGCAGCTCTGTCAGTCATTAGGCTGCTCGCAGTCACTTTTAGTTAACGTTCGCTGTTATGTTTCAGGCCATGGCTCTCATAGAGCTGTACAATGCCCCAGAAGGAAGATACAACAAGGATGTCTACCTGCTGCCAAAGAAGATGGGCAAGTTACAATACTCTGTTACAATAGTTTGATGCTCACTTTTAAAAGCTCAGGTTTAGACTGCTCTATATACTCAGTTTCAAGTTGTTTTGGCAACTCTTGCTTCTGCATGATGTCCCTACAGATAGAATGAACAGGAATGTGTAGTACATTAACTCAAGTGCTTTCCTCAAGTACAGGTTTAATCTTCTTGTACTTTAGTATTTCTGTGTAGTGTATCTGCATTGTGCTAATTACTTCCAACCGGTTGCAGCAGACTCCCTGAGTTCTGCTGCTGCATTCTTCATGTTAAAAAGGAGTTTTTCCCTCCCACTGTGGCCAAGTGCTTGCACATGTTGGTTGTAGGGTTTTTACCTTTTAATATAAAGTGTCTTGAGGACTGTTGTTGTATTTGGTGCTATACAATTAAAACTGAATTTAATTTAATTACTTTCTCTTTCTATTCCACAGCTGTTAATGTATCTTATACTCGATACTAAGCTTTAGTTACTTACCATTTTGTATTGAAAATCTACAATATATAAGTGATATACCTGTCACGATCCTGGGTCTTATGACCCAGCATTTTGAGTTTTAGTTCATTTTGATGTTTATAGTTTATGTTTAAGCTCATTAGATTTCTATGTTCATTTGCTTATTATATTCCCCTTGTGTTTTCAACCCTTGTGTTAAGTCTCCTTTATCCTTCATGTGTTTCATGTCTGTTTCTTATGTTGTCAAGTTCATGTAGTCATGTCAGTGTTTCATTGTTTCCTATTTTATTTTGAAAGAGGTCCTGTGTTTCGGTGCTCTGTTTTGCTCTTTCCCTGTGAGCGTCGTTATGTTCATGTTGTGTCTACTTTGCCTTTCTGTCCCATGTTTCAGCTCCCTATGTTCTGTCTCAGTTGCTGTTAAGTTTACATGTTTTGAGTTCAGTCAGTGTGTTTCCTGTTTTACTTCGAAGGTCCACGTCTCATGTGAATGTTTCTAGTTTTGCTTCCCTTGTCTCGTCCAGCCTGATTACTCCCAGCTGTGCTCTCCTTCTGTGTCTCATTCCCTCGTTATCCCTCTGTGTATTTAAGCCCTGTGTTTCTCTTTGTCAGTGTCGTAGTCTCCCTCATGGCTGTGTTTCCCTGTGTGTTAGTTATCCATGTCCCAGTTTAGTTTAGTTATATTTTTCGTGCCATTCTGCAATAAAGCAGCTTTTTGAGTTTAATTCCGGTGTGGTGAGTTTTGCGTTTGGGTCCTTCTCCTGCCTGGACACAGCCGAAACATGACAATACCTGTAATACAGTCATTAAAAAGTTACTAAATTAAAATGCATATCAATGAATTAATAATTATGATCTAATAATATAAAGTATTGGTTGTGGAAAAGTGCCATTCTACATAATGACTACATTTACTTTAGTGTTACTAGATACTTTAAATATGTTTTTTATATTATATAGCATGAGAACTATTAAGCTACTTAAATGGGATTTAATTTAATTTAAGTAAAAAAAAAAGTCTAAATACTTTTTTGCACTTTGCAAAACAACTATCCAACACAAAATCAAGCTCAAATTCAAGCTTGAAAATATTCACATAATACATTTGTTATGGGTCTCAGGGCTGCACATAAGCCTGAAAATCATATCAAATGTTTTATAGACCATTATAATTTTATTTGTCATTAATTATTCTTTTTCCTGTTTTATCAGTATAGCCAAGAAGGAAATTAAGGTGTGATAATCTTCGTGTCTCCATATTTTCAGATGAATACGTGGCCAGCCTTCACCTGCCGATATTTGACGCACACCTCACAGAGTTGTCAGATGATCAGGCCAAGTACATGGGCATCAGCAAACACGGACCCTTCAAACCAAACTATTACAGGCAAGTAAACTTCTCTCTCTCACGTAGACAAATACTACCACACATTTTAACGTTTAATGTTTCTGATCTTTTTTTGTTTTTTGTTATTACAGGTATTAATGTTTTGCTCACAAAATTGACGGACAGACGCTCTTCAGAAAAGCTGCTGTGAAAACAGGAGCGCTGACGCCCTCTACAGTCTGAAGCTTTACAGAGTGTATCTGAAGCAACAGCATATTAAGACTGACTTTTCTGTATTCCTATGTATTGTACACTGTTCCAGATTTTCACATTGTCCACAGTAACATAATTTAATCAGTATGATGTCTTAATTCGAAAGGGAGGAAACGAAAAACTGTTCTGAATGGGACGGAGTTACTTTTCTATCAGCTGAATGGAGTACCTGAAAACGTACTCTTGTCACATCACCTAAAATCCCCATCCTTTTCTAACATTTAGATAAATTAATTTTAACTAACAGGCAAGTTGTTAGACTTTTGTACATATAAATATAAAATAATTATTATAATAAAAAATACATTTTACTCTTTCTGCATTTCTGCTTTATAACTTGAAAACACCAAAACCACCAATGAACTTTCTAACTTATAAACCATAGAACAACTTAATGAACACTATTTGACTTATTTGTATTGATAGATACAGTTGCAGTTGTGTACAACCTTGTATATTCAGGTTTGTTTGTGGTTTCCAAGAATTAAAATATATAGTAAATGGGCTGGTTCTGCCTCATTCACAAAAGCCATGTTTCCCCTTCACGCTAGTGCTTTCTATTTAACATTCACACACCAAAAAAATGCACCTGAGAGCAACTTGGGGTTCAAACTTTAGTTGCCAGGGATTGCACTACCAGCTTAACAATTTAGCCAGAGCTTGACAAAGACTGTGCACTGTGAGTTTCACCCACTAGGAGGAGGAATAGTAACATTATCGTTTGGTAAGCTATGGTCCTAATTGCTTGCATGTGTCACTGTCAGAGCCTTCAGTGCTGCTATCCTTGTATGAGTATCTGAAACGTGTGTGTGTGTGTGAGAGAGAGAGAGAGAGAGAGAGTGAGAGAGTGTGTGAGTGCGTGATTGTGCACACGCACGTGCATGTACTTGTTTTGCTAATACTGTGCTTTGGGGACATGAAGCCACACAGTCACAGTATGTGGGCTACCTCCATTGTGAGGTCAATAAGTCCCCATAACATATATCACAAAATTTTAAGTTGAAGGCTTTTCTAAAGATTAGGGTAAGAGTGCAGTACTGTAACTTGATGGAATGTATTACTATACTAAATTCAGTAATTACCTTAAAGTTGTATTTATCTTGTTACTTGTGCCACAAAGATTCTTCAGATATCTGCATGCCAGGTCGATAGAAAAAAAATCATAAAGCAAACATGCATTTTTTTTCCCTGCACGGTTGCACTACACTCAGATGCTTTCATTTTGTGTGCTGGAGGAGGAAAATTGTGGAGCAGTACAGAGACACAGCTTTTCAGGAACAGAAATATAGACAGCACTTTTATTTTTATTCCAGAAAAAGGACAAAAGTGTGATGGTAACGGGCAAACTGTTGCCAGGACAGAAACAATCACAATAAGGTCAAACAAAAGTAAAGATTTTTTTAATCTTTACTTTTGTTGTCACACCTTCATGTTCATATGTAAATACTAAAAGAAAGATTGTATGTGTGTCTTCATTAGGATAGGGATTCATGTTGGTATTAGTGTGTGGGACTGTAGCCTAAAGTTTTATATTGTTACTTGATAGTTATGAGACAATGCATTTGAGGTCATTTTATGGAGTAATGAGAAAGTACTGTAGTGAGTAGTGTATTTACAATTTACTTTGTACTTGGGGAACATGGGAAACATAGAAACCCCAACAATTAGACCCCATATGAGCACTTTGGCTTGCTAATATAAAGCCCCCAGCAGCCCTTACTTATTGCAACATAACTAAGGGAGGATTCAGTGTCACCCTAACTATATGCTTTAATAAAAAGGAAAGTTTTAAGATTAATCTTAAAAGTAGACAGGGTGTATTTCTCCAAAATCCAAATTGGAAGCTGGTTTTCACAGAAGAGGGGCCTGAAAGTTGAAGGCTCTGCCTCCCATTCCCACAGGGATAGACCTAGAGGAAATAACGAATGGGAGATGTAAACATTTGCACTGCCATTTACAAAAACCTTTGTTGGAAGATAAAACGCAAATATTTACTGTAGACTGCCTTAAAGTTGGGTTATGTTGCTTTCCAGCAAGATTAGAAGCATGGCTGGAAAGGTCAATGGTAAATGGACTTGTTCTTAAATAGCATATTTAACTATAAATAAACTATATGTAGTTTGTTGCTCAATCTGTCCTGTAATTATAACACATAAAAATTTTGTTGATTTGCAGATTTTTTTTAATGTGGATTCATTGTAAAAAATACAAATTTCTTTAATAGATTGTGCAAAAACAAAACCTTTTCTGTCATTTTATTGTTTATCTATTAGTTAATAAATTTTGTGTGGTATGAATGGCCACGGGGGAGGCCTTTTTCAGAGTGAAAATAAAATTTATAAAAGCACCGGTAAACTATCTGACACCCCTATGTTAGGCGTAAACTAATACAATATGAGGTTGCATGAATTTTTATTTAAATTAATTAAATTAATCAGAAAACCAATAAATACACTATTTGTTTCTGTTCCTAAAGTTCTGGGGAGTTAGATGGGTTAACAACCTCTTTCCCTGAGATAATTTGAGGCAGTCAAAATAATTTTGTACTGACATCATTCGCTCTACATGTGTTCCTCGCAGACGCTACGTAATTAACTGTATATGAAGAAAATCCAGCTGGTCATATGACAGTGATTATCTGTTTTCCTCAAGTGTCTGCCTCTGGTCATGGAGTCCTAAAAATACCCCCCAGTCCCTGGATTATTGTAATCCAGTCTCCCTCTTTGTACGCGTGTGTGTTTATAGCAGTGCATGGCCTCTATACTACTTTAACTATATAATACGTTTCTTCATGGCAGCAGACTAAAGTTCACAATGCTGCGTTTGCTCCTTTATTTCTGATTATCAAAACAAATCATTTTACACATTAACCTCAAACATCTAATACTCTGATAACGTAACAATAAAATTAACCCGAAAACAAGTTTTGCTTCCAAATCCCAGCTTTTCTTTGACTTCCTCAAGCATTTTTTGGTCGTTTGTATTGTGAGATAATCTCAAATGAATCAACACTTACAATCCTGTTGAGATTAAAACACTTTTATTGTAACAGAGGAGCTGCACAGTGATGTACAACGGAAAGAAGCAGTTGAGACAACAGCTATTAAACTGCCATTAGCGTGTGTGATTAATGAGGAGATCCTTCCATAACTTCCACACCCAATCTAATGTAATGATACCACTCATTCTGTTGTGTTACCAGACTCTCGAAATCAGAGGGGGGTTAGTATGTGTGTGAAAGAGGGGTGTGTGTCCTAGGGCAGAGCTGCTGATAATCCATTGGTTGGTGATGCATCTGCAGAAGACAGATGGTCAGTGCAGCCTATGCTGTTGGATGTGGTAAGCTCAGTTTGTAAGCAGTTTTAGCAACCAGGAAGTTGTGTATCAGGATTTCATTCCTCTGTGTGTGTGTGTGTGTGTGTGTGTGTGTGTGTGTGTGTGTGTGTGTGTGTGTGTGTGTGTGTGTGTGTGTGTGTGTGTGTGTGTGTGTATCATTGTCTCCTCCCACTAAGGGATTCTCCCTAAAGAGCTTTGATGCCTTCCCTGCATCACTGCACGGTCTAATCACTCGTACCAGCTGTCAGCGTGTCGGCCTTCCTCTTTCCTCTCTCTTCTGGCACCACTTAACCTCAGCTCCTCTGCAGTCGGCCATAATGGACTCTCACGGCATTCGGACTTAAACATGATGAACATACATGAGGCGCTCATTGCTCCGGCGGTGCTGCACAGATGAAGCCCTGCCAGCTATATGTTTTGTCCTTTTATGAATGCGCTGTACTTCAGTGTAACCTTAAGCTACTTTATGGACGTGTTGAATTAAGAACACAGATTTTTCACTTTTCCCCACATCATTCTTAAACCATGTGTGCTTCCTGGTTTTGACTTCATTTTTATTCAAATTCAGGTGTTTAGCTTAATCATTTTTGTACATCTGCATACTTACATTATAGAAACACTGAAATCTACATAATACATTTAATGATGGAAACATTTAAAGACAAATTTCCTTTCGGAACAGATTTTAGATACATTTTATTGGAATTTTCCAAGCTGTAAAACACCTGTTTTATGTTTTGCACATTTATTTAACTGTTTAAACATACTATCTCTACATAAAGGTTCGATTATTACTTGAAAGTCTCCCAAAAAATCATAATTTCAGAAATATAAACTCTTTATTTTAACATGTAGAGGTCTCAGAAAGTGTACATATCAAACGTCACTATCACTATGTGCACTGTATGTTAAACTGCATCACCTTTTGTCTCTTTAGCTTCCCGAAAGTAGAACTGAGGATTTTACTGCAAGCCCTCAAAGATAGTTACAACCCTGTGGATGTAACAAATGCATCTAGCCCCAGTTTAACATCATTTTGCACCGCTTCACTTCAGTTCTTTCCTGACTGAGAAAGATCAGGTTGCACCATCAGCACAGCTTCTGTATCTGCTGCTGCTGTTAGTAGATTTGCAGCTACAGCTATTTACAGCTGCTCCTTTCAGACAAACGAGCACTACTGATTTCTTAATCAGGGCAAATGATAGCCAGTTCAAAGCTTAATGGTCTGCACATGGATTATTGTGTCATGGCCTGATAATCAAAGTGTCCTTTGGTTCGTACTTTGAGTGTTTAAGGCCTGAGATTACAGAAGAGTCAGATATTGTGATCGACAAACCGCGTTCAAGAAAACTCTGAGAGGCATCGCAGCTCCAGGAGGTTTAGAGACAGACTGGGTGGACTTCAGAAGTGTCCTTGTGTCTTGTTCCTTCCAAATATTGGAAATTTTCTCCATCCTTGCAGATTTCTAAAGTGTTCTGAGACTGCAAGAACGCTCAGGGGGGGATCATCAGTTTTAACCCCATGCTGCTCCGCCTGCAGTCACTCACACAAGTGACACCTGAACCTGCTGACCTTTTTTGACACCAGGATTAAAAAAAAGGTTATGGCCCTTTTCCAAGCACCTTGTCCTGCAGTGAGTCCCCTTGTGGAGGGTGAATGGGCAAAAGCTCTCAGTCAGTTGTTGGCAAGTCTAGAACCACCGGATCCTTCCAACTCACCAGAGTGAGTTCTACCATTGCCAAACACTGTGGGAGAGTGCACCGGTAACCACCACCAGATCTGTTACATGGAGCAGCATCTCAGAGATAAAGCCTCCATGGCAACCAGCGACATCTGAGATAGACGACCCAATCGATGAGATCCACAGTTCAACCTCCCCATCCCTCCCTCTCCTCTCTCTGTGGTTCTCACTGTTGCACAAAGATAGTACACAGGAGGCATTTTTAAAAAAGTTTGGATTCCTTTAATCTGAATCAGCTGCACGTCTGTCTCATCCTATATTGGCACCACACATGATTGCTCAAAAGAGGAGAAACAAAGCAAAAATGTGCTAGTGCCAAAATGGGCAAAGAAGACTTGGCGTGAGGTCGAGAGTAGATCCATCAATCACAAACTTCAGAATCAGAATGAGGACACCAACGTAGGCTGTGTGGTTCTGTCTCTACTCTGTTTATGGCCCTATGGTAATTCACTGATAGTGTGCTGTGACAGTGAATTCTACCAGTGCCATACACAGAACAGGAGGAGAAGGAAGTGAAGTCTGACTATTCTGCAATAGAGCAACAGCACAAGTGTGAATCCTGACTGGACCTCCTTGTCTTTTCTGCGAAGCTACCACTAACCTTTTGAAGTTTTGTGTTTTGGTGCCAGTGGTTTTGCAGTCACGTGCAGAGTCTGTATCAGAATCAGTAGTGTCCTTCCCTCATCTCTGTTTTGTTTATAGCTCACAGGATAGTGAGTAAATCCAGCTATGCCATCTGCTGCTGGGCTACTGGATCGGACTGTTTATCCCAGTTCACCCACTGTCTTTCAGCTCTAAATGTTAGCACTGGGTAGCTGAAGGGTGGGGGGGGGGGGGGGGGGGGGGGGGGTTGGCACTGCATTTATGGCCTCTATGAGAGCCTTCCTGAACACGGTCTGAAGGTCTGCTGCTCGAATTGATTCTGGCTGTAGGGAATGATGTGCTAAGTGATTTTTGAGATGCTTTCAATGGGTCCCAAAGCAGGGCTCATATTCCCGTTTCCGGGAGAGATCGATACTGTAAAAAGCTTGAGAGAGAGAGAGAGAGAGAGAGAGAGAGAGAGATCAAAACATCCGAAGTTACTCTGTTTAGCTGGTTTGCATCTCACAACTGAACAATAATAATTATTAGGTCGCACATTTCCAAAAGACCTGATTTTTTATAAATTGAATAAAATGCATTCATGTTTTTATAATCAGACCACAGTGAAAGCTAAGTCCACTGAGCCTTGTGTTATAACTGTCTTTATGCAAAATCCTCACATCTTTACATCATGAAATTTGCAGTAATCTGGAGGGAAAAAATCATTAAGTTGTCATTTTCAACTTGACTACAGACCGTAGTTCCCCGTTTTGTTTTGTTTTTAAATTTCACTCTGCCTATTAAAGTCCGGCGCCGGACATTGCTCCTTACCTTGATCATGTAGTATCCTTATAGCGCTCAAAACCCCATCAGTTAGAAAAACTGAAGAAGCTTCTTCGCTGAACCCACCCTTCAAAGCAATCCAGGAATAAAATATTTTCAAAATATTTTTAAACTGCAATGGTGACAAAATTTCCCGACTGGGCAGCATGTGATGGACTTTATTTTGTACTTCTTCAGCCTTCAGAGTCCAAACAGAATCAGATTATTCAGCTGGGCTCCACGTCTCCCTCCCTCGCGGATACTTGCTGGTTTGGGGCAGCAGAGGATTTTCTAATGGACAGGTAATTAGTTGGTAAGCATCTTAACTCAGTAGCAGTATAGTAATCCATTATGCCCTCCTCCCTTTCCTTCTGCCGCCTTCACACGCAGGTCTACGGAAAATTTCCCCTGCGCCTTTTACGCACTGGACGCGCACTGCAGTGGGAATGATGAGGTTAAGCAGGACTAGTAATCCAACACTGCCCATATTTACTTTAACAAAATATGTGTTGTGGTTAAAAAACAAACCACAAAGGAACAAAAGCTTCGTTGTGTAATTAATATATAAAGCAAACAAGAAAAACGAGTATTTTTTGGCTCTTATTTACCTTCTAGTGTCCGATAAAACTCCAACCGTCGTAATATCTGCAATCAGACCTACCAGCATCCAGCGGGTGTGGCTCACCGCCGCAGCCAGGCCTCAAGTTCCGCGCTCTCATCCCTGCACAGGTCCGAAAGTGTCTCCTAACCTAGGCCTCCCCTACTCCTTGTTTTATACCAGCACGCAGATGTCCCTCCAGAGCTCATTTACCTGCTGTCGGTGATTATTAGACAGATTGCAAGTGGAAAAAGTGTCATCATCCTTTCAGCTGACGTGAGTCCACTGGAGTGGGATAAGACAGGTTTCGGTTACGGCTCTGTCAAAGTTGAGGCTGAAATCCACCCGTGCGCCCTTTGTCCTCTCCATACATTATGAAGGATGCCCAGCCGGTCAGCAGCATCTCCTCCTTCTCCTTCTCCCCCTGCTGCTCAGATTACCCTGAACTAACTAACCTAACTTTACTACTTTACTGTTATAATTACCCCCCCCCCCCCCCCCCTTCGCCCCTTTTAGCAACATTTGCAAACCGGGATTACGAACAGAAGAATCAGTTTAGTCATCTTTGCGTAATCCACCCCCCAGAATCGAGGACCAGAATTGAATAGTTCATCAAACTATTCATTTTTGTTTATTGTTGGTTTGTTTATTTGTTTATGTAACACATTTCAATAGAAAATAAATTCATAACAAAATAACCTGCGTAATACTGCGTGTGGTAAAGCGCCCAAACTAAACCGATGTAGGAACTGGAAACCAGAATAAGCTCAGGAGCGAGCTACTTGTCCGAACACCGATGAATATTTCATAGGATCCTTATACGTTCGGCCTTAGTCTTCAGAGCATCTCCTCAACACACACACGGACCATCTCCGGGTATTTGTTTTCGTCTTTAATTTGAAAATCTTAAAATGATCGGATTAAAAAGAATACCTCCAAGTTTGTAGTTTTTCAGGCTCAACGTGAGGTATTTTAGCCGAATTCCCGGGGTAATGGTTAAGATCAAAACTCTGTTTATCTGCCAAAACAAAAAAACAAACAAACACTTTCTCAAGCTTCACCTTATACAAGCAGTAGACACAGGAGTTAATAACTCACTGAACCTGAAGCATCGAAAAGGAAATCAGCCATCAATGACATAAAACAGAAATAAAATATAAAAACGGAACATATATTTATATATATACATGCAGAGGTATTTTAATAGCTTTCGTCATACTTACCCGTTTAAAGAATAAACCTCCAAAGTTACGATAAAAAGAATAAAAAATAATTATTTTTGTGCTCTTTTGTGAAGACACGTCAACGTTTACTGCCATCCAGTGGACACAGGAGGGACACACGCTATAATGGTTATTCTGTGTGAGACGTTTCCTCCAAAATAAGACCATTTTTATTAAACCTCAAGACTTTACAGAACATCAAAAATTAAATTTTATATAATAGGGATAACACAGGAGCGACGGAGTGCATATTGGGTCAGCTCATGTTTCTAATAACAGCACAGGTGTGAATGATCACCTCTCTTTTAGAAAACAGTGTCAATCCCAGGATTGGAATAAACTGGAATAAACTTCTGACGCTGAGCTTCATTCATGACAGCCAGCATTTTCAGTATTTTCATGAGTTCGCTGATGCAACTCCATCATCTCCTCCCTGCTTCACTGCAGAGGCTGTACGCAATTTCTCTCTTGCTCATTTTCACTGATAATCCTTGTGCCAAGTCTGAAATACTCACCTGTTATTCCAAGCCAGACTGTGGCTCTTTTTATCAACACCTAGTGATTATTTTTACAACTGAACTTCACTGAAAAAACAGATAGCTTCATATTCAAAATCTTTTAGAGATGGATATAACTACCAAAAATGGCACATCTAACTTTTACTCTTTTTTGATGAAGTCCCTTCGCAATTGAAAAATGAAGATGAGGAAAATATAACTGTTTTAGCTGGTGAGTCAACAGGACAGTGCTAACAGGGATGCAGGGTTGTAATTACAGATAGCACTTTTCAGCCCAGATCCTAGGTCACCAACAGGTGGAGTGCGGTCCGGATTAGGACACAGATCTACAACTACATTTTCGAAGGACAGCTTCTATTTTACTCTGCGGAACTTTTCTCGTACTTATGGTAGGGCTATTATCCGTGCAACCTTTTTCTTTGTCTTTATAAAGAAATTAATACGATATTAACAGGCTAACTCGGCTAACTAATATAATAATCGGCTAACTAACTAACTAATAATAACTTTCATATGGTCTGTGTTCTTAAAATGTCTTTTAAGTTCACAGGCTGTTATAATTTGGTGGACGTTCATTTCAGCAACGTATCTAATAACTGACTGGGTCCTAAAATATCTTTCTTGGTAGGACTGCTATTCTTGTTGTCCCCTTTTTCACCCTTATCTAATCACTTCTGTTATTTACTGCCTCTACCAGAGTGCATTGAGGAGTAAGACTATGGCTATGTCCACACATACCCGGGTATTTTTGAAAACACCGATTTTTCTATGTGTTTGCACCTTTCATCCACACATAACGGCGTTTAGGTCACTGAAAACTGAGATTTCTAAAAACTCCGGCCAGGGTGGATATTTTCTAAAACTCAGTTTTTGCATTTAGGTGTGGACGAGAAAAACGCAGAAAACGCAGCTTCGAAGGTTTGCGCCTTTTTTGACGTCACACTGTGCACCACGTTATTGTTTCGGTGAAATGAATTTCTACAATACTGTTACTGTTAATTGTACTCTCTGCAGTGTTTAAATGCTTATATATACACACACAGTTACTGTCCCTCCACACATACTACTCGGTTCTGCTTCTATGCCCCAGCTTTGTTTACTATTTCCCACCGAGGCTTCTAGACTTCTGATTGGCCAACATTTCTACACGGTTAGGAATATAGCGCCACCTGCTGCTTTGGCATGTTCCTAGCAGCGTTTTCCTTCATTTCTGCCTTTATGTGTGGACGGGATTATTTTTTAAAACGAAAACGGAAAATCTCCGTTTTCAAAAATACTCGTGTACGTGTGGACATAGCCTATGTGGTCTACAGACCAGCATTAAATTACTTTTTATGAGATAAACTGTGTGGTCTGCCACTAACCAGCTCCTGTTACCCACTCATTTCCCTTGTGTCAGGCTCTCCTATGTTTCAGAAATAATGTGGAAAAGTTTTAATAAATATTTTCCTTCATTTTCGCCCAAATAATTGATGCATGTTCTCCCTTTGGGTTATGTTGGTGTAACTTTCCTTTTAATAGTCACCAGTGGGCGTTTTTTTCTTCAAAGTTGCAATAATCAGGTAATATGCGTAGGTGTTATTTAGGCCAGGTTTTAAAATGGGATCCTCTGGGAAAGAAATCCTCCAGTTTGGATTTCTTGCTATAATAAAACTTGGGAATTATATCTCTGGCTGAAATAGTTGATGAATAACAGGTCCACTTTAACTTATTTTTTTTAACTCTTGTGGTCAGTATAAACAAATTCTTTCATAATAAAAGACCTGTAGCAATAAAGCATTAGTATCAGGCAATGACTTTTGGCATGCTAAACTGCATCAGGGTGTGTTTCTCTGATTTGTTGTGTTATTTGGCTTACTGCATCCCCTGTGCTGTAACAAAAATAACATTGTTTGTGTGGGTCAGAAAACTATGTATACACACACCTGTATGGTGTAATAATACATAATTATAGCTGATATATTTTCCTTCTGGTTTTATAGTTTATGTTGGAAAACTTGGTGTTGTGGGGGATTTTTTTTCCAATGGAGTGAAATTCTAAGTTTGTTTTTGGGTTTGTTTGTTTTTTGTATTTTTCATATTGGTGGAAACAACACAGATTATATTGTAATTAAATTTAACAAATGATGTAAAGATTATCTCATCAAACTACTTCTTAAGAGGTAATATATTGATGATCACAGGCAGGTGATATAAATTAAATATTCAATTATGCCACCAACAAATTGTTCATTTAGAAAAGCAACAGAGCAGACTGTTTATGACATTGTGGTTGTAATAGCATCCATAAGTAAATATTTTTCATTAATTTATCTTCACATGCCTAGATGATCACATCTGTTTTGTTTTTTGAATGAGGTGTTAAGTCGTTGAACATTAGATTAACTGTCACAGACATTAGGGAGGAAACTGTCCACTACCCTGCATTTACACAGACTCTGAGCAGTGTTTCAGATCTAAAAAAGCTCTGCAGATCAATTTGGGGGATCACAGGGTCACAGAAGGAGTAGGTAACGGACTTGCTGGCTTTAAACTAAAATGCTTGTTGTGTAATTTTAATGAGACAGTTGCCTTAGCTCTGGGGTGTCCAACTCCAGGCCTCAAGGGCCAGTGTGCTGCAGGTTTCAGATATCACCCACAACACTAACTTTGCTGCATTTTAGAGAGTGGATGTCCAGGATCAGAACAGAAAAGGTTGTCTTATTTCAGAGACACATTAGGTGTTGTAGACCCAGTTGAATATATTTAGAACTGTTTATGTCCCACTTCTAAAAATTCTGCAAGAATTGTTAAATAACGATGACGTTATTGACAAGAGGCAATAACAGAAGATTGTAAACCCACTTCTGGGAGACCTACAACTGGGAACCAGTGTTATGGTTACAGTGTTGTAGGTGTTATCTGATCATTTAGGAGCACATTCCTTTGTCGGTTTTCAGGAGTCATTTAATGTTGATAAATTTTGTCGGATCTGTTTGTCCCCTGCAAACTGGGTCATTTTCACTGAGAACTAAAGAGTCGTATAATGTCAGTGTTTCAAAGCTCAGACAAAATGTGAAAATGCAAAGTGCTGACAGGGTAAAAAATAAATGTGTATTCAGCAGGTTGTCTTACTTTCATTGTATAAGGCAGCAGTCCCCAACCCCCGGGCCTCGGACCAGTACTGGTCCATGAGTCGTTTGGTACTGGGCTGCGAGAGTTGAGGCTCAGGTGTGAAATGTATAGTTTTCAGGGTTTTTATTGGTTTTCAGCGTTATTTTGTTATCGTTTTTATCGTTTACTCGGTTTTCCTGAGTCTTTTCACGTATGTTATGAATAAATTTTCTTTTTTTCGGTACCGGTACTAGTTTTATTTTGTTGTATTTATCCGCGACACCTTAAAGGCCGGTCCATGAAAATATTGTCGGGCATAAACCGGTCTGTGGCGCAAAAAAGGTTGGGGACCGCTGGTATAAGGTACTTTTGACATGATGTTTTAGAAAGTATTGTACCTTTGGAGCTCTGATTGTGTTTGAAAAATGTTATTAGAAAGAAATACTTTACATTTACATACTTTACTTAATAAAATGCTTCCCCTCTAAATTTTCTGACAAAACTAACTGTTCACAGAAAATTTCAATTTCAAATACTTGTATGTGAAACTGTTGGGGGCATTTGGCATGAAAATTGGGTTCTTAAACTTAACATCATTGTCCTGGAACACTACCCTCATTTGATCCACTGCATTGGCCCACTTATTGACTTTTGGTCAGTACGTTCCAAAGCTAAAACTAGCTATTTATGTTAGTCAGCCTTTTACAGCTGAGGGGTAATAAAAAATAAAATAATGCCAAGAGACATTTTAAATCAACCAGAATAATTTGAATTAACATGCAAGAAAGATTTGTTAAAGGTTTACACTTGAATGTCAGATGAAACCCCAGACTTTTTTCCCTTTAGGCTCACCTAAAGATGCAACCATTTAAGCACAAGGATGGTAAGTGCTAAAGGCTTAGTTTTTCTGTCCTCGAAATCTTCTACAGCCCACAGACAATGAAGACATATTGAATCAAGGGGATGGAATTTGGCACTGTGATGGTAAAAGAAGAAGGCATCATTGATGTGTTGGTTGTCTCGAGGATGCAGTAATCCCGTCTGATCTGAATGATGTCCCGTGTGCCGTTGCCATGCTGATGGATCTTATTTTTGCCTTCAACATAGACTATCGGGGGAGCTTAGGTACACATTTGAAGTCATTCAGAAGATTCTTATCAACATTGATTGTTGTAATTCTTAAATTCCAATTTTACTGTTTGCCTTTCCACAGCAAATGCCTTTACGTATTTGTTCCTGGTATAAGAAACGTACTTCTGTGAAAAACAGTATAATGGTGGACTCTGCAAGTGCTCATCTCATGGAAGTTCATAGGGTTTTGTTTGCATATGAGCACACTGAAAGCTATGTTTCAGAAGCATGCAAGCACTCATTTTCAAAGCAATTGGTTCTCTGGAATTTATTGAGGTTGTAAATGAAGTCACATACCAGAGTTTGAGGTGTTTTATGGTTTACATTCACACACTGATCTGCAGTACAGTGTTTATGCTGGGAACTTTAATGCAGCAGTTTTTTAGCTCATGCCATGGTGAAGGTTCTGTTGTCCAGCTGTCCACAGCTCACAAGAATCGTTATTCCTCCCAGAGTATTGGTCAGAATTTAATTAAACATGCACAAAGCGATTACCTAATGAGTAAATAAATGGATGGATTGTGAACCCAAGAAGCAACATTAACGATTTTTCTGATATCTGTTTCTCACATGAATAAGATGGAGCAATAAATGAAATAATTGTTGTGTCCTTGTAACAAACTTGATGCGTGAACTAATGAGATAAACTTAAATCTGTTTTATTTATTCGTTTTTTATAAAGTATAAATAACTCAAAATCAATTTAAACACAAATTTAAATGTAAGATTTGCGGTAAACCTAACAGGTTTGCTGAAGTTGATGTTGAAGACTTAAAGATCTTAAGTTCATACACACACAAAAAAAAATCTTGGTCCAGTAACCTTTATAGATCAAATAAAACTGATTTACAAGTTCACACTAGATGTTTAGATAATTAACAGACCTTAATCAACTAAACTAAGTTAAGAGTTTAATCAACAGATTGTTCTAATTAACCTGAAACTGATTCTCAAAGTTAAAAACTGTAAAAGCATTTGAATTAACTAATAAATCTAAGTTAATTAAACTGAGATAAACGTAAGTGTAAGAGTTATTTTACAGTGTGGAAAAGAGGAGCCAAGAAAAACCATTTCAGGTGACTCCTTCATGAAGCTCATCACGTGAGTTCCAAGAGTGTGTAAAGCCATATTGAAAGCAAAGGCTGGTTATTTGGAAGAATCAAAAATATAAAACAGGTTTTGAGTTATTCAACACTTTTGTTTAGTACATAATCACACGTGTGTTCCTTCATAGTTTTGATGACTTTGGTGAGAATCTACAATGTAAATAGTCATGAAAATAAAGAAAAAACATTAAATGAGAAGGTGTGTCCAAACATTTGACTGGTAGTGTAAGCACCAGTCCAGTTACTAGTTTCACTTTAATATAGTCAAAAACACAGATTTATTTTTATTTTTTTAACTCAGAGATGCTGCAGTAAAATACTTTTTCCTAAATTTTAAGTGTTTGCCAAGTTGGATCATTTCAAAAAAAAAATTGTGCCACAGGAACAAACACACAAATTCTGGCGCTTGTTTCCACTTTTGAAACACTGTTTCATTGTTGACTTGATCTTCCCTGTTCCTTTAACAGTCTGGATGAAGTCTCAGCAAGTGTTTCCACACACAGCGGTCACAACTGTACTCCCATTTGTTGCACTGAGTTTCATAGTTTGAGGCTCATGTTTTGTTTGTATTTGAATGCTCATAAAAGAAAACATTTGTCAACACAGAAATATTGAACTTTATGAGATTAAGATGACATAACACACTCACTTCACTTCCACGATCGCTCCCCAAATGCTCAAGAAATCAAAATAGAACTACCATCGCCAAAGGTTGATTCTGTTCATCTGGACGCAGCGTTCTCAGTGGGAGAAACGTTTCGTCATTCATCCAAGTGACTTCTTCAGTCTCAGCTGACTGCAGGTTTCCCCAATCTTATAAACAGCACATTTGCATAATGACTGAAACCAGCCCAGTGAAGGAACAATGGGCTGGGAGGTCACCTGCAGTCAGCTGAGACTGAAGAAGTCACTTGCATGAATGACAAAATGTTTCTCCCACTGAAAACGCTACATGCATCAAGACATTAAAACTACCATCCACAGAAACATTTTAAAAATATATATATATTTTTAAATAAATCACACTAAACAATAATTTTTTTGTTTATTTCTTTCTTCAAGTTACAAGGGAAGCACATATATTCATTTTTTGCCTTTTAAAATTTTGGGATATCTTGAACTGTATCATGGAAACAGGGCATAGGAAACTAAAAAAAAAAAATTTGTATTTTAAAAACAAACAAAAAAAACCAAACAAAAAATAAAAATACACATTCAAACAAATTTAGGCATCAAATATATGCGTTCCAGTAAAATACATAACACAACAAGGAATCCAGAGGCTGACAAACAACAAGTGGTTTGTTTTCTGTTGCAAATGAAAACCAACTGTGACATCATGTCATCTTAAGACCAACACCCTCATATATTTGGTTATCGAGCCGAATTAGAGCAATTCTCACCTTTTTTTAAAATCACTATATCAAGAAGAAGTCTGACATGCAGTTTTTACCACCTTAATTAAGGTATCACCCTCCTGCAAGACACCACGAAAGAGAAACTGATCTTTTTTCTTTCTTTCTTTTTGTTTTTAAATTCATTTAATTTTTGATTCAAAAGAGAGAAATGGCTCCTTTTGATGGCGATACGACTCTAATTATGTTTTCTTTCGCAGGGAAAAAACAAAACAGCAAACTGATCTGTAATGCAATGAGCACAGGTTGCAAACAAGTGTCAGACTTCAGATCAGGGTGCCATCACAGCTCTGGTAACACCTCCGCCACACGAATGCTAACAGGCACATAAAGCTTTTCATAAAGCAGGAAAAACACTGAAAGTGTCCTCTCAAGAAGAAGAAGAAGATTCTGAAGAATGTTGTGTCCAAATTGAAGTTTAAACTAATCTGAGATTCACCACTTGAGAGTTTGACCATTTGAGGAACTTTTATCTACTCAACTTCACTCTTTATCCATAACCCAGTTTCAGCTAGGGGGGGGCATGACACTACAGCCTGTAAGATTCATTAGATTTTGGTCCCACCATTTTTCAGAAAAACAGGCCACCAAGAGCATGAAAAAGTAAATTGGAAACAGAGCGCTTCTGTCTGGCAGCAGAAATCACTTTTGATTGAGATGTTTATGTAAGAGAAAAAAAAAAAAGGGGGGGGGGGGGGGGGTGCAGAGAAGCAGGGCTGCAACACGCCTCTAAAGACGTGCAATTCTCCCCGTCTTCATCAGGACAAGAAGTCTTTTTAAACTAGTGTGTAAGTATTAAACCATACATTATGATAGGATTCACCAACCGCGAAAAACTAACTATCCCTACGCAAGTCAAACACCTATTATAGTTCAACACAAGCAATAGGCAAAGTTAAGAAGTCCGACGATTCACCGAGAAAACCCGGATAGCGCGTGACTCACAGAGGCGTCCCCTTCGTGTCTATAGCGATACAGCTCCACAAAGCCCTACACAAACTTTAACTGTGTCATGCCACAATATACAAAGATACTCAGAGAATAACGAACGCTTTCCTAAAACGGAGAGGAAGAGGAGGAGGAAGAGGAGAAGGAGATGGGTGCTGAACAAAAGAGGTGTCGGGATTATTGAACCTCCTCTTCTGGTTTCTGCTGAGCATCGGAGGGGGAGCCGGGGCGCCAGAACAACACAGATTATCAATGGATTACATTCATGCATGCACACACACGCACACACACACACACCTAGACACACGCACATGCTGTGGTGTTTTGTGTGGCTCATGGTTGATGTGCCGCTTGCTTGTTAAGTGTGTGACGTGCCTGCAGGTTGCACAGAGGGCACGGGTCTGTACACATGACCGCACGCTTGTGGCCTTCTGCTCCTTCAAAGTGATGCTTTTAATGGCAACTCCTCATTGTGGCAGTGTCAAAAAGATGAAGATGGGGCACAGGTAACTTAGGGGGGGAAAAAAAACAGGATTCCTCTCTCCTTAGAAGCAGAGACTGCTCTGAATCATGGATGTCCTCCTGGCAGTCTTCTGTCGGCGAGGAAAAAATGCCTCGTGAAAACAAAAATAAAAAAAACTTGAGCGTGTTAGAACGAAAGGTGGTGAGGTGAGGCCCGTGGTACACAGTCTAGTTTTGTGCTGATGGCTCTCCTCCTCTGCCGGCCTCACAGCTCAGTTTCGGCGGTCAGAGCAATGTATAAACGTCGGCTCGAGCCACAAAAGATCAACCCGGTCTAAACTGGGGCTTGGGACGAAGGAGGAGGAGAAGAAGGAGAGGAGGAAGAAGATGAAGGAGGAAGGAAGGGCAGGTGGCAATGACTTCCTAAGTAAGAGTGAATATTCTGCAATATCATACTGCAAATCCTCGTGTAGCGATAAAAATCCTTGTGTTGCTGTAAAAAAATTGTCTTGTTTAAATATGAATATAGTACTGAGTTTCTGCTCTTTTTAGGAAATGACAGTCTGCTGTGAGGTGAAGGCGGCTCCACCTTCACTACAACTCCATATCCTGAGCCTCGTCCTCCGAAAAGTCTGACATGGAGCTCTCAGAAGATGAGTCGCCTCCTCCTTCCTCCTGCTCCTTTAGCGCCTCCTCCGTGGCGTACTTCTGGATGTACTCTGAAAGAGACGCACAAGTCGAGCAGACTTGATGATGACAAACGTGGCACAAACCCATTCCGTGCACATTTTCAGGCTAAGCATTGATAAAATATGATTTTAAATACAAAATTTTGGAAAATCTGGTGCAGGTTGACGTACAAATCTGACATTTTGGGTATAAAATTTGTAGTTTGATGTTACAGCGCTGTATGAACATTTGCGTTTTCAATCATGTGTGCGCACACTACCTTTGATTTTGTGTTTATAATCCTCTGGCCGGTGCAGGTACATGGCGGCTGCATCCCCATTCAGAGGATCGATGGGGTTGGGGTAGGCGAGCAGCTGAGGGAGGAACGACTCAAAGATGTTGGTGAGATCTGGTGGATGTGAGGTGAAAAATTACAGTCAGTCCAGAAAACAACAAAGCTGCAGAGAAACACCAACAACATGCACGAGCACTCCTCACTAGTGCTCGTCTATGCTTCTGTGTTTAACCTCCCTGGAAATGCAACTACACGTCACATCAGTGCAGCGCAACTATTCTGATTGGCCTGTTCAAGACCACTGACTCCCAGGAGCAAAAAATAACACAAAAAATGCTTTGGACCAAGTATAAAACAAGAGGAAATTACTACAAGGTAATTAGCACATGTAGAGTCTTAAATGCTGATAATTACATCAGCTACTTACATAGGTTAGGCTGTACCTGCTACAAAGAATCAAAGAAGAAATCTAAATCAGACTTTATTTGAAGCAGTCCGTCCATTATGTGTGCACCTATAAAAACGCCCACTAGGGGTCTCCCTTGCAAAGAAAAGTTCACTTCACAGAGCTGTTTTGTTTCCTCTCTGGTTATAAGCAACCTTCACTTCAAAGTGTGAGTGGATGATGACGAAGGAACTGCTCAGCCTTTAATGACCTTTATAGCAGCATTCAGCTCACTGTACACACAGCACTACACAGGGTAAGGCGTTTTCCTCATTTACTAATCTACTAAACCAACCACATATAAGTTACATGGATATTAAATTACAGTGTTTCCTACAAAAAAAGTCTTTACCTAGAATATTTTGCAATTTATTTTTTCATTTGTCCAAAGTGGCCACTACTGGACAATACACTGGCTCTTATTTTGAAAGTTCAGTTGCTGTTAACCAGGTAGTTCTGGAGCTTCCCGTGTAACGTTTCCCTGCAGGCAGGCTGGTCAGGTTGTTGTTACAGCACTGAATACAAACCAGCTCTTTCTCTGTTTCCACTTGATTAGACAAACTCCAACTGCAGGCAGTGACGGCAGCCTCTGTTCTGCTCTGTAGAAGTGCTGTGAGTTCTCCAACCAGAACCTGCCACAGGTGGAGAACTTCAGGCTTTTTACTCCAAGGCTTCAGAGCAGAACAGGAGCTACTGTCACCAGCTTGTGCAATTTAAAGAAAAAAGGTCACATCACAGCACCCTATATTACATCTCTATCATCATCAGGAAGTATTTTTAGAGCAGCCAAGGAAGCTTTAGGACAGACTGAAGATTTAACACCAGTTATTGGCTAATTTAATATCTTATTAACCTCTTTCACTCCGTCAGGCTAAAACTACACTCAGATACATAATTAAGCAAGCACTGTTCTCAGTGAGAACATCCATTAAATATACATGCTGAAAGCCAGTATAATCAGTATTAAGGAGGCACAAAGACGTCACTGTAATGCTACAATGATCATGCTTCAATTGGGGGCTACTGACTGTAACCTTCCATTTGTGTAGATGTTGAGTCAGTTACAGCTTAAGATTATTATCTATGTGGAGTTGTCGTCACACCGGTGTTACAGCACCCACGCAAAACACTCAAACGCATATAGAGGTGTTTTCACACATACAGCACTTCTAGAAAACAAACACAGCTGTGGATCACAAGCAGACTGAAAAACAGAAATGTACCTTGTGTCCATGAATGAAACAGTTGACCTAAACTTTGAGTTTATTTACACTCTCACATAAAAGACAACTGCACTCCAGCCGAGTGTGTGTAAAGACCTCTTAGTCTCGAGACCTGACCCATCTATCGGTGCTCAATGCATGACCTCAATACCAGCAGCAGTTATCACTGAAGTGTAAGCCGATTAAACCGAGACGCTCTGCCTGAAACCGCGCTGCAGAGGTGCAGCACAGGCCGCTCGGTCATTGTTTTTATTGGCACCAGTCAGAGTATGCGTGTACCTACCATAGAGCGCTGTCCACGTCTGGTTAATGACATCTAAACATACAGTTCCTGACCTAAAAAAGACAAAACAGTGAATAAACTGCACACAAATCGTTAGATAGAACCAATGATTTTCTGTAGGAGTGTTTGTGTGCTGAAACAATTTCCTATCACATAACCGTCAGGCTGTGCATTTAATCTTCCCCATATTCACCGGATAAATGATCATTGATGTTTGAATCTGTCCTACTTACGCTTCATCGATGTTGGGATGAAAGATTTTGTTCATGAATCCTGAAAGAAATTTTTTTTTTTAAAGTTGTCTACTGTTTTTTTTGTTTGTTTTTTTACAGTGTAAGGTGAGTTCAAATGTTTTATACCTATTGAAGGTGATTTGAAGGGGTATTTATCAGGCAGGTCCACCCGGACCTTCCACACGCCTCCTTCATACGGCGCTAAAATAAAAACAGCATATTAATTATCCACATGTCACATGAAGCTTTTAATATATGTTTAATATAAGTGAAATGACAATAAGCTGGTTAACACTGGGTCTTACTTCCAGGTGGTCCGTGAAACTTGACCACAAACTCATTGAGTCCACTAAGGATGGTGACCTCGTGCTTGCTCTCGATGCTGACGCCGGGTTAAGGAAAATGCTACAAACAAAAACAAACAAACAAAAAACAACAGCGAACAAGCTGGAAAAGTCACACATGATCACATATGGTTGTTTTCTGTTTATTTTTCCAGCTGGGCTGCTGTGTCTGCCTCTTTCCCTGTGGATTTGTCTGGGCAGAGGTCACGCGTGGGTTCAATAACATCAGCCGTAATAATGAGATCAATAATGCAGCGGCCTCTGTCAGACAAACAGCCTGCTTCTATAGTGAAAACAGGCTCACGGTGAGACAGGATGGAAAGATACTAGCAAGGGCAGAAAGTTTTCTACTGCACACATCCTTTCAGCGCAGAGAAAGGCACAAACACGAGCCTGTGACGCGTTCTGCTTAGTTAATAATCACAGCATGTGGTGACAGCGAGAGACTGAGTCAGCTGTCTTGACAGCGGTGCAGAAAGGTGGAGTGCGTTTAATCTCAGCGACTGCGTGAATGTGACACAACGACGGAAAAACAGAAAGGAAGAAACCACAAAAGTAACAGTTGCGCCCTGTTTCATCACCTCATGGTAAATCCTCCTGTCCTCGCCATTCCAACAATCTGAACGAGGCCACGTTCACATGCTAATTGTGTTAAATTTCTCAAGCACAAATAGAGCTACACGGCCTGAATGCATAATAGCCAGGAGGCAAAGAGACTGTAAACATCCAGCAGAGCAGATGGTGGTTTAGAAAAAAAAACGAAAAAAAAAAAAACCACTGACCAAGACAGGGAAGCTCTAAATGTGATCCGAGGGAACAGTTCCTATAAATAAAACCTGTTGTAGATGTACGCTTGTGCAGCAAAGCTGAGCAACTCTCTTGTGCTTTTTTAGCCCCTACAGGGTTATCCATAGAAACCTCACCAAGATTTATTACACAAGGCAATTCCTATATTTGGACAGAAGCTTGTAGAGCACCTTATCAGCTCCTTTTGACACAAAGATATGAAGGATTTATTTATTCTTTTAATTATTTTCTTCATCACACCAAGCACATCTTTCCCGTCTTCACTGGCACAATTAAACCTGACACCAGCTATACAGAATCGCCTCACCTACAGCACATGTGGAAGTATATTTTGAGTGATATAATCTGTCAGAGTGATTCAGTCTTACATATTCGAATTAAAGACAGCGTGAAACTATGAAAGGCATCTACTGTTACATGCTGCTGCTGCGGCGCTCTCTGTTTGGGAACTGGTGAAACGAGATCCACAGCAGCAACACCTGATGGGTCCCAACATGTTTTTCCTCAGTGACTCCTATTATCCAATACTGAATTTCTCATCTCACTCAGCTAATAACACACAGGAATCTTATTTTGTAACACCCCCCGCCTCTTTTAATAGATGTGACTCTTTGGCACAATTCAGCGTCTGTGGTTAAAATTTACCAGGCTGCAATCCACATACAAAATACCTCATTCTTACTTCCTAATACCAGGTTACATTGGTGTTATGAAACACTAAACCCACTGTACACCTTATATGTGGCTCCTGCTAAGTTAAAAAAAACTTCACAGTTATCAGGAAAATATTAAAATAACGATAGCAAGGCTCGCAAAATCGCTAGCCCGACGTTCCGGGGCTAGCGCTTTTTCCAGTCGGGCTACCAAAATCTATCTCTGCCCTGCCGGTCGGGCTATCATTGAAAGGAAAAATATATGTCAATGCTTTTGCATTCTTTCGGAAATGTAGCTGGGTAATTATGTCATTGGCATCGGTGAGCCAGAATTTGCGCTTGTTTTTTGCTTTCACTTTGCAATCGCGCGAACTGTGTATAGAGAGCTACAGTACTGATTGGTGAGTGATGATAATTTGCGCATCATCTTATCAATCGTTAGCTTACTATGCAAACATGACAAGTGAGATCTCCCGCAGCAAGCTTAAACATGTGAGAGGTTGATCGCACAGAGAATCGCTGAGCGTTATGTGAGTGCGTGTGTAAAAGCAGCAGGATATATATTTTAGTTCTGCTGAGCCAAATAAGACAGGTCAGCGTGAAGAAGTGACAGCCAAAGAAAAGCTTACCACAAAACGGAAAAGTTATGACAAATCAGACTATAAGGCAAAAATAAAGTGCAGCTTTATGGTTTCATGGACAAAGGAATTTCTGTGGCTGCAATATGACAAGCTAAATAACCAGGGGTGCACGTAAGTGGTCCGCAGGTGCGCATTCGCTGTCAAAATAAAAAGAGCGCACAAGATAAGAAGCTGCAACGCGTGTTTGCGTACATAAGATTTTCTGGAGGAGGACAGACATTTGTTTAGAACTCTTAAAGATGTCGAAGAAGCAAGCTCCTTTAAGCAATTACTTTGGTGTGCGCGTTGCAACTTCTTATCTGGTGCGCGTCTTTTATTTTGACAGCGAATGCGCACATGCGGACCACTTATGTGCACCCGTGTAAATAACATAATGTTCTGCCGGGTGTGTTTTTGGTTTTCCCTCGATTTCTGAGTCGACAAGCACCTTTGTTACTGGGACCAGTAATTTTAAGAAAGGCCCCCATTAGAACCCATGAGAAATGCAAGAAATGCATTATTGCTCAGTCTGCAATATCTTTCCCGGAACAAACACCAATTGCAAATAACATACTAAAAATAAACCTGAAAAATCTGTTTAGATCAGCGTACTATGTTGCAAAGAGTGAACTACCACTGGCACAATTTAGCAGTCTTGGCAAACTTTAAAAAAAAAAAGCAAATGGCCAAAGATCTTGGTTCCACTTGCCTCTTACCTGTGACTTCAGTGGAAATTTCAAATTCAGGATCTGACACAGACTGATTCATGTCCTACACAGTTCTTACAAGTTCATAGAAATTTCTGTTCAATTAGAACCAAGTATTTGAGTTGATGATTGTAATTTTATACAATGTTGTAATTTGTGTTTCAACAATTTTTTGATTAATGTTTTGTTTCCATTACAATATTATACTTTAATGTATAATATTGTACAGGAAACAAAACATCAATCAAAAAACTGCTCTCTTTTTTATTCGGGCTACTTAAATTTACTTTGGGCTACCAAAAACTGAAGAGTCCCTGCCCGAAGGGCTACCAGGGATTTTGAAATTTTGCGAGCCCTGGATAGTATGAATGTGGCAAAGCTTCAAGGAACGAAAGGAAGGAAAGGAAGTGCTGACTTAATTAAAATTAATCAAGGCATTGACATTAATAAGAACTTATAAGATCCTCTAAAATATGTACGTTGAAAACTTTTTGGACCACAAGGAAAAAATGAAGCATATAAAATGGTTTTGTTTATCCATTAGACAAAAACCACATGTAATACACACTTCTGCTACATAAAGTAACAAAGACTTATTGCCTTAACTATCTGTGGATCAGTTGAGCTTACATACACAGGTCATCCCTCAAAGGGCATTGTTGATAAAAATAAAAAAAACCTTGTTAAATTTCAACTTTATGGCGACCTCATAATTCCTATACTCATAATGGCCTTATTGTTATTTACTTAGATAGATACAAAACATTTTTTAAAGCATAATCTTTTTAAACTGTGTCCCGCAGGCCAGCAAGGAATGATTATTATTTATATTCTCGCTAACTAATTTGACTGTTATTTCTATTATACAATTAGGATCTAAAAATATAATGAGGTTATAATGAAGTTATGGTTGCCTATGGTGATTTTTCATTTTTAAGCAAAACATAATCACTTATTTTACAAAACAAAAAGAATAAAGTAAACAGGAACTCTTCTCATTTCTTTAAATGGAAAAGTAGATGTTTTCGGTTTGTTTGGTTTTTTAATGAACGCTGTTCAATACTGAGTCATGTGCTTTCAGAGGTGTGTGTCTGTGGAGGTGATAGATAAATGTGTGAGTGCAGCCCTGTCCCTGCTCCCAGCCCCCACCCCCTTTTGCCCCCCCAACACACACAGAGCATGCTTGTTGTTCCTCGATCAGCTGTGTGAAATAAGCCCCACCCTCTACCATGTTCCGGATGGTAACAAGGTGGCCAATGAGAGCGCAGCATGTAGCTGCAGGACAAAAACAAAACAATTGAGCCTCACGCTGTCAGAAAAGCTTTCAAGCAGAAACTTCAGCAGGTCACTGCAAACAATTACTAAACCACACAAGCATTTATACGAATATAAGAAACGCAGGTATAAGTCGATAAATGAAAACTGCGGAGGGGGGAGGGGGTGAGTAATTATGTAAAAATAAAGATCACGATCACTTTGGTTTGTATTCCTTTTTTTTTTCATTCAGACTGAAATTAAACTAGTTTTGCTTCACATCCTGCTGGAGAATCTGTGCCAAATACGCCATCCGTGACTACTGTGTGTACCATTTGTGATTTGTTTGTCTTCAATTAGAAGGATTGTTTTCATTTGGACAACAAATTAAAAAAAATAAATAAGCAAAAATTATTAAAGTCTTGTTTTATGTTCTCTGATGTTAAAGAGCAAAATGTCGTTAGCTGTCGGCTCTGCATTTTTCAAAGATCGTCTCCACATCGACCTTAATTGTTCTTTCTTTGGTGATAGCATGCTACACAGCTAGCTTCCTCGGCGTCAACGCTACCAAATCACAAATAAAGGAACGTGTCCTTCCACATATTTGTTTCCAAAACGTACAAAACCCTTCGCCAGGACTTCCCAGTGTGCTGTCAGTCCTGTGGGAATCACATTTTAGAAGCCAGTGGGCTAACTGTAGACGCTATCAGGCTAACGCTAACAGTATCCAAAGCTAACACAAGAGTGAGCAGCCAGCGTTGTATTGCGACAGTTTCCGCTGCTAATTCTCTATCGATACAAACAGGACGATAATGCTAACGTAGCTGCGAGCTAACGCTTCACAACAGGCGGTAGAGTTCACTCAAAAAACGTTAAATAAGCGTCCTGTTCGCCATTCTGCTAACCGAGCTAACGTCCAGACTCAGTGGAGACAGAGCTGTCTGTTAACGTTAAAGTCTTCATACTTTTTTTTCAGAATCTCTCAATCTCACACAGCTGCCAGCCACCTCACATATATATATATATATATACACACACACACACACACACACACTTACAGAGCACCCATCGAGAGCAAATTATGTAATTAAGCACTACCACAAAGCTAACAGTTGATCATTAAGATAAAAGAAAAAAAACACCAGCTTGTGATTATATACTGTAAAGGATACAGTTTCACCACGTCGGTATCCATTCGCCTCTTTCCCGGACTTGGAGACGACATTTTTGTATTCCTTTCAGAAGTGAGCTAAAAATACTGCGGCTACTCAGCTACCTCAACCTCTCAGCTTGAAAATACCAAGAGAAGCTCCCCGGTCTCTATCAGCAGCCTTTCCACAATGTCCATACACGATATCCCAGCTGCAACATCGCCCACTTTTTTCCTCTCCCTCTATCAGCGGCTCCTTGCCTGACCAGCTTGTGTCCTGTCCTAAAGACTCTCTGCCAGTGACATCAACCTCCAGCGACTAGAGCGAGCAGAGGAGGGGCTGAGCTATAGAAATACAGCCGAAGGACAGGGCCATACTGTCAGCACACCGCCTCTCAACCACTTTAACTTACTGCGGTGGAGCATTTCTGCAAAGACAGGAGATCAGGAGAAGATAAAGTTTAAGGAGAGACATTAACTTCTGGGTCATTTTAACGAGTCTGCTCGCATAAAACTCAAAAAGAAAGTGCGTACTGTTCTATCGTGTGTAGATCTATGTTAAAAATCTCATTATTGAGGGGCTGCAATAAGTACATTAGGCCGAAGTTGTTTGGTTTCTTGAAGTGCTGAATGAATCATTTAAAGGAGTAGATATAGGTTAATTCAAGGTGCTTATTGCACACACATTGCTATGACATCCAGCAGGTTTTAAACAGTTAGTAAGAAGTCAGCTAATGACTGACGCAATCCAACACAGCCGTCCTGTAATGCACCTTGGTGTTTAATGGATTTTCTGTTTGTTTTGAAATCAACATTCCTTTATTGATATGTACAGTTAAATGGATTGCAGACTTCTAACAAGAAGGCAAATACACAAACTATAAAAGAGGCTCAAGAACACAAAACACTAATGATTTATTAATAAGAAAAAAACTTACAATATAACAGGTAAAGAAGCCAAATCCGATTTGTAATGCAGTCTTCCTCAGAGCCGTGCTTGTGTTAGTATTGTTCTTCCTTTCTTCAGGATTTTCCCCTTTTCCAGCATTCTCTTTACTAAAATCCATCCAGGGTTTCCAGGGAAGTGAAGTAGGGCAAGAGGTAGACTTGTTGTAGGCTTGACGGTTGTCCTAAAAGCTATGAAAAAGTATTTTATCCATTCTAGATTTCTTAGTTTTTTTGTTGTATTGTTGTATTGTATTGTTTGTTGTATTTCATCAAACAAAATCTAACATCAGACACAGATAACCCCCATAAATACAAAATTTAGTTTTTCAAATTATGATTTTATTTATTGAGGGGGAAAAGTGATCAAACCTACCTGGCTTCTGAAAAATTACTCACCCTCTGTTCAATCATGGTTTGTGCATGTGTGATTAAAACTTTTATTCCAAAAAGCTGATTTTACTTTCTGACTTCACATGATCTAAAGAAAAAGTTGAAAAACAAATTGACATCTATGAGTCTGGAAAGAGTTACAAACACATTTTTAAGGCTTTGGGACTCCAATGAACCACAGAAAGAGTCATTATCCACGTATGGAGTGACTGGCTTACCAAAATTACTCCAGGAGCCATCGACGACTCATCCAACAGATCAAAAAATAACCCAGAACAACATCTATGGTTGGTTAAGATAAATGTTCATGATTCAACAATAAGAAAGAGACTGGGCATGCATGGGAGAGCACAGAGGCAAAAACCACTGCTGACCAAAAAAAGAACACAAAGGCTCATCACACATCCTGAAAATATCCCCAAGACTTTGGGGAAAATAATCTGCGGACTGTGACAAAAGTTGAACTTTCTGGAGGGTTTAAGTCCCGTTATATTTGGTGTAAAACTAACACAGCATTTCATAAAAAGGTCATCACATCATTAGTCAAAAATGTTGGTGGTAATTTGATGTTCTGGGGCTGCTTTGCCGCTTCGAGATGACTAGCTGTTGGAACAATGATTTATGCTCTCCAGAAAAGTTTATGCCCTGAAGGTCAAGGACATTTGGGTTATGTAGCAGGACAACCACCAGAAACACACTGCCAACTGCACCTCTGAATGGCTACAAAAACACAAAAACAAACAAACAAAAAGGTTTTGGAGTAGTTTAAGAAAAGTCTGGTTTTAAGTCTGATTGAGATGCCTTAGCATGACCTTAAACAGGATGTTTATGCTGAAAAACCTAATGTACCCTAACTGAAACAATTAGGCAAAGAAGATTGGGACAAAATCCCTCCACAATCATGTGAAAGACCCATTGGCAGTTATCAAAAAAACTCCTCTCTGCCGAGGATGGTACAAACAGTTATTAGGTTTAGGTGGCGATTACTTTTTCTTGCATTAAACTGTCTGCTCTTGGACTAAACTGGCACAGTTGACTGTCTGCAAATTCAGCCCATCTTTAGATTTATTCAGTCTCTTACTAGACTCATAAGCACCCACAACTACTTTTGCCATATTTCACCTCACAAAATATGGCAGCACCATTTGTTTTTGTTTCAGAATCTGACTTTATTCTATTGCACTCTCACGGACGTTCATTGCACATGAAACCTTTCAAGCAGTGCTAAACAAAGATCAGCTTGTCCATAATTTCTTGTTTTAAAGATTAGCATGTACGACATTTTGTGTGAAGGCCAGCACACTCACTGTAAACACAGATGGTCAAAAGTGAGGTTTAAAAAGGTGCAGACATCTAGCGTAAAAGAGATAAAAATGTGTCTTTATGCACCAGCGAGACGTATTTGCACAGCGACATCTGCACTCAGAAATCTATCCATAGATGCCTTTGAATATAAAGTTGATCACTGATTCATACTGGTTTTGTATTACCTCATTGTTTCCATTATTGGTTTTGGTTTATATGTTTTGACTTATTTCAGCTACCCTACCAAAGGTTAAACTGAATGATAATTTTATCCCTCTCTAGGATCTCCAGGATATGACACATTATTTGTTTAACAAAACTTTATTTAGGCTTGTTTCCAGCAAGAAAACCGGAGCTTGCTGTCGTTGAGCTGACCACGAACTCCTCTGGATACCACAGCAGCAGCAAATCTGCAACAGAATGACTGAAAAAGAAAAGGCAGGCTTTGGCAGGAGCTTCAGGGAGCTGTGCATGAATGAAAGAAGCTGTAAAGAAGAGTGGGCGAAAATTCTTCCGCAAGGATGCAAGGGTCTGATAAAGACATGCAGATGTCATGTTTTCTGATGTGCTGATAAATCTTTCATCTAACTAAGTTAGACTATACTTTCATTGTTACTATATTTTTATATTTCTTAGCATCTGCATACAGAACTACAAATCATTGAAGTCTGTTGTATATCATGTGAAACAGAGAAGTAAGCCATTGAAATCATGCTCTGATAGAAGCTTATTAAACTTAATCTATGATTGATACATATGACATATTCATGTGTAACATAATAAAGCAGCACTTTGTCAAGCCTGACTTATTCAGAAGACTAGCAGACACTCTGACAACATCATCCAGTTGGATAGTTCAGTTATCTTTAATCTTTACTTTGAGGAATATAGAAATGTCATCAATGTGGTGCATCTTCCAGTAAGTCTAATCAGTTTTCAAGCTGGTTGATCTCACGTCCTGACCTCTGTAAGTCAATAAGTAGATCACAGCAAGCAACAAAAAGCTGCCGAATCATCTCCTGTTTGATCTCATTAACACAGCAGTGGCTCATTGTTCAGGAATTTCTTACTGTCTGTGACATTTCACAGACTCCCTTCATTGTCTAAATGCTGCCAGTCTGTTCAAGGGTTATTTGGACAGTCTGTGTTACATTATGAGACCAACAGTGGCTGAGAATCTTTTTGCCTCTAGGTGAGCTCTGAATGTACTCTTTGGGATAATATTTTAGTTTCAGATGAGAAAAAATGTATCTGTAAACAAGTGAACATTGTAAAACACCAGCAGAGGGATTGTTTGATTAATTGTTGCATTGGGAGTAGCTGTCCCATAAAAAGAGATCAGGTGTAAAAACCAGTGTCGCAAAAGGATCTTGCATTTTAACAGGGCTTGGGTACGCCTGCTGTATTTGCGCTTGTACCTTAAACAAAAGAGGGTGTTGATCTTTTCCAGATCATTACTCACTGCGAGAATTAGCAATTATTACAATTCTAAGTCTATGTTTATTTACACATGGTCCATGTAAACAAGCTACAGTGGCTAGTCGTGTGTTTGTTTTGCTCCTTCTGCAACTCCCAGTGAGCTTCAAATCCAGATTATAACATGTCTGCAATGCAGCTCCCAAAGATGTGGGCGAAAGGTTGACTCATGGTACAGCTGATCAAAAGGAGTTACTCCACGTGTTTGGCTCAAATATCCCTTATTTAAGTTCTGTGTTAATTATCCTTTATAGCTTGGAAGACATAAACAAAGTTGGTCACTTTTTAATTTCTTAATACACTTAGATCCATGTACATGGATCTAAGTGTATTTGTAAACACGTGTTTACAAACAAATAATGTAATCAATATATGATTGACATGCAGAATTTCAGCTTTTATTGAAGGCCTTTAACAAAAGCATTGAAGTAACTGTTTAGATGTTGCATCTGTTTTAGCTCCTTATATTGATACGTTATTTTTTAAATTCGTGAATTGAAACACAGTGGGTTTACAGCAAAGTGGAAACTGATTCAAATCGTTGGACTGATAAAACTAAAATTGACTTGTATCACACTGATGGGAAGAGAAAAGTATGGAGAAGGAGGGAAATAGCTCATGATCTGAAACAACCACAGAATCTGTTAGTGGTGGAAACAGTAAGACAGTGTTTATTGATGACATGACTGCTGATAAATGTAGCAGGATTAATTGTGAAGTGTACAGGGCTACGCTTTCTGCTCAGATTCAGCCAAATGCTGCAAAACCGATCAGACCAAGCTTCACAGTGCAAATGGATATGACCTAGAGTATGCTGCAAAAGCAAAGCAAGAGTTTCTTCGAGATATAAACGTTCTTCAATCTCAAAGTCAGTCACATGATCTCAACTCAATGGAGCATGCTTTTCAGTTACTGAAAGACCCACAGACAACAGGATTTGAAGGTGGCTGCTGTAAAGGCCTATCAGAGCATCCCAAAGGACGACTTTTTGCGATGTCCAAAAATGATTTTCGACACAGGAGTTTCATCTAACTAAAAACTGTATTTCTAAAATCCAAAATATGTTAGTTTCTCCAATGACGTGTGGACCTCTGAATATATTCAGAGGTTCATAGGTTACATAAAAAAAAATTACACTACTGTGAAAAAAAGTCTGTATTTCACTTGATAGCCGTTTATTAATCCCTCAAGTTTAAAATCACAGTTGTTTTTAATGGCTAGTATGTGCATTAAGTATATAATATAAGGTAAACATGCAAAACTACAAACATATATCTCTGATAAGCCATATTCATTCGAAACAAAGTTGTTACTTTTATTTATTTGTTATTGCTAGATTATTGCGGCGAGGCCCTTTAATAAAACTATAAACATTTCCATGTGACTCTTGAACGCCACTTGAGCGTCCTATTCTCCTCTGATTGGTTAGTTCAGACCACGTGGCTATGACGTCTCGGACAGCAGCAGCTGTGGACAGTTGGAGGAGTTAGCATATTTCTTTATTTTGCTCTGAAGCCAGAGCTGGCGGTTTCATGTCGCGCCGTTTGTTTGCACTGAGGCGGATTCCTGTCCGGGTCTGGGTGTGAGCCTCTTCGGTCGGCGTGTCCCAGGTTAATCATGTCTTCGCCTGAGCACGGTGAAACTTTCAGTCAGCTCAATAAGTTTGAGAAACTGTCGTGGAGGCCCTCCATCCGCGACTCAGGTTTGTAAACACAGGCGACTGCTCTGCAGCTGGATCCAATCAGCAAGCCTTCCTGAGAAGTTAATGTAAATACCTGGTAATGCTGCTCAGAGCTCGCTGCCTCTTTGGGCAGAGCTGGCTGCTCATTTGCATTAGCTGGGCTTTGTCTGTGAGCTAGCCATACTAGCTTTGTGTGCATTCTGCATCGCTACAGCAGCTACACAGGCCAAAGGTTGCTAACGTTGCTACGGAAGCCAGCAGAAATCAGCCACTGAATATTTCAGTGTTATTGTTGCTTATGTTCCCATTTAAATGGAAATGAAAGACAAAGGCACAGCAATGATTTTCATATTCTGTAAGCTCTCCCATACATGAAGTGGATTCTCGGTTACACAAAGCATACTTAAGAATAGAAAATGAGAGAGGTTACACCTGAACTCCTGATTTCTCTGAGTGTAGCAGTGCACAGTATCTTGATTCACCGAGGAAGTACAATAGCTGTGGCTTAAAAACAAAATAAAAAAAAACTATCGGAGTATACGATGACTGTATTCATATACTTCTACGGTTTTTACTGGGATCGTCCCAGAAACATCAGCTTCGGTTTGCTGGAGGTGTGACGCTTGGCTGAATATACGTGACTGTGGTTGTTCAACATTTGAAAAGCCTGCAGTGTGGTTGAAGTAAAATAAACGGGTGTGACGGCGGTGGAGCTATCAAATGATCGTCCAGGAGCTCCAGAAAATCTTTTCCATGACAGAAGGATCATGGACAACAACACCAGCTGCTCACAGCAATCTGTGAGATCCTGTAATTGGTCTGTAGTGAAAAGGGGAAAGAAATGTCCCTTTGGAAGTTAAAATGAAATGGTAGATGCTAATTAGTTCAACCCCTGACAAGAACATGAGAGAATTGGTTTATGAATCTGTCTTTTTCTCCGTATATCTTGCAGCCACTAAGAAGCGAGCACGGTGGTTTCAGGCCCGGCGCATCTTCTCCCCTTCCTGCCCAAACCTGCGGATCCCCAACAGGTTTCTGAGAGAAGGTACTAAACCTGCACAGACACCACATTGGACTGTCTAAACTCATAAACACTAGAATTCAAAGTGCAGGAGCTGCAGTTAACGTCCTGTAAAGCAAAGCTAGAAGTGTTATATTGCTCCTAATAAAACTATTCAGAGGAGAGAAAGAAGTCTGCGTGATGATTTACATCGTGGTGTGTGGCGATGAGACTGATGGTGTCTGTTTACAACTCATCCCCCCACAGGACACTGCATTCCTCCTGCCCGCAGTGGACACCGCTGTGTAGCAGACAGCACCAACCTGTATGTGTTTGGAGGCTACAACCCAGACTTTGATGAGGCAGGCGGCTCAGAGAACGAAGACTACCCTCTGTTCAGGGAGCTCTGGCGGTATCATTTTGCCACAGCATCCTGGCAGCAGGTGCGCACAGAGGGGTACATGCCCACGGAGCTGGCTTCTATGTCAGGTAAGGACTGATGCTGCTTTTATTTTTATTCCCTTGGTATTCAAATGATGTGATGGGGTTCTGCTGGATTGATGAAAATATTTTTTGACCAGTATTTTTATCAGTATATTCTAAAGGCTGTATGCACACCCCTGCGTTCATTTATGCATTAAACACTGAGCACATGTGGTTAGTCTAGCTGTTATTGAAAAGCAGTTCTAAATTCACCCCTGCACACTTTTTTTTTTTTTCTTGAACTCACACAAATAAATTAGGACTCATCACATTTGAGGCTAGAAGCTATAGCTAGAATTTATAGCTCAGTTAATTTAGGTGTGAATTCTGACATTTTATAGCAATGTCTTTTTTTAGCAATAAAAATAAAATATTCTGCTCTAAATGATATTTCTCAAGTTTATACTTTTATCTGATAACTAAAGTTTTATCCTTGTTTAGTCAACAAACAGATGCAAAGTCCTGCAAGAACTCAACTCTTTGGTTTGTAATTCATTATTTGTGTAGTCACGGTTGACTGTTGTGTAGACTTTAGGGGGACCTTTTGGCAGACATAAATGTATTCAGATTTATTTTTAGAATTAGCCCATATAAGAGGGAGGTCCACCTCCACACTACATTGTGTTGTCACGTTTCCACAGCATAGGCAGAAGTGTGCTGTGAAGGCCATTTAGTTGGTTGAAATCTGTAGCCTCACCACTAGGTGGCACTAGCAGCGAAAGCAAAGCTAGCAGAGTTGTCTCTTCTGGGGGGAAAAAAACTACAGTATTCAGAGGACAGAAGTCTGCATGATGATTCACTGTGTTGCATCAGGATGAGACTGCCTGAGAACCACTGAGCCTGGTTTGTGTGCGCCAGTGTGTCTCACTAACGGATGTGAGCCAAAAATGACCTGACGGCGGCGACCGTGCCCTGCGCTTTAATGTCTTTCTGGTTTTGTGTCAAAGTGATTTCCAATGTTTATGCATTTTCTTTTTGTGTGTATGTGTGTGTGATATTTTTGCTTCTATTGGTAAATAAACTGTAGTCTAGCCTCAGGATTTATGAAGGTTATGTATTAAATAAGGAAATGACCTGTTTAGCAAATATCTTTGTGACTTGGCTTTTTTTCTACCTACATTATAATCAGCACTTTGTATCAACTTCAATGTTTTTATACAACTACTATGTTATATTTGTCTGCTGCCCTCCTGGCAAGATCACTCTTAAAAAATATACATTTTTAATATCATAGAAACATTTTGGCTGGATACATAAAATATATATAAAAGTCACTTTGCCAAAGACTGATTGCAGCTTCTTCTTTGTGATAGGAATATTCTTTTCTGGCTCAACATCACTTTACATCATTCATGTGAGATGAGATCAAGAAAACACTTTGACTCAGATTTCTTATAGGTTTTGTGTAACAGAAGACTCCTGTACAAAACATTCAGGGTTTTGTTGTTTCTTTTTATTCCCAAACTTCACTCCTAATCAACAAAACAGAGTTTGATGCTGTTGTCTTTCCCCAGCTGTCCTACATGGGAACAACCTGCTTGTGTTCGGTGGCACCGGGATTCCATTCGGTGAAAACAACGGCAACGACGTCCACGTTTGCAACGTTCAGTACAAACGATGGAACCTGCTCAGCTGCAGAGGGAAGAAGCCCAACAAGATCTATGGACAGGTAGCGTTTTTTGTGTATGAGGTCCTTTTGAATGTTCTGTCCCATCCCATCTGTTACAACCATTTATCCTCCTTTTCCAGGCCATGGTCATCATAAATGGCTACCTTTATGTGTTTGGAGGTACGACGGGCTACCTTTACAGCACTGACCTACACAGGCTGGACCTGACCACCAGGGAGTGGACCCACATCAAACCCAATAACGCGCCCTCAGACCTACCTGAGGAGAGGTCAGTCACCTTAGGTCATTCATACACAGCTAAAAGCAGCAGGGACAGTTTGTTAAACACACAGTGAATTCTCTACATGTGGCTCCAGATTTTCTGAAACTGAATCAATAATTTTGCAGATATAGACATGAGCTAGCTCATGACGGGCAGAGAATATATATTTTTGGAGGCGGGACTTCCTGGACATCATATCCACTAGACAAGGTGAGAGTAACTGGCACTTAAACACTATTGCATGCAAACTTTTTGTCATCCTGTCTTTAAATTAAGGTTATTTGTGTTCATCAGATTCATGCTTATAATTTGGAGACAAACTACTGGGAGGATATCATGACGAAACCCCAAGAAAAAATAGGTTTGTGACTCATGTTCAACTTTTATTTACAGCGTTAAAGCATTTTGACTGCCACAAGTCGACTTCATTTCATTTTCTTCTCACAGGATATCCTACCGCCCGTCGATGTCACAGCTGTGTACAGGTCAAAGAGGGTGAGTGTTTCACACGACATCATCAAACGGGTTTTCTCTGAAATGTTTCTGCTTCATGCCTCTTTTTATGTGCAGAGGTTTTTATATGTGGGGGTTATAACGGAGAGCGCATCCTGTCAGACCTCTGGAAGCTCAACCTGCAGACTTTTCAGTGGACGAAGCTTCCTGCGATCATGCCGGAGCCGGCTTACTTTCACTGTGCTGCGGTCACTCCGGTCAGTACCATCGCACACTGAGAGAACAAAAACTAAATCGTCATAGAGTAGACGCAGACTTCATCCTCTGGTGTTCCTTTTCCTTTAGGCCGGCTGCATGTACGTCCACGGCGGAGTCGTCAACATGTCTGGGAATCGAAGGACTGGCTCTCTGTATAAAGTGTGGCTGGTGGTTCCCAGCCTGCTGGAAATGACCTGGGAGAAACTGCTGAAAACTTTCCCTCACTTATCCCAGCTGTCCACCCTCCAGCTGCTCAGCCTGGGACTGACACACACGTTAATCCAGCGGCTCAAATAAAGACTGAATGCAGCGGTATGTGATGGCGTAGCACGGACTCTAAGATGTCTGACGATTTAGGGTGAAAGGACAAAGTAATCCTGATGATGTCAGATAGTTATGAAAATACTTTGATTGCCTTTTTACATTAGTCTGATGTAAATGTGTGGGTTGTTTTTAAAAAGTGCAATTTTTTTTTAAGTTTCAGTGTGTCATATGTGCACGCATCCATCAGAAACCGTGTAGAAAATAGAAATTACTGTATGCTGTTTGTTTTTCACTTCCGCCTTCTTCAGGTTTTTCTTCTTGTTTTTTTGGTCGTGGAAACTTGTGGAGCCTGAGAGAGATTTTATAAACTCCAAAGACCACTTGTTAAAAGGCCAAATGAATGTTGGTACAGTAGTGAAGTTTTAGCTTTTATTTAGAGGCAAAGACTTTTGTCTGTTCTTTCTTTTTCCCAATCCTGAAGTGGAACGGGTTGTGCACCACTACCCTCAATCAGTCCTGCTGTTCCCTCGTCAAACCCAGCAGAGGCACCAGTTTGTAGGCCCTGACATTTAAATAGAAAGTTTCGAGATTCTCAATAAAAAGCAGACTTGTATTTCTAATTGCTCTTCACAGTTTAAGTAACACGTTTCAGCCTCAAAGACTCGCTGATGTGGAGCTGCGATTAAAACTCGACCGTTCAAATTGAAAAATGTTCCTCTCGCCGGTCACAATTAGGCCTTCTGATCAGATGAAAACATGTGACACAGCATCACTGTGAAATATCTTATGCCTCTTCAATTTTTATTCCTCTTTTTTTTGGGGGGGGGGGGGGGGGGGAGGGGAAAAAATGAAAAACACCTGTTTTGAACGCCCGTAGCTCCAGTATCTATTTATTTAGTGCCTTTTGAATTTCAAAAAGTGGGGTGTGCAAATTGGTCTGCAAGAGTCAAGTTTTGTTTATTTCACTCGGTGTGTAGCCCTTTTTTTGTTTTGTTATTCGCTCACTAGGATTTAGTCGGTGCTCTTCACAAGCTGTGTATGCCTAACTAGTCTGTTATTTTAAACCCACGAAGCCATTTTTACTATTTTAATCACTGTGCTGCTGTTTTTATTCTATTAGAAATCTTTGAACTGCACCCGACTTGTAGCTGTACCTCCCCAGAAACCCCAACCCAACATTTCTGTGACGTTCAGTTTTTTCACTTTAAAGCCAAGAATCCATTTCAACTTTTTGTACTGCAACATGCATTGTTGATATTATTATTATTATTATTATTATTATTATTATTATTATTATTACATTGTTGTTTTTTTTTTTAGAGATGCTGTGCTTTGGTACTTGGCAAGGAACATTAACAAATTAGTAACAAGGTGTGGAAGGTGCACTCAGGATGTGAAATACTGTGATCAGTCTGATGAGCCGTGCAGACACTCATCATTGAAACATCAGCAGGTTCAGTGTGAAACCAGATCTAGGCACACCAGCAGGTTTTTAGTTACTGTGGACTGTAAATCTTTGATACTGTTGTGGTTCTCCTAGTTGCTTTCATGCAATTTTTTTTTTTTTTTTTTAAACACATTTTGCCTTGCATTGAGCATTTGAATTCACGTTAACTGCAACTGTGCTGGTTCGATATCGAGCTGCGTTAATCTGACGGCTATTCTACTACGATCCCTTTTGTACACTGCGCCGCACCTCAGTTCCTTTAATCATGTCATGGCCTTATTCATTTCTATTTTGAAGCATTCTGCTTCACAGCGTGCTCAAACTTAGTAACGACGTTGCTTCAGATTGACATGTTCAATATTTGCATCATTTTTTTTTATGTTAATGAAAGCTCAATGATCTGTTGCATGTCAGTATGGTGTGCATGTCACTTTAAACTCTTGGGAGAAAAGTTGAATGTCTTTATAAAAGGCAACTATGGCTGCAATATATGTTGTTTTGTAATTTCTGTCTGTACAAACAATAAAAACGCAGGCAGCTGGTTTTTCAAAACATTGTATTGACTCACTTTTTTTCCCCATAGCCTGTTCATAGAGAACAAATCTTTGCTGGCACAGTCTGCCATGCCTGGTTTCCAGTACACGACTGTTCAGGTCTAAGGTGTTGCGTATCAGTGTGTACCTTAAAACATCATCTGAAACATTACAATTGGGTAATACAACCTAAAATGAACAAACGGCAGAATAATACAGTCATTTATTTAACAAAAACAAATTTAAAAAAAAAAATGTAGGAGCAGCAGGACCTAGCAGAAAAGCTAGGTACTATCTTACAGCCTCTATAAGAGGCTAAGTACAAGCCAGATGCTGCTAATCAAATGTACTTGATGGTGGGAAGGAAGAACTCCTTTTGGTAAGTCTGTTTTATTTATAAGCATATTTAAAAACAACACAGGTTGACCAAAGTGCTGTACAATAAAACTCAGTCACAATTAAATGCTAGGGATTAATGTGTGGTAAGACACCCTAGGGGTCTCCAAAGGATGGTGGTTTGGCAGCCACGGGACTTGGGACACCGTGCAGTCATTGAGTCGACCACGAACTCCTCTGAATACTAAAGTATTCTAGAGTCGAATACGAGGCCATCTAACTGATGAATCGTGGCCAAATTGGGTAATGCAACAAAATGATCTGAAGCACAGCAGCAAATCGAAGTGTAGCAATGACATTTCAAACTCCAGACTTGCATCCAACTGAAATCCTGTCCCTGGACTGACAGCTGTGCATGAACCAACGGTGTGTGTGGTAGTTGTTCACACACTGCTTCTGTTTTGGCGTAGCTTTGGTTAAATAATGACACTGTGTAATATCTCATGCTGTTGTCGTTCATCTGAGGCTGTGTTTGAATCATAAAATCTGCTGAGCACTGTGATGTAAAAGAGGGTAAACTTTCTTACATAATTCACATGACTGTCATTTAAAAATGTCACATCACACACACAAAATTTTACTGCAGTTAAAACATACAAACTTCATCACAATTGTTCCTTTAAAGTATGATCAGTGCAGAAACTCCTGTTGTACAGTAAAAATAGTTGATCTCTCGTCACTGTTAATTATGTCAGTTTATAAAATATACTTTTTTTTAACAGCACTAGTCACAAAAGTACCATCCTGAGCTTACAATTTTTAGTTTTGTCTCAAGTATGATTACAATAAAAGAAATAAAATAGATTAAAAAAATTAAAGGTTCCATTTGGGATTCCCCCATCGACATTTATGCATAATTTGACAAGATAAGAACCTGCCAAAAAACATCTGCAATTCGTGCAGAAAATCCCCATCCAACGTTCAACAGCCGGCTGGAGATGGAGCAAAGTAGTACTGAGCCAGGAGGATGAGGTAGACGACCACCAGAGCTGTACCTGGGAGAAAAAACACCCTAAAATAAGATTCAGGTCTTTCAGCTGCCATTAGTATCAGATCCCAGATATGCCTAAGGAGTAAACAAGAGCAACTAGAGAGCAAAACTCCTTCCGAAGGGCAAGGGCTATATCCATGATGTTTTTATTACAATATGCTAATGTTAGCCTGTTGTTCTGTTGTTGTAGGGATGTTGTAGGGAGTCGTATTGAATTTCATATGACTTGATATAGTTACTTTAAATTTTTTTGGCAATAATCGACTTTCAAGGTCAAACGCTTAGCCAACTAGGGTACTCCTGTCCCCCAACGCCTAGTATATTGTTTTGAAGTTTTAAGACCATCCATAAAAAACTGGGCAACATAAAGTTTTTATTTTATTTTATTTTACTCTGTTTTTTTGTTTTTGGCTAAAGTTTTAGATTTCAAAATAGCCGCCAGTAATGCAAAAATACAGTGCATGGACCCCTTTTATAGTCTTATGTGATGTATTTCACAAAGGGGGAGCACATTGTAAAAATTCTGTTTCTTAAATGCAAATATACAGTGGGATGCAAAGGTTTGGGCAACCTTGTTAATAGTCATTATTTTCCTGTATAAATCGTTGGTTGTTACAATAAAAAAAATGTCAGTTAAATATAACATGTAGGAGACACACACAGTGATATTTGAGAAGTGAAATGAAGTTTATTGGATTTGCAGAAAATGTGCAATAATTGTTTAAACAAAATCCGGCAGGTGCATAAATTTGGGCACTGTTGTCATTTTATTGATTCCAAAACCTTTAAAACTAATTATTGGAACTCAAATTGGCTTGGTAAGCTCAGTGACCCCTGACCTACATACACAGGTGAATCCAATAATGAGAAAGAGTATTTAAGGGGGTCAATTGTAAGTTTCCCTCCTCTTTTAATTTTCTTTGAAGAGTAGCAACATGGGGGTCTCAAAACAACTCTCAAATTACCTGAAGACAAAGATTGTTCACCATCATGGTTTAGGGGAAGGATACAGAAAGATGTCTCAGAGATTTAAGCTGTCTGTTTCCACAGTTAGGAACATATTAAGAAAATGGAAGACCACAGGCTCAGTTCAAGTTAAGGTTCGAAGTGGCAGACCAAGAAAAATCTCAGATAGACCGAAGCGACGAATGGTGAGAACAGTCAGAGTTGACCCACAGACCAGCACCAAAGACCTATAACATCATCTTGCAGCAGATGGAGTCACTGTGCATCGTTCAACTATTCAGCGCACTTTACACAAGGAGATGCTGTATGCGAGAGTGATGCAGAGGAAGCCTTTTCTCCGCCCACAGCACAAACAGAGCCGCTTGAGGTTTGCTAAAGCACATTTGGACAACCCAGCTTCATTCTGGAATAAGGTGCTGTGGACTGATGAAACTAAAATTGAGTTATTTGTGCATAACAAGAGGCGTTATGCATGGAGGAACATGGATTCCACTCAGTATCAGCAGATTCTGGAGACCAATGTCCAGGAATCAGTGACAGAGCTGAAGCTGCACTGGGGCTGGATCTTTCAACAAGGCAACGACCCGAAACACTGCTCAAAATCCACTAAGGCATTCATGCAGAGGAACAAGTACAACATTCTTGAGTGGCCATCTCAGTCCCCAGACCTGAATATTATTGAAAATCTGTGGTGTGAGTTAACAAGAGCTGTCCATGCTCGGAAACCATCAAACCTGAATGAACTAGAGATGTTTTGTAAAGAGGAATGATCCAAAATCCCTTCAACCACAATCCAGACTCTCATTGGAACCTACAGGAAGCGTTTAGAGGCTGTAATTTCTGCAAAAGGAGGATCTACTAAATATTGATTTCATTTCTTTTTTTGTGGTGTCCAAATTTATGCACCTGCCTGATTTTGTTTGAACAATTATTTCACACTTTCTGTAAATCCAATAACCCTCATTTCACTTCTCAAATATCACTGCGTGTGTCTCCTATATGATATGTTTAACTGACATTTTTTTTATTGTAACAACCAAAGATTTATACAGGAAAATAATGACTATTAACAAGGTTGCCCAAACTTTTGCATCCCACTGTATATGATACAGAGCCAGCTATCCACATTTCAGCTCTAAAATCTTTTAAACTTACTTACTTTAACTTACCCTGAAAATAATCACACTTGCCATCCATAAAGATGTAGTTGACCAAGATCACACTGAAGATGCTGGCCCACAGGTGCTGGTCACTGAAAATCAGCACAAATCCCACATCCTGGGAAAGGCAGAGATTGTGTCTATTATAAAACACTGTAAAGCAGCAGAATGACTTGTATTTATATATGAATAAATGAAGGCTTACATAGAAAGCATTAAATAGGACCAGTATTGGTATTTGTAGCATGCAGACCTGCACAGCGATACAGCTTCCCACCTCGAGGCTGGAATAATAAAAGAAAAGTAGATACAAATGACACTCTTCAAACTGTTCCTGTAGCTTATTGATGAGACGGGATGTACCTGAGACTGATGTTGTTCTGGAGTGCAAACTGGATCCCGTTAACAATCTCGGGGATCTCAGGAACCATAGCCAGAACGGTCACCCCGATGAAATACTGCCAGGAGAGAAGAAAACATTAAAGCTATAAAATACAAACAGCCTGAGCGTGCTCAGATCCGTGTACTTACCTGAGAGATGTTTGGTTGGCTTAGTATGGGCTGAATGTGCTCGGTGGCAAGATCAGCACAAGCAGACATGAGCACCGTAGCCAAGATGAGGATGACCAGAGACCTCCAGCGTGACCAGTGGACCACCGTCCCGTGGTGGCCACTCACTGGTGAGATTATAGTATTGTAAGCATCAAACACAGCTCACTTTTCTCTAAAATAGCAAAATGTAACATGAAATTTTTGGCTGACCTGTTAAGTGTGACTCGTTAGAGTGATTCATACCCTGTACTTCTCCTACGTGGATGTTGTAAATGTGGGAGTGCGTCTTCAGAGTGAAGAGCAGACCGATGATGTAGGCAATGGGCAGGAGGGAACACACGGTGTACACCAGAGGCCTAAAAACAAACATTGCACAATTAATGAGCAGCAAGTGCAGCAAAATGATGATGAATGAGGCCTTAATGTGTGATTTTTAGACACCGTTTCTACAGCTTCAGATTGAATTACTCCTCTCCAGGAAGATTTGTTTCATTAGACTGGTGCAGCAGTTAGCTTTGCCACCTCACAGTGGAAGGGTCCATGGTTTGAATCTCCTGGTCGGGTCAGGACTTTCTGTGTGGAGATTGCGTGTTCTCCTCGCACCCTGCAGAGGTGAACTGTTTATTCTAATTTGACTTTAGGTTTAGATGGGAGCCTGAACGGTTTTGTGGTTTAGGTCCCTTGACAGAGTGGGCACCTATCCATGGTGAACCCTGCCTCTAATCTTGGGTCTGCTGGGATAGAGGTCAAGAAAATGGATGGCTAGGAAAAGAGAAAAGCCCTAAAAGTAATTTAGGGAATATTTAGATTTAGCAACATCAGATATTCACTTTCAAATTACAACGTCAAAATAATTCCCAATTATATCCATCTATACTTTTAACTGCTGGAGCCAATCCCAGTAACATTGGGAAAGAGAGACAGACACCGTCCACACCTTTGCCAATTCAGAATAACCACTCGGACTAACATGCATGTCTTTGAACTGTGAGACACAGACACAGAGATGATGCTCAGAAGCCCCGCAGCTGGCCAGCAGGTCCGAACCAGGAGCTTTCTTGTTGTGATGGACCGGTGCTCACCACTGCACCACCCAACAATGATCACTTTAATAAAAAGTTAAGTTGGTACGTTAAATTGGAGAATCCGCTTAGAACACCTCACCGGCCACTTTGATAGGTACACCTGTTTAATTGCTTATTAATTCAAATATGTAATTAGCAACACTAGGGTTGTTCCCATGGTCCAATGAGTCTCAATTTCTGCAACAACATTCGGGTGTTTCAGCTGCTAACCTTTCTTTACATCGCTTCCATTTTCCCTGCGCTCAAAGCAGACGTCATTGCTTTAGTCCAATCATTTTGCTGCCCGCCTTCTCCAGCCTTCATTCTGCATCCTTTTTTGTCATTCTGTTTTTTTGGGTCTCCTACAGGCCACTTCCTCACCATGTCCAGCTCAATATCTAAGCCTTCATCTTCATCTTCACCTATCCTCCAGGTGTCCTCTCATAATTCCTCACTGCTGGGCTTTGTTCTGCTATGATGGGACATCGGAGTCTAATTGCCAAATGGCTTAAATTAATTCTGTATCTCAAAAATCTTTTTCAGTTATTCCAAATGATTTCTCCCTATTGAACCGAAGGAAAAAGGGGGTCCAAGCCAGTACTCGCAAGGGGTAGCTAATGAAGTGTCCAGTGAGTGTATCTGCATGTATGTGTAATGATAATGTATCACCAAAGGAAGCACTGCATCATATTCCTTAGTTTTGCAGGTGATTTTTATACTGCGCATAATGTGAGCTGAACAGCTGTGAGGACGTTATTCTTGAAAATTAACTGTGCAGTTCTAAAAAAAAAAATGTATTAGTAGATAAATTTGAAAAATAACTTACTGGACATGGTTGTGAAACAGTGTACCATTGCTCTGTTGAAAACAACAACAACAACAACAACAATAAAAACATTGTACATGTGCAGTACAGTGCATACGGACAGGGTGTATGTCCTCCTGGCTAATGATGCCTACCAGGTCATAGTGGCAGTTGTGACAGACAAACAGCCCGCTGCTGTTGCTTGTGCTGTTTGCCCCGGTAGAGTTGGTACAGGAGTCACACACCAAGTTCCCATAAGCCTTAGAGAAGAGCGTGGGTGCAAACACACCTGCCAATAACATTCAGAGGAGGGAAGTGAGTGTTTAACACTGTTTGTAATGTTTTTAAACTATAAGATGTTTCTGGGGAGAAGAAAAACAAACTGTTCATGCTGCTTTCAGCTGACTTGATTCATGAAGACAATCAGACTTAGCTTGTATTCGGTGTTTTAAGGGCACCAGTTTGATGGTATTTGCATTTGATTATTTAATATTCAGAGATTATAATGGCCGACATCTGCTCCGGGTGTTACTTACTAACAAAAACAATGAAATAAAACTATCGCAGGCATAAACATTCGTTTTCTGATTGTGGCACATACATGCTATTCACACATTTTCAAGTGGCAGTCTGAACTGCTTCTGCAGCCTTCTGCGTGTGCTGATTTTCAAATACGTGCCTCCTATGGAGATGAAAAGCAGCGCGCAGCTCACTCCTGCAGAACGGCTGTTGAACCTTTGCTCACTGTGACGGAGACCTCCAATTATCATGCAAATGCCCTGAAAAGCAAACAAAACATGAGGTCTCACTCATACATGCTTATTTAACACATTTCTCAAACCTACGCCTTGAAATTATATATACAGTATACTGGTGCTGGCACTAACTGTGTTACTTAAAAACCGACGTACTGGCATTTTTTCTTTTTTTGTACAGGTAGACTTTCCAACATATTAGCCATTCATGTTGTTGTGCACAGCAGTGCAGTGCCAAAAGGCTGTAGGTAAGTCTTACCTACTAACTAACCAACTAACAAACCTAAGCTAAGCGAGCTAAACAAGATGAAGCTTGACTCACAGGAATAAAGAGGATACATCCAAGCAGTGTCCCAGTCAGCGCAGCCTTAACAACCTCCTCCAGACAGGTGTTAGCTTGCTGGTGACCTCTGAGCAGGGCTGTGATGTAAAAGGTCAGTTCTGTGATGGAACCAAAGGTGGCGTTCACCACAGCGCCCACAGCAAAGTTACTCTGAGCTGAAATGCTGCAAGTGCAAAAACGAAATATAAAAATCAGAGACTCTGTTCTGCTTCTCGAGGTGTTAATGGTTAATGAAAAATGCTCACCTGGCAATTCCCATGCCAATGTAATATGACAGAGGTATGATGGAGCCAATTGCTATGGTGAATTTGACATTGGAGCTGGCGTACTTGTTTTCTCTGTCAATATATCCAGTTACCAGGGCAACTATCACTAGAGGGAGGAGGTCTGAGACAGGAGTCAAGGATGATAACAGGTCTTTATATCAGACAAGGAAACACACACATTTTATGTGTAAAAGGATACTGGCAGCAAACACATTAATCCCATCAATCGTGTACTTGTAGTAGTACCAGTTGGCAGCGTGGTAGCAACACAGTAGCGCTTTGGTCTCATAGTCTTGATGCTAAAAGTAAAGAAAACCAAAGAAAATGGTGCATTAGGAACTCTCCAGGACTATGCAGTGACCAATAAACACTACGTGTCACCTGTACCTTCCTCTGTGAGCCAGCAGAGATAGACACATCCTCAGGAGGCAGCAGGAGGATGACGCCCAGAGTTCGTGCGTTCATCTTGAAAACTGGAATGGTGAAGACCAGGATCCAGGAGATGAAGCACGCCAGAGAGTGAACGACCACCAGAGGAGGATATCCCAGCAGCAGCCACACATAGGTGGCAAAACGACGCTGTACAACAAGAAGGGCACATTGTATAACGTTATGTTACACTAGTAGCAAAAAATCTGCTAAACATGCAATATATTCAGTGCTAGGTCAGTTTTACTTCTATAACCCAGTACTGCAAATTACAGCAAGCAACACCCTCTGCCCTAAATGCCAAAGTCTTGCTTGTGAATTTCCGGTATCTATATATATGTTTTTAAGTGTGAACATTTACCCAGTAAGGAGTGCGCAGAGGTCGGTCTGGCATCTCTGGGACTGGCACCTCTGTGGGTGATGGCAGCAGAAATAGTGAGTTATCTTCTTCCGCCTCCATACTGCACTCACAGTCTGGTGCGCGCTCACAGCATCGCCTCAGTGTATTTCCCATCTGGAGGAACACAACCAAAAAGATGTCTTTTACAATCATGCTTCATGATTCAGGTCTATTCAGTGGTTTTATTAAGGTACGACTTAACAACGTGCACACATTTAAGGTATTCCTGCAGCAAAGATTCTACAATGTACTTAAAACAGTGGTGTCCAAACCCAGGCCTCGAGGGCCGGTGTCCTGCAGGTTTTAAACGTGTCCTTGATCCATCACTGCTGATTTCAATGGCTATTAACTCCTCAACATGTCTTGAAGTTCTCCAGAGGCCTGGTAATAAACTAATCATTTGATTCAGGTGTGTTGACCCAGGGTAAGATCTAAAACCTGCAGGACACTGGCCCTCGAGGCCTGGAGTTGGCCAAGCCTGACTTAAAACATGCTGTAAATGAAAGAGTCAGTGGAAACATGGCATAAAATTACTGCCTACTGACTAATTAACTGCAATTAAAAAGCTTATTTTTCCATGCTGTGCATTAAATCACCAGATTAACAATTAAGCATCATCTCTTGTTCTTTTTTCAGTTTTACTATTAGATATTCTGCGTTGTTCATAGTTTTTTAGTCACCATTTGATAATATTTTAAAGTAGATGTCATAGGGATCATTTTCCGTGGAGGAGAGAAGAGTCAAATGACCCTTAAAACACCCTCTTTTTGATTGGTCAGATGCTGCCAACACCCTTTCATGTGAATGCGCAGGAGAAAGCCTGGGTTAATGTAACAAACTGATGACCAGCTTCATGTGACTGTTTATCCTGATTTCCAATTTTAGGGTAAGTAAATCCAGATAACAGAAAGATACCCTGGGAATGCTGAATGAATTCGTAGTATAGGGCCCAGGTTATGTGTTCGGCATACGCTACCATGGTGATTTAAGCAGGTAATATATAAAGACAGTTTCATGACACAGAAAACTTTGACTTTAAGCTCGTTGAGCCATTAATCTCACTTCACAGTACACCTCTCTGTGTATGGGGAACAAATACAGATGCTGTGACACAGACTAAGAGAACGAGAGACAGGGGGGATTAAGGAATAACCAACAGGAGGATAACAAGCACAATCCCATACAAGTGAAGATTATCAGGAAAATTAAGGGGACTGTCGAGAAAAGTGGGACAGAGAGAGATTGAAGTTTCCCCGGTTTACCTCTCATTACATCTGAGAGAGGGTGAAAAGGGTTAAAATCAAGTCTTTTCACAGTCTTCACTTTCATTTTTGGAGTGATAATTGAAACTCTTATTTTGCTAATAGTAACTTTATTCTTAATCAAAGGGATAAATCAAAGTATAAGTCTGAGAGAAATGTAGTTTGAGTTGTGAAAACGAGTAAAACTTATCCATAAACAACAGAAAACAAACCTTCAAACAGGAAGTACCAAAACAAAAACTAAACACGGAGACAAAGACACAAAGAAGCAATGGAGGACAGGGACATAAAACAGAATAACAAGTCAGAGGAAGGAGGCGTTAGGGACACACTGAGGGAACTCACTGAGGGTGTTCAAAGTCGCCCTTGCACCCTGAACGTAACGCAATAACAAGTTGTTGCAAATGCACTGTTGCAGACTTGTGACATCATTCAGAAAAACACGACTTCTGCTTTAATGACCACAAGTCAATGAAGAAACTACTGGATTTACTGTGAATCAGTCTGATGCCGGCTAAATGAAAAGAACCACAGACAACAGCAGGAATATTAACTCAACCCAAACAGCACCTCGTGGATTGGGTTGCCAAACGGCCACAGGAAGTAGCAGCACAGCTTCCAGCACAGTTTACCTGAAGACAGAAACAGAGTGAAGAACAAAGGGAATGGCAGATGATCAATTATTATCATTATCTATTACCTCACCTACCATACGGTACCCCAGCAACAGTGATGAACATCAGTGTGCCAACCAGGAAATATGCCAGAGAAACCCACCAACCAAACAGGAGCACGTAGGCTACGTTTCCACATGTGATGAAATGACCTGACAGCAGAAGGACACAGAGAATGAAAGAAGTGTTTCAGCAGAAATATCTTTACGCTTTTAGGATTTCTGAATACAATTTAACTTAAATTTCATTAATTAATGCAAAAAAAGAACAGAATAAATAGACAGATTTCACTTCCAGATTATTATTATCAGACACTTTTTTATTAACAATGTTACCAAAGCCTCAAAATAATAACAAAAAATTCTATTGTCATCAGATTTAGTTCAGGTAAGGATTTGTAAGTCTTATCAGTTTCTTCATTGTTGTTACATGTAATGTGTTCAAAAGAACTTGACAGACGGTTTTATATTCTACAACTAATTCATATCAAAGATGGTTTCAGTTTAAGTTTTTTTTTAAAGTAACATTCATAAAAGATTTTCTCAACTAAAAACTAAAACGAGGCACAAAAAATGTGTGTAAATTGGTTAAATGGTAACAACTGTCTTACTCCCTCTGACTCACTCCTCACTTTTTCCAAGGAGAATGATGCTATTTTACGATATTAAATCTGACTTGAATCTTTGATCAAATGTCATGATCCTGGGTCATTTGACCCAGCATTTTGAGGTTTCTTGTGTTTTTCTCATTTTGTATTATGTTTAAGTCCACTTTGTTAGTCTAAGGGTTTATTCTATAGTACCTTGGTTATTCTGTTTAGCTTTCGTTTATTAGATTCCCACCTGTGCTTTTGTGTCTCCCTCTGTGTCTTTGTGTGTTTGCTTGTGCCTTGTTTCCCCTCCTTGTGTTTTATTCCATCATGTTTATTCTATGTTTCCCCAGCTCGTTATGTCTCCTCTCTCTCCCTCATGTTTCTTCGCTCTCTCTCCTCCACTCTTGTGTCATGTTCCTTCGATTCGCATTTTATTGTGAAGGTCCCATGTTTTCTTGTCTAGTTGTGTTCCCCGTGCGTTCTCACTTCCCTCGTTTTCCTTCTGTGTATTTATGTCAGCGTCTCCCTCAGTTCTGTGTCGTGATCTCCCGATTTATGACATCAAACTTTCAAATCTATCACTATTATTATTTCTCTTATTCTAAACCGAGACGTAGTGACAAGAAAACATGTTAGTTTTTAAATACATTTTTTAAATACATTTACCCTTTCATTACAGTAATTTAGCTGTAGTGTTTCTCAGCATTTATCTTTGTGCTCAACTTCAATGACCACGACAAATAATGCACGAGATTTAACAGACTGATATCATGCATCAACACAAACTTTACATAAAACAAAAACATTAACAAAACATACCTGGACCTGAATGCGGTTTTATGACATTCAGCTCAGAGTATAGTTCTTTCACAACATCTGACCGGCCTTCAAACGGCCGCTCCGTCACATGGCTCTTCCACTTTCTAAACCCAAACTGATAAAAACGCACACACGGACAGCAATTACTCCAGTGTCCTCAACTCGGCTCACTTTCTTTTCCTGTGCAAAACTCTTCCGGTTTCTTACTCTGTAGTTGTTGACCAGTTTGTTGGCTTCCACTTCATTCTCGGCTCTGATGGTTTTCATATTTTGGATTTCCTCCCAGCTGTCTTCGCATGCATGATGGCTCCGACCTACAATGAGAAAATAACCAAGAAATGGCTGCAAATATCTCTTAATAGGAGAGCTGAATATGGATATAAAGACTGGTAAACTACACTCACATGCACATGCAGCAGTGCATTTTGTTGCAGGATATAAGGAGTGTTGTGAAGTTGGAGTGGAGGAGTCTGCGTGCTGAGCGCCACACAGTCGATCATGGGCCTGTTCATTACTGTAACCTAACAGAGGATCATGCTCGCTTGAAGAATCTGTAACACCAAAGAAACAAAAACTGAAAAGATGAAAAACTGAAAGATGTCAAAGACAGCATTCATACACCAAGTGCCATCCTTAAAAATACCCAGACTGGAACTTAGCATGAGCTGTTTTTGCCAAGTGTCCATGGGCCTGAAAAGGACATCCCATAATATATGGTAATAGGCAGCATTTTGTGTTCAATCAGGTTTTGATCAAATATACTGTTGTGGCACAGCAGTGAATTTACAATGACTTTTAGAATAATCAGACAATTTAATTTCAATTGTATTTTTTAAAGCACGGGATCACAACAATTTGGAATTTGGAAGTGAGCAATCTGGGAAAAAAGCAAGTTTAGCAACATTTCAGATTTTCACCCACAACCATCTCCAGATTTATAGAGAATGGTGATAGGTTCGTAGCATAAACCTATTCGCTGGAACGTTAAGGACAATTTGCTACACAGCAAAAAGCAAGACACAAGGCGCCAAAGTTCTTCGTGTTACTCATGCATGAGGGAGACCTGCCTGGAGCCAAGTGTCGTTCCACCACTTGACCTCCGTCAGACTCTCAGCCAGGTTCCCCATAGCATTCCTTTTATTAAGGTTACATGAATATGCATAGGGTCATTAACATATAACATCTTACATAGGTATACATGTGAACAAAGAATACTGTGTGTGTGTGTGTGTGTGGGGGGGGGGGGGGGGGGGGTCAGAGTATGACCCCATAAATGACTTCCCTAAACCTACTGGTCTGGAAAGTCCAGCAGTTCATCTAAACAAAAGGCACTCAGACTAAAACAGATATAGCTACGTTTATCCTACCATAAAACAATAAAACAATGTACGACCTCTTCCCATGCTCCCAGGATGTAGGTGTGGATTCCAGAACACTCTGGAATGCACACCAAGCATTTGCAGCCTGCTAAAGATCACACATCCTATCACTACACAATTGATTATACACCTCTAAGCATATATGGTTAAATATTTCCTAATACAAATGACAATAATAAAATCTAAACCCATCAAATGGTCTGAAAAAAACATCCACTGCCCAGAGATCACAGGAGAATGCAGAAAGGCAACATTATCTCAAAGAACCACTCTGAGTTAAGCAGAAGAGCATCTCTGAACATACAGCACTTTAAACTTTGAAGGAGATAAACTACAGCTGCAGAAGACCACACCAGGTGCCATAACCTGTCAGCTCAAACAGAAAACTGAGGCTACAATTTGTAATTCTCGCGAACATTCAGGTACAGTTAGAATTTGGAGTAAATAACATGAAAACTATGGATCCATCCTGCTGTGTATTAATGGTTCAGTACAATCAATAGTAAACTCAGGACCCCTCAGCGCCCGTCACTGATGGCTGTTTCAAGCAGAATAATGCAGCATGTCACGAACAGTTAAGCTGTGCCAAACTATTCCAACACTCGCTCCTCTGAACTGATAAGACAAATAAAGACATCACATGGAAACTGTTTCAAAAATCACTAATCACCGTAACCCCAACTCTGTAAAAGACTTCAGCAAGAAAATCATCACATGAAGAAAAATCAAAATAGCATGACTCTCAATCGATTCTCCAAAGTAATTAAAACAGTAATCAGAGAATGCCAGTTTTTAAGTATCTTGTTCCCCACTTGCACATATTGCATCTGGGTCAAAAAGTATGATGTGCATATAGAATCAGATACACTGTGTCACAGTGGACACCGGGTTTTGAGGTTTTTGTGGTTTCATGATTTCTTTTTGCTTTAGTCTTTTAATGATTAGACTTTATGTGCCCCTTGTTCTTATGAGCTGTTGGTTATTCTACACCTTGAGTCCTTTGCTTAGCTTTTGTTGGCAATAGGTTACTTGCCTTTTGTGTTCCCCATTCTGTTCTTTCACTCCTGTCTCCGTGTGTTTGTCTTTTTTCTCGGTGTTAGTTACTTCTTGTTTTATTTTGATGGTCTCTTGCCTCATATGCTTTGTATTTAGTTCTACTTCCCTTGTCTCGTCCTCTGTGGAGGATTGGAAGACAATTCTTTGCAAGATATCCCCTCATCTGTTGTTTTAATATTGGCCTTGGTGATTCTGGTGAATTCAAATAAAATATCATGTGACTGTCATCATTTTCCTACTAATTGAACCATTAAGTGACCCCCTCATGCCATACAAACAGGGGCTTTGTAAACCTGACAGTGTAGATGAGGAGATTCTGATTTGCCTTCCCTCTATGTCACTTCAAAAGCTGCACACAAAACGCCTGATCTCTTAAATTTTTCATTATTATTATTATTATTATTATTATTATTCAATGACATGATGAGACGTGTACATAGATCTCCTGAGGGGCATAAAAGGCTTTCTATCTATCTTAACTTGACCTAATTAAAGTAGCTAGATTTGTTACAGTGAAACCAGACTCGTGACAGCAATTAAAGCAAGGGATAGAAAGCGCCTGCAGCCATTCAGAAAGACACAGAAGATTGATGAATGCATGGATACATAACAAACCAGATGCATCAAAGGAAATGTGGGCACATCAGTCCTGACTTCCCTTTTTCAACAGCTCAAATTGGCTCACACACTTTTAGGTAGTCTTGTTTTGTTTCCTTGTTCTCCTTTTTTTGTTGGCTTCCTTAAGTGTGTCTGCAAATGTTATATGATGGTGTTAGTGACAGTGCACACACACAGCATTACCTCGATACACTATCGTGATTTTGTTCTTTAGTGTGCATGAGTATTTGAGAACACCGAGAATGCCTTTTAAGAAAGGAATCATCCTTGTTCCTGTGAAATCAAATACAAGTAACTAAAAATGCTGTTATCTTTAAGTGACAGAGAAGCTTGAGTAAGAATGGAAGAATTGTTTAAATATACAGTAATGAATTAATATCTTTTCTATTTCTTTGTTTAAGCCTCTATGACATGAAAACTGGACATTGGCTGTTGTAATATTTGGCTTTCAGGAACGTTTGTCAGGTACATATAAAGACACTGGACAGGAGGGCACTATTTATGACATTTTATAGGTCTATATTAATCTAAAAATTAACGGAAATATATGTTAATTAGTTGAGCGCTATCATTGATTAGTTGAGAGCACAACCGTGCCATAACTCCATAATGAGCTTCTGTAAATATCAGTGTAAACAAAGCCTACGCAGACAGAAATAAAGCGGAGACAGTTAAAATGGGGAGTGTAATAACGGTGCTGTTAGCGACACATAACAAATAAAGTTATAAGGCGCTAAATAATGAGCTCGTGCCGCTCACCTTGCGCGTGTTCAGCCGGCCTCCTCCTCCGGCTGGTCGTGTCCGGGCTCCCCGTGGACGACAGAGACATCTCCGCCGGTAAAAACACTTCACCGTTTGCTGAGTGTGTTACCGGAGCCTGACCGGATCATCTCCTCGGATGCTGCTGTCGCTGTCGCTTGGACTCACTGATTTAATGAGTGTTATGGAGCGTGGAATTGTGGGAAATGTAGGCCTCTGGCGTCTTATTAAAGGGAAAAGCCACAATAAAACGCAATAACTGTTCACTTCAGCTCAGCCGAGCCTTTGTTAACTGAAAAATAAAAATACAAAGTCGTCTGACTAAATAAATAAATATATTTTAATATATGTATATTTGTTTTTATTTCAGCTATTTAACTTTACAATAATTACATTTTGTTATTAAAAAGGCTAAGTGTGAGTGGTATGGAGTCTTTTACCCTTCTTGAACTGTTGCTAGTACTGAAGGTGTTGCCAGTTTAGTTAATTCATTTGAAAGGACTCCCGGTGTCCGGTGCAAGTCGTGAAACAAACACTTCTTATTAATTATACTTCTTATTAATTATATAATGATGCTGGCATATTAGTGAATTAAACATTGTATTTCATAAATATCGCATGGTTTGTGTGGTATACAACGAGACTATTTTAGGTTTGTGAATCTTGGTAAAATACAGAATTCGGTGTAAATAGAAAACGAGATAAATGACAGCACTGAACTTACTTACTAAATGTTATGAAATGCATCCAAACCCAGGTCATTAATACCAAGGACCAACAAACAGCTGTTTCTCTTTCTGTTTTTATCGCTCTTTTTCACTAAAAAGGTCACATCCTTCAGCTTAGTTTCACTCAATATTTTTCTCTTGGTTATTCATGCTCCACATCCAGTGGCCATACAAACGACCGCGGTTGCTATATCTGAAAAACAAAATAATAATAAACTGGGCCAATTTAGTTGTATAAATGTGTTAAAGAGTGTAGATTTCCACAGTTATGTGGTGCGTTTGACTTGAAAATGACTGTAGGCCAGCAGAAACACAGCAAATAGCTCCACGATATGGTCACATGTAGCTATGACATGAAGCGGTTTGTCCTGTTTTTAGGTTTTAGCAGAGGTTTCGTACTATAAGCACCAAACACACTTTTAAAATGGAAAAGGTTAAATAGTTGCCTTGTTTAAAAAACGCCATGAATAAGACATTAAAGCACACAATGGTTACATTATAAATCCAGACAGCAGGTTCTTTGCAAAGTCAGTGCCTTATCATCAGCTTCTTTCTTGCTACGATAAATATATCTAAATAAATTTTAAATAAATTAATTTAGAACTGTAGCACAGAAACTCCCTCACTATACTGCACACTGTCCCAGAATAGTTTAAGGATCAGACAGCTCCAGAAACCATCTGAGCTGTCCAGACTTTAGTTTTTTGGAGTTAGGAAAAAAAAACCTACACAATTTTTCAATGAAAATCACTCCACATATATGGCTGTTGTAGTTATTTTGATATTTATTATAGATGTCCATTATAGAGGTGACTGCAATTGCCAATTCACATTTAGTCTTCATATAATTTATTGAACGGCCCCTCAAATTAATAATGATCCTCTATAATTATCCACTTGTGCTTTTATACATTTCAGAAATAAATGCTTAAATGAATGTCTCAGTATTATCTGATATATTTAATATGCGTCCTTTAACTTGTGATGTTTAAGTTGGAGGTCCTGAAATAGAAATCCTGACGAGCTAGTTTGTATCTATCAGGCAAATTTTTAAATGTGTCCACCAACAGACAGAGCGCTGTCAGTCCTCGTCTCCTCCACTGGATAAACCTGTTATCATTTGCAGCAGGTTTAACTAGTGTTATAACTTAATCAGAGGAATCATGAATTTGAATTTTGGCCACATGGCCGCAACTGACAAACAAGCTTTACATTGTAGTGTAAAGTTAGAGACCTTTGCATTTCAGAAGGAAATGGTCGCACTCAGGCAGACTCAGAGTAAAGCAGTGCACACTGATTTGACTGGTGAATGAGAGACGGTGCAATCAAAAAGATCCCACAGAAAATTTGCTTAAACTCACCAGCGTGTAAAACTAGAGACTGATGATTGAAAACTCTTGTACATTTTATGTGAGCTAGGCTTAACTTTGTTGGGCACTGAATCTGGGTCAACATTATCTCCTTTTTCTCCTCTAATGGAGGCTGGTCCAGTATGGTGAAGAAGATAAGAAAGAAAGTACTGGGAAATACTGCTCCTTTACATTTAAAAACTGGCTCTCATTTCATCTACCACTTCTAGGTCATTTCACTCAGTTACTAAGTATGAAAACAAACTATTCAACCTCAGCTGCTGTGTTCCAGTCAAACATATTTTTCATCTATAAAGATTGCTTACTGTGAAAAAAAATATTTAGCATCTTAAGAATTTTTTTTTTGTGGAAAATAGTTTTTAACTAAACTTTTGCATTCAAAATAATAACCTATTATTTGACTAATCTTATGTGTAGTTTGGCATTACATTTGGCTTAGCTTAAGATTCTATGCATATATCCACTGTGTTGGCCTGTCTTCACATGTCGATGTTGCGTAAATGTTCAACTGTTAGAGGAGTAAGATAAACAGCTGACATGGTCAAATGTGAGATGTCCAGATTATTGCGTTCTGGCAAAATAAACATTTGCTGGCAAATAAAACTTGAGGCCATGCAGACCCTAAAAAGGTCTCTGTGACCCAAAGTTGGACCTGTAAATAAACTCTTTAATCTCAAACAAACAAATCATATTACACATAACCAAAAACAAATGAAGAGTAGGAGGCTGATACAACATAGGAAGGGGCTTTTGAGATCTCATGCCTACATGTAAATGTAGCAGCAAATATAAAGCATTCACTTCAGAGCTCTTTGGGTCAAAATGGGATCAAACCATGGCAAAGTCCTTGTTTTCTATAGATAAGAACCTTGTTTAACAAACACACTCCAGTGGATGTACTGGGGGCAACTCAGGGTTCAGTATCTTGTCCAAGGATGCTTCAACATGCAGAATGAGGAAGTTTGGAGCACAAACAGACCCAGTCTGTCTTATGAGCCACATTCACCCAGTTAAGACAGTACATATGGAGAAGGTGTGAAACAGCTAATGATCCAAAGCATACCACATAACCTGTAAAAGATACTGGAGTCAGTGTGATGGCACTGGGACACTAGTGTTTGTTGATGATATGGCAAAGGGCAGAAGCAGCCAAATGAATTCTAAAGTTTTCAAAGACAGTGTCTGCCCAAATCCAGCTAAACACAGTCAAACTGACTGGGGGCATTTCATAATACAGATGGGCAATGACCCAAAACATACAGCCAAAGCAACCCAGGAGTTTATTAAAGCAATGAAGTGAAATATTCTTGAATGACACACTCAGTCACCTGATCTCAACCCAAGTGATCACACATTTCACGTGTTGAAGACTAAACTTCAGACAGGAAGGCCTGCAAACAACAGTAAAGGCCTGGCAGAGCATTAAAAAGATGGAAAACCAGCATCTGGTGATGTCCATGAGTTCAAGAATTCAGGTTGTCATTGGCTGAAACCAGAAATAAACATTTTATTTTCAGTTATTTAATTTGTCCAAATAGTTTTGAGTCCCAGAAATGATGGGATTGTGTTAAAAATGCTTTAGTTCCTCAAATTTTTATGCAGTCTTTTTTGTTCAACCCAGTGAATTAAAGCTGAAAGTCTACCATTTGACTGCATCTGAGTTGTTAAATTTAAAATTCATTGCGTTAATGTACAGAACCAAAATTAGAAAAAAAGTAGCCTCTCTCCAAATATTTATGGACTTAACTGTAACTGCGAAATCAGGCTGCACTGACATGCTATCAGATTGGATCCATGCAGTGTTAGTTTTAAAAACAAAATAAGTGTAAGTAAAACAGCAGATTATTTATACGTCTTGATGACGTTGTACAGTGGTCTGCTATTCTAACTTAATAATATGAGAACTTTACCTTTTCTCATAACGTTGGATCATGTTTTGGAAAACTCCTGCTGGACTTTGACTGATATTTTCCCTAAAATGAACTGAGACAACCAAGTTTATCTTGTACTTGATTTCAGTTGTTTTGTTTAATAAACTGCTACAAAACTCTGTTTAAATGATAGTACTATAGTAGACAAAAACTAGCAATTTGTTACAAATTCTGAGGAACAGTCAATTTGCTTGTCATTGTGCACTTGAAAAATAAACATTTGGTGACAGATACAATTTGAGGCTATGAAGACCTTTAAAAGGTTTGTGTGACCCAGATTTTGGATTTGTCAACAGATATTTAAATGTTTCTGACTGTCGAAAGTTGCTAAGCTTTGATTGGTGTTTTTTCTTGACCGAGGAGGTGGGTTTATAAGAAAAAAAAACTTTAGGGTTGGTAGCAAATAAATGGTACAGCTGACTGAAACTGTGCACTGGAAGTGTCCAGATCAGACAGCTGAGAAACCATGGCAAAGTTCTGGAGTGCCAAATTTTTCATGGCACTAGCTTGGCTAGGCTCTTTAGCTGGGACAGAGGTGGAGGCTCAGGAGATTCCACCATACCCGTGGCAGAAACCCCAGGACTCTCAAGTTCCACCGTACCATCCTCCTCCGTGGCAGAAAACCCAGGACCCAATTCCACCATTCCATCCTCTTCCTCATCCTCTTCCAAAGCCCCTGAACCCTCAGATCCCTCCACCATACCGACCTCCTCCACCGCAAGATCCTCAAAAGCCTCGACCTCCTCCTCCTCCTCCACCTCCGCCATACCAGCCTCCTCCGTGGCAGATTCCCAAGAAACAACCTCCGCCTCCTCCTCCTCCTCCACCTCCACCTCCACCGTTCATCCCTCCTATACCACCGTTCATCCCTCCTATACCACCAAATCCCCAGCAACCTCGACCACCTCCCCGGCCATTGCATCCCATTGTCCCACCTTTTCCTCAAGTATCCAATGATTACTTTCCCCAAAAACCAAATGTCCCAAATAATCCAAAGGTGCCTCCGACGCTGCCACCTGCTCAGAGCTGTGATGTGGAAAGAAGTGTGAGAGTCCCATGTGGAACTACTGGTATTTCAGGTGCTCAGTGTGAATCCATAAAATGCTGCTTTGATGGCAATCAGTGCTACTTTGGAAAGGCAGGTGAGGTTTTTTTGGTTTGTTTTATCTAATAAATGGCTTATATTAATTGATCCAAAGCTGTTGTCAACAAAACCTTGAAGTCTGATTACACTAAAAATATTCAAGTAAAAGTGGTGTTCTTAATCTTTATGTTGTTTACAGTTTGTCAGCAACATCAAATCCTTTATCTGCCTACTTTTTTTTAATCACCAGTGACTGTCCAGTGCACTCGGGATGCCCAATTCGTTGTTGTTGTCGCCAAAGATGTTACTCTACCCCACCTTGACCTCCAGACAACCGCGCTGGCAGCAGGTGGTCCTGGCTGTTCATATGTTGACTCCAATTCAGCCTTTGCCATATATCAGTTTCGTGTTACTGCCTGTGGCACCACCTTTATGGTAAAACAGTGTATTCTCCTACTTTTCCACCAGTCAGGCAGGGTATATTTGTAAATATTGTTATCTTACCAACCACGTTTAACCTTTTGCAGGAGGAGCCTGGTGTAATAATCTATGAGAACAGAATGACTTCCTCATATCAGGTGGGGGTTGGGCCTCGCGGATCTATTACCCGAGACAGTCACTTTCAGTAAGTAAACATTTTAGAGTGTCCTGGCATTAAATTAAAGTTTTGGACTGTGTAGCATGATATCATTTTCTTTTTCAGCTTCGTCTTCCAGTGTAGGTACATCGGCACCGATGTTGAAACTGTGATTGTAGAAATCCTACCGTTACAAAATCATCCTCTGCCAGTTTCTGCTATGGGACCCATTAATGTAGTCTTGAGGTTGGCCAATGGACGATGCCTTACAAAGGGTTGTAATGAATGTAAGTGTATTCCAACTTAAAAGAGTCCATTCGTTTGCAAGATAATGTAAAATCTTGTAATAATAATTGACGTCTCTGTTCTCACAGTGGATGTGGCCTATACTTCGTTCTATACGGAAGCAGACTACCCTGTGACCAAAGTCCTGAGGGACCCTGTGTACGTGGAGGTTCAGCTCCTCAAAAAGACAGATCCGATGCTTGTCTTGACTCTTGGTCGCTGTTGGGTAACCACAAGCCCTTTCCCTCACACCTTCCCCCAGTGGGACATTCTGATAGACGGGTAAATAAGATACCAGTGTACTCAGTCCTGTTTGTGACAACATGTAGAATTTTTATCAAAATGCATTTAATGCTAGATTTTTGAATAAAATAATTTTATTAATATTTGGGAATGAAATAAAGACATGGTTTTGATAAATCATCCAATAATCTAATAAGCTGAAAGGTTCGTCTGTAGTGGACACACAGTATATTATTTATAATCGATCTTACCCATAGCTGGTATTGCTGAAGACAAAAAAACGGTTGGCTAGTGTTCTCTTAAATAAAATTGTTCTCCATGCACTCCATCCAGATGTCCATACCGGGATGATAATTACTTGTCCTCACTGGTACCAGTGGGTGCTAACTCTGGCCTGGACTACCCCAGTCATTACCGGCGTTTCGTTTTCAAAATGTTCACCTTTGTGGGTTCCTCAGTAAAGGACCAGATTGGACAGAAGGGAATGGATCCACTGCATGAAAAGGTAATTAGTACATCAGTTTGAGCAGTGTTTCTGCACTAACTAAATATTTTTCCCTTTTAACCAACACGCTTATCCTTATTCCTTCAGCTGTACATTCACTGTAGCACAGCCGTGTGTGTTAGTGGACAGTTTGCCAACTGTGAGCCAGCATGCCACAGGACAAGTAAGATATAAATTCATAGTCTCTAAGATTCAAATGCAAAATGATCTTCAATCTGATCATGTTTCTATTTCCATGTGTAGAGAGAGATGTCGAGGCTGAAGACCAGAAGACGAATGAACCAAAGACTGTGGTTTCCTCTGGGCCACTGATCATAACTGCTCCTGAGCAGTTAACAGCTTGACCTCAAGAACTTTGCTGAGAACAACAAGCTAAAAAAAAATCTGCAACATGAAAACGGTTATTAGTAGTATGAAGTGGAAATTAGATTATAATGTAGTAGAAAAGAATTCAAGTGTGCTGTAGGAAGAAATATGTTTAATCATGTCATTGAGATTTATATTAAAGAAGTATTGGCTCCAACATGATGTAAATTAGTTAGTTTTTTGCTTGTACTATACCTTTTTTTTTTTACCAGTGACATTCCTAAAAAGGAGAACCAATTTCTGTAGTACCCAAGTCACGCCTTTATAATGAATCCTACATAAAATACAAAAAGTCATCTTTCCCCAACCACATCCCTTTATTTTAAGAAATGTTTTAGAAAAAATTAACAGATAACAGACACCTTCCCAAAATGATTTTGGGAAGGTGTCTGTTATCTGTTAATTTTTTTTTTGTTTTTTTGTTTGTTTTGGATGATTTTGGCAAAATCATCCAAAACAAACAAAAATACAAGATATTAGATATTGGTTCACAGCAAATCTGTAAGCAGGTATATGGACCCAGAATGCAGAACTAAACTCAAAATCACAGCATTATAACTGGTAAACAGGTGACAAAAACCAAAAGCTAAACAACAGATACTGAGACATGACAGATTGGGGAGACACAGGGACGATGAGATGAACGTGGCAACATGGAGGCGGAACACATAGAGACCAGACGGACAGGACTGGGGAGATCAAAAGTAAACAGAAATTAAATAAATTTGCAACGTAATTTATGTTCCAAATTATAAACTAAGGTGAAATTTGTGCAGAAAGTTTAAACTCTTCAGACAGATTAGCGTAATGCACACTCACCAGCCACTTTGTGAGGTATACCTGTTTAACTACTCGCTAATGAAAAAATCTAATCAGCCAATGGCATGACAGCCACCCAATGCATTTAGGCAGGTGCAAGTGGTCAAGGTGGTCTGCTAAAGTTCAAACTGATCAGCTCAATGAAGACAGATTATTTAAGAAACTTCGAATGTGGCATAGTTGATGGTTCTAAACACGCTCGTCAGAGTATTTCAGAAACTGCTGACCTACTGGACACAAACATCTCTCAGGTTTACAGAAAATGGTTGGAAAAATCCAGTGACTACATGGAAAAATGATGGAGAGAGGGATTTGATTTCGGCTGTAACATTCAGATGCCAGTAGGATAAGATAATAAGGTGAGAGATTCTAAGGTGCTCAATCCAGTAAAGCACCTTTTGGATGTGGTTGAATGGGAGACTGTCACACCTGTATGTGCAGCTGACAAATCAGCAGTAACTCCGTCATGTTGTATGAGCAATTTTATTTAATCATGAGTAATTTTCAGCACCTCATTGAATTTACCTTATGAAACAGCAGTTCTGATGACAACAGTGGGACCAACCCAATACTAGCAAAGTATAGTTACTGAAGTGTATGTTATAAACTGAAAAATAAATAAATAAATAGTAAAAATTGTGCCTTTTCAGTGTGCTTAAAAAAAAAAACATGAACAAATACTGGTAGAAGAAAAATAAAATAAATGTTAAAGCCCCCTATTTAAAGTAACATTAGTAAAGTACAACAAAAACATGAAGGACGACTAAGGCTGCTTTAAACCGTGACATGAATTTTACAAAATATATTGATGAATGTTCAGAGATGTTGGTGCAGTTCTGAATTTAAATCACAAATGTATTAATAGTGTAACGCTAGTAAATGCAATAATTTGGTCTTACATATATTAAAGCTTATTTAGTAACAGAGGAAACAGAAAACAAATGACTTTCAGATATTTTATTACAAAAAAATTCCTAAGTATATATTTGCCATGTTTGAAAAGGCTTCTAACAATCTGTAACACTGATCATACAAAAGCTGTGGAACATCAGTTCTCCATGATACAAAGCCTGAAAGCTACTTAACTGGAGCTCAAAGGTATGCACTTTCACAGGTTTTCAGCTTAAAATGTACACTTGAAACTGAGAATGTAATTCCAAGAAATCCAGCTGTCAGCTTTTTACCACACAGCAGTAAACAAAGTAACAAACAAAAAACAAACAAAGCACTGATGAAAACTTTACTGGACTGCAGACAGCGTGTGGAAAAATGTTTAGATAACAGAAGTAGTGAATGTATGAAACAGGAAAAGGTTTCATTGCAATTAACAAGCTCTGAATTTTAGACTGTAATGCTGTATTTATTATAATAAATCAGGATCGGTATGACAGCACAAAACATTTCACTAAGCTGAAAAATACAGAAAAAAAAGAGACATCGGTCAAAAACCCACCAATGAAATATCAACAACCAGCAATGACTTTTACAGGTCTGATATATCTTTGATTAGACATATCTTCTGATTTGTGAACAACTGATTAAATGAAAGGACATGAAGGAAAATGACACACTAAGAATTTCCACATAAAGTAACAGTGTTTGCCAGTTAACAGTAAAATATGAATAAACACATAATCACAGATCGCTGATTGTCTTGCAAGTAAATTTGACTTCATAAGTGCTGGTTTTCCTCCCGTACAAAAGTTACTAATGGAAGCAGTGTAGCGGACCATCACTGAACATCATACGAACATTTTATTGGCACAGGCGAAAGGTCTGGTGTTTGCATTTAACAGCAGCAGTGGAGTGTTTATTATGCCGCTCTATACAAAAAAAGCCATTTAATTTTATGGATGTAGGTTTTACCAACAAACACACACATGAAACTAAACAAAACAAAACCAACAGCAAAACGTGCACACTGAACTTCTGAGTCCCACGTTGCTCTTTTCCTGCTCAATAGTGCTGAATCAGGTGAAACGCCGTGCGAGCGTTACCACTCAACTGAGCGTCTCTGCATCAGTCAGACTTGTCCTTCTTTTTGCCTCCCCCTATAGGAACTTTGCTGGCTACTGCAGAGCCGACAGCAGTCACTCCTCCAGCGACAGCACACACTCCCCCTTTAACCAGTCCTACTCCCATCACAGGCACGGCGACTACGGAGGTGACAGCAGTTTTGGTGAGGTCCAGACCCTTTCCTCCTATCCAGGTCACACCGCCTACTGTTGCTCCCAAAGCTCCCTTGGTGGCACCGTATAAGCCCCCCGCCAATCTGCCGAACATGCCCGGCTGAGCCACTGGATGGTCCTTGTTGTCTGATTAGAAACATCAAAAATACCATCTTACTTTTTTTTTTTTAAAATCCTCTGAGCCATCCTGAACTATATTACACAAAATAACACTTCACCCACAGCAACAATTCTTGCTTCACATATAAATCTAAATTATTTGTGACATAATTGCACTAGGGCTGCCACAAACGATTATTTTGATAGTCGACTAGTCACCGATTGGTCGAATAATCAGATCATGCATCCATTGGACGTAAAACCTACAGCTTATTGCACCAGCATGCATCTGCTCTTATATAACTATCATTAGCTTACAGCTTTAAGTGTTTAAGGTATGTGCTAATTAAAAATAAAGACAAGATGATAGTTTATTAAATTTTTATGAAATTTGCAGATTGTTTCAGTGAAGTTTAATAAACTCCTTGCTATCTAAAATATAACAGGACACCGGAGTATATTCTCGAGTGTCTCACACTTTTGATAACAGGTTGTCTGCTTGACGTTTATTCAGCTGTGTAAAAACTATAACTTTAATCTCAGGAACAAATAAAATACTAAAAAAAGCCAAACAATAACATTTTTAAGTTATCTAAGTGACTTATGTATGTTTAACCTGAGTAGTGAAAGACAGCGGTGGGTTTCGAAAACGATTTGCCGAGTGTCCGGTGTTCTCACGGGCTCTAGAGAGCCTTGCCCCCGGCTAGCTATCGAGCTAGTGGGTAACAGATGTCTCCGAAAACGTCGGAACGCTTTTGAAAATATGTGGTGTCTTGATAAACTGAGCAGATATTTGAGGTTTACAAAGTTACATTCTCGCTTGAAAATATGTTAAACGTTTATCTTGTAACCCAGAAAGAATAATAAGAGTAATATTAAAACTAAGTAGCTGCTGCCATTGTTGGAAACTGAGCTGGGCTGCGCTATGAATTCTGGGACAGAGCTGCTACTTCTTCTTCTTCGGGGTTTAACGGCAGCTGGCATCCTTGTACATGCAGTGCTGCCATCTTCTGTTTCAGTCCGTTATTACACTCTTAAATCCTACTACTTATTCCTGCGTCTTTTGTGATCTTACAAAGCTTCAAATGTCGCGTCGACTATTAAATCAATCGTCGACAATTTTGATAGTCGAGGTAATCGTGACTAGTCGACTAATCGTGGCAGCCCTAAATTGCACCAGATGGCTGAGGAAGGGGTTTCTTCCTCTTAAAAGTGAGTTTTTCCGTCCCACTGTTGTCAAGTGTCTGCTCAGAGGAGGTCATTTGATTGCTGGGGTTTTTCCTGTATTACTGTAGATTCCTCTGCCTAAAAATATAAAGCGCCTTGAGGTGACTGCTCGTAATTTGGTTCTATATATATAAAATTAAAACTATCATGTTTATTAATGATTAATTTTTGTATTTTTGTTTATTTAAATATATAATCATTTAATCAAGATGTCCCAGAACCCAGGCTGAAACCTTCAAATTACAATCTAATCAACAGCCATAATGATATTGTAACTGGTGGTTGGGGCTCAGGAGATAAAGCAGGTTATCCACCAACTGGAAGCTAGCTTGATCCCCAGTTCCTCCAGTCCATATGCTGATGTGGCCCTGGGCAAGAAACTGAGCCCCAAATTGCCCCAATGCATCTGCTGGAGTCTCTGTGCGTGTGTTTGTGCATGTCTTTGCGTGCGTGCGCTTGCACGTGTGTGACTGTTACAAAAGCTCTTGAAGGCATGTGACAAAAAATGCAGTATAAGTGTGTGTGTGTGTGTGTGTCTTTCAGTAAAAAGTGCCTTGAGTGCTCAGTTAAGAGTATAACAGTTCCATTCTACCAGTCCTACTTGGGGTAAAAATTGCAATAAAATTTCTGATGAAATTTTTAAAAAAGAAAGGTGAACATTTTACTGATGCTTACATCCAGCAGAATTTATAAGTGTAAGTAAATAAAAGGCATTTTCCATTCTTCTTTTCCAACGAGCTATTATAGTTAATGACACACTTCCTAATTTAAAATGTAAATCTACTGAAACAAGTTGGCACAAGCAGCAGCAGCAGCACTATAGCAGTGACACGACATTGTATTCAGTGACAGAGCAGAAGACAAATTTTAGCCCAAAATTAGCCTAGGTTGTGCTTTTCACTGGAAATTCAAAGCAAATAGCTAATAATAACAAACAAATACTAAAGTAATGTAACCTTATAACTCTTTAGGACCTGCACAAAACTGTCACATGATAAAAAAAATAAATGAAAACTGAAGTATTTTCTATATGTGGGATGAACCAGCTGTTTCAAAACCTGCTATTTCACCATGTAACAACATCAGTAATTTCCATCTACTGATTGCTTTTCCTGTCATATGAAGTGCAACTAGCAAGGCTCAGTGGAGTCATATGTTGACATTTGGGTCACACATCCACAGGTGTTAGCATCTCCTCTTTCATAACCTGGCTGAACTCAACGGTGTGTTTTTGCCTCAAGTGGTGAAACAAGTTTGTTGTTGCCAGCTTTAGCAGAAACTTCTTTCTTCCATATTTTGCAAAGTACTGTGACATTTTAGAGGCAGTTGGAGTACCTCCCTTCATAGGTACTAAATTGTCACTGGAGGCTAAAAGGAAGCTCTTGCTCTCACGCATTCCTGTCTAGTCTCTTTGCGAGTACCAAGAAACATAGAAAATATATCGTAACATGATATTTTTATCTATTTTAAAAATTTGTACCACTGTTATTGCCAACAATATCAATGATATGGCACAGCCCTACCTGTGTTTCTGTAAAAGTAACCGCTGTTCAAGATTTATTAGATAAAAGTCCAATACAAAGAGTTGGACTTTGGCAGAGTAATGGTGACGCACCAACAAGAGTATAAATGTAGACCACACTGTTGCACAGTACAGCAATGCTATTATAGAAAACATGTTGGCGGTGTGGAACAGCAATTACGACTTTCCCCCTTCATACAGGATATTTAATTATAACATTTCCCAGTTTTGACAAACTGGAGCAAAATGACATGAGGATTTCAAACAGAGCAGTTAAAATCTCTTTGTTGTATACAGGCTACCCTGTGAACACCCGCTAATCAAATTTTAATAAAATTACAGTGCCCTTAATAGCTGATTCCTGGAGAAACAGCTAATCACTGTGGCAAAAAGAGTCCTAATTACATATAATTTCCCCCACATGTACATCTTTAACCAAACAGTGGGCTACTATGCTAAGCTTAAAAGACGTGTTAGCATACGTCAAAGGAGGTGTCCCGCTATACTTACCTGCAGCTGCTGGCTCATCTTCATGGCATGCAGGCATGTCCGAAGGCGCCTGCTCTGCCTGACTCATCTCTCTGGGAAAATAAGTGACACAATTACCAACATGTCACACAGCAACGCAGATATGAAGTGTACTGAACTACAGCTAAACAGAGACTGCCTTAACTTAAAAATCCCACTGAAACTATTGAAAGTTATCTTCTTACTGACTGAAGTGTTTCCGTGCATGTTGAAGCACGTTTAGCTGTAATGCTGAATGTGATAAGTTGCTGTATTTTCAGTTTATGTCCTTAACATTATGAACAACAAAGTACATAGTGCAAAACTGCTCCACCACAAACACGTTGGTGTAAGTTTTGACGTCTGTGACAATGTTTTGAGCTTACTGAAAGCCTTTCTTCCAAATAAAATATGTATGAATGTAAGACAGCCTACAGAGCTTTAACTTACAACGTCACTGTAAATAACTGGGCTGCTGGATGCACAATGTGTACAGAAAATAAAGGAGCTTGCTTTGGGCGTTCTTCGTCTCCTTAAAACAAGGTGGACCTGTTCAGGTGTTTCTCGCAGAGCAGGTTAAAAAAAAAAAAAAGCACAACGAGATAAAATATGAACTGTGTACACCTTCACTCCAAATCACTCCAGTTCTATTGTTGAATTCGTTAGTGCGCAATCATTAATTTGTGCACAACTATTTAAAGCATTTTCATGTCTGCACAAGCCTATTTCAGAACAGACGTTGGCCAAAACAACAAACATAATAAATAAAGGGCCATTTCAAAAACAGACCATTAAGAACTTATAAAAACCTGCTCAAAAAACATCTTCTTTAAATGGGTTGTAAACATAACGCCGGATAACAGTAGAAAGCTGTCGTAGAAACAACTCTGTGTAGGGTTCAAACAGATCGAGCTCTACGTGCAAAACGCGACAGTAACTTCCAGTCAGTACTCGAAGAGTACGCTAACTTGTATTACTAACATTTATAACCGTCATAGTTGTGTGACTTATACGCGGAGCCTGAACGCCACGCGCTGATTAACGTTATTTTGTAGAATTTTCTAGCTCAAACGTCACATCTCTCCGCAGGGAAACGCCACTTTTAGCAGCTTTCCCCCGCTAATAGTCGACAGTGCGTCGTCATTTCTAAACTAGCCGTCCCGTATAAAGTAAGGGTCTACGGTGTTTTTGCTCGGGAGTTGTTTTAAGAAAATATGGCTGAGGTGTTTTTCTTTTCCTTTTTTCTTTTCAAAAGTGACGCTCGTGCTTCTGCTGAAGTTTTCATGGCTGACTGTCATCAAACAAACTGAATCCCAAACAGCTAACCCAACACTTACCTTGCGCGAGCGTACAGCTAGCAAAGAGAGCGACCCACTTTTGGGGAAGGCTGTGTTCTTTTAAAAAATGACCACAGTTATTTCTAAAAAGGACCAAAATCCTCAACAATGAAGCTACTGATGGCGAAGCGGGCTTGTGTTGTCTGTCTCTTTTTGGAGGAGGAGGTGGAGGAGGAGGACCTCAGTCTCCACCCATAAAAAACACAGAGTTACGCGCTGTTTGCAGATGGATCCCCAGCTGCTGCTCCGTGTGAGAAAAACACACGGCTCACAAGTACTGGATCTAAAATTAGACTGTTCCTGTTTATAATTTTAGTCCACTTTTTGACATGTTTCCGAAATTAATTAGCATAATTTCATAATGCAGTGAGGCCCTTACGTTTAAGAACCTAAATAGTGTTTTCCGATTATATCTAAACGGTTAAGAAGTGTACAGGGGGTTGTTTTTACATTTAAAAAATGTTTTTATTTTGGATATGATTGGGAACACCGTATTTCGAAATATACATTTACATGTAATAGAAACAATTGGTTTAAATAATACGCAGCCTCAAAACACAACCAGACTTTGGTGGGATGGGACACGGACATAAATACATCGAGACCGCCTCCTCCCTTTGAGGCGGAAGTGACGTACATCTTTAGCTTTACCAGAGATCGTCTGTCTTAAATGGATGGTCACGTCTCACCTGAAAACAAATGCAACCTCTATGCGTAAAGGCATAAAGGTGAAACGTGGTATGAAATATGATAATAAGCTATTAATTTTAGAAATATACACTAAACTTAGTATCAACCGAACTGAAGTGAATAAGGGTATAGGTCCTGTATTTTAAATCTTGTCACAGAGTTTGTGAAAGTTATCCAAACATTTATCACAACATTAAGATAAGAGTAGTCCAGGGGTAGGCAACTCCAGGCCGACATCACCTCGTTTCAACACACCTGAATCAAATGTTCATTCCCAGGCCTCTGGAGAATGTCAAGACATTTTGGGGAGGTAATTTAGCCATTTGAATCAGCTGTGTTGGATTAAGGACACATCTAAAACCTGCAGGACTCGAGACCTGGAGTTGCCTACCTCTGGAGTAGTCTAATCCACACTCGGTCAAAAGTACACATACAGGCTTGCATATTCATAGATCTTCACTAATACTTGGTTAAATCTCCTTTAGCAAGTTGCACCTTGACCAGATGCTTTTGGTAGCCATCAAAAAGCTTTGGTTACAGCTTCCGTTGGATATTTGTCCACTCTTCATTTCACGTTTGGTAGAGTTAATTGAAATTTGTTGGTTTGATACATGGACCTAACTTTCAGGTGTAGTCTGCACATTTTCAATAGAGTTATGGTTTGGAAAGGTTTGGAAAGACGTTTATAGCAGCTTAATGTTTGCCTGCATTTTCCACTCCAAAACCAGCTTTGATATGTCTTTGTGATCATTGTCCATTTGAAACACCCAATTTTGTCCAAGTTTCAACTATCTAGCTGTTGATTTGAGGTAAACTTGAAGAATTTAAAGGGAGTTCTCCTTTATTATTCTGTCCATTTTCTGTAATGTACCAGTACCCCTGGTAGCAAAACAGCTGCAAACAACATGCTACCACCACTATGCTTGACAGCTGGTACAGACTTTGCAGATTTAAAAGCCTCACCTTTACTCCACTAAACATTCCTCTTGTCATTGTGGCCAAATAGCTCAGATGTTTCCTTGTCTGACCATAAAACTTTTCTTCAGAGGACAGCTGGACAGCATGGACAGCTGTAAATTTCAGTCAAGCTTGAAGATGTTGATTCTAGAGCAGGGGATTGTTTCTTGACTGACACACTCTTGTTCCATAAGATGCAAAATTCGCTTAATTGTGGGCAGAGGACATTGATGTTTCAGCAGTTTCCAGGTTATGGCAGGTTTGAACCTTGGTGGCTGCTGGGTTGTTCCTAAACTTTTCCTGTCGTCTGAGGGTAACAGTTTGGCTCTTTTCCAGACATTACAAACAGATGACAGATCTGAATATCTTACCTTGTCTTGCCAGAACAAGATGTTTGAATTGTTGATCTTGAATTAATGATCTTGTAATCTATTTAGAAATGGCTCCAAGAGACTTTCCCAACTTGTATAAATCTATAATTCTCCTTCTTAGATCTTAATTGAGTTCCTTGGACTTTCCCATTTTTCTGCGTATCGATCAATCCAATGAGTGCTGTCAAACACAGCCTTTCTATGTTGGCAAAGAGAAACTACTGTTGTAGTCAATCATGATAGTTTTTATATTTACAAAATGTTTAGTTTTGGTTCATTTTTTAAATTAATTTATAGTTTTGTTTTTATTCCTTTTAACTATTACAGTACTATAATGTGGGGGTTTAATCAGGGCCAAGTTTTATTTTTTGCTTGTGTCTTTACTGGTCTTGTCACATGTTTGTGAGCACAGGCTAAATAAAGGAAACATCTCTCTGTATGATATCAGCAAATCAAGCTACAGCCTCCAAAAAGATTACAAACACCTCTTTGAACATCCAAAATGTATCGCTGGGTGACTTTTAGACCTACTATTAATTTGAATAGGACTTTACCGGAAACGTGGTGTCACGTGACTCCTGTTCAGTTTCCCGCCTGTATTCGTACATAGTAATTTAGTACCCGGAAACGGCAGCAGAGTGACAGCTCGCTCTGTAAAAACTTCCCGTTCAGGCTGCGTGCAACCTCACTGTATGGCTTTGAGAAGAAGGAGACACCCTTAATACAGTTTAAACAGCTGTTTGTTTGGCTGCCGCAGCTGGAGGGCTACACTTTAACATTTTACGGGAAGCTCGAAAGTTTTTGTTTATATTTTTGGATGTAAAACATCACGAGTGGCTCAACAAAAGTCTGCAGTGTGTCGTCGTCGTCTGCTCGTCATTCAGAACCTCTGCCGTCTGGAAAGACACAGGTAGCTAATGACATGCAAATGAAATGAAGCCCTCGTATAACCTTTCAGTGGCATTATTGTTAGTGTTACCACTGCACTTCCATCTTTTAATATCAATTCCCATGGTTTCCTGCAGAATAAAGCGAAATGACGTCAAATTGATTTTAGGGAAAGCTTTTTTTTTTTTCTTTTTTTTTTTTTTACTTAATGGATCCACATACAGTTTTATGAAACGAGTCCATGGGCCCTTCAAGTGAATTAAAACCCCACATTTTCAGTGTGATCTGACGTAGTTTGCACTTGTGCTAAGTCGAAGAAAGGGCTGATTTTCCTCTCTGAGAAAGTGGTAGGCCTATCTAGATGTCTGCTTCCCAAATGTGGAAAGTTTCACACTAACATGTCTCCCCCATCATTTTAGTGACTGTGTAAAGATTTTCTGAGATACAAGCATTCAAAATACATCGGGGTTTATCCAGAAAAAGCAAATCAACACCTGTGACAGAGAAACAGAATTAAGCATTGGCACCCTGGATGTTATATGTGCTTTTATTACAGCTCAACTGTTGTTGGTGTAAATCAGGCCTACCTTTCACACCTTTAGTTGGTTCAAAATGCTGCTATTCACCTTCTTAACAGAAAACATAAGATGCAACATATTCCTCTGATCTGGCCTCTCTTCAGTAGCTTCCCCTGCATCTTAGGATTGATTTTAAGATTTATTTTTTGCGTTGAACCCACCATATATTGCTTATCTCTTAACACCTTATGTGCCTCCAAGGGCCCTAAGATCTGCTAACCAGCTACAAACACTAGCCTTAAGAACAGGGAGGGGAAGTCGAACTTTCTCAGCTATAGTCCCTAAATTGTTGAATAAGTTGCTTCCCACCTCATGTTAAACTGGCTCCCACCTTAGACATTTAGTATGCCTTCAAACTCATGTTTATTCTTTGACTTTAAAGTCTGCGTGAAAGCTTAGATATTTAAGCTGATGTATTGTCTCTTGCATTTTTGTGTTAATTACTGATAAGTGTGGGCATGTGTGCGTGGTGCATCTTACTTTATTGTGTAACTATCAGTTTTATGTGCAACACTTTGGTCAACTTTGTTATTTTTAATATGTTTCATAAACAAATTGGGACTGGAATTTTTCTGTTAAATGTTTAAAAACATATTTCTGGGTCAATTTTCAAGGATCATATCATTTTTGACACCAGGCTCATCTTGTACACCCATTTTCTGTGTTTCAAAAGTAAATATCTAATATAGTCATTTTAACACTTACAAGTATTTGGGCTTTGAAATAAAGAAATAAAAACACACAGAAGGGTGTCTGGATCAGTGGATCCTTTGCATTCATGGACTAGGACAGGGGTGGGCAATTCCAGGCCTCAGCTGTGTTGGATCAAGGACACATCTAAAACCTGCAGGGACACCGGCCCTCAATTCAATTCAATTCAATTCAATTCAATTTTATTTATATAGTGCCAAATCACAACAAATGTCCTGGAGTTGCCCACCCCTGGGCCAGGAGAACTTCCTCAGAATTTAAAGTTGTTGGATCATTGTGATATCACCAAACTATTCTATAAAACACATAAACATCAGTGTTTTCATAGCCAGGAGTTAAAAATGTGACTGCTAGAAATGATTTAGACACAGAACAGATTCATGTATATCTAATTGTAGGGGAAAGTGATGCTCATATGACCCTTGACTGTTTACCCAAAGTGCTTTATTTTTTTTTTGTTTGTTTTCTCCAGTGAATTATTAAAAAACAAACAAACAAAAAAAACCCAGTAATGTTTGCACTTGGTACAGGTGTTAGTCTGCACCCTAAAATTGTTTAAATGTATAAAACCACAGCAGATCCAAACCAGCCCACTGGTACAAACTATATCAGTTTCTACTGATATAGTTTGGAGAATACAGAGGTTTGTAGTCAATGCAATGCACTTACCACAGTGTAGCTGAAATTATCCCTATGTTGTTGGTGCCATATGTGTCCGCCTTTACTTGGGGGTCTAACATTTATCCACAACCACTGTTTCTTCATTCATTTTTATGGTTGGGCTTCTCTATTATGGCAAGAATCTTGGTTATTTTTGTCACTGTTTTTGCATTGTTTTGTTTTTAATAATTAACTGAAGCCAAATTTCTAACTGAGATAGAAATTTGGTGCTTGCACAGTCCTAGTTTGTGGTTAGTTTGTTTACTAAAATTTTATGTGTAATGCTTGAGAAGTGCCAGCAGGTGACAGTGTACCCTCACTGTGTGTAACACAGCACTAACAGAGCCTCCACCATGTTTTACAGATGACTGTAGACACACAGTTGTACCTCTCTCTTTAGGTTCTTCAAACATATTGACGACAATTTTAATCAGAAATTTCAAATTTGCATTAATCATGGCGTAAGACCTGTTGCCACTGATTTTCAGTGCAGTTCTTGTGTAATTTGGCTACCTCAGCGTTTTCTCCCTGTTTCCCTTCCTTAAGAATAGATTCTAGACAGCCATCCTTTCTGAGAATATTTCTGGTGAGACTTCAGTGAACAGTAGATGAATCAACTAAGGTGAGAGATGTACATCTCAGGTCCTGGATTTTTCTTTTTCCCTATTTCTTAAAGACACAGCTTTCAGATGCTGTTTAACTCTTGTATATCATGTTTATTCTAGCCACTTCTTCTCTGGTCCTTCACTTATCCGGTTTCCTGTTGTGACTCACCTTGTTGGTAAAAAAAAAAGAACATTTTATGTCTGTCAAATTGTGTTATCTTTGGGATTTTCATAGATTCACCTTCAAGTGACCACACTTTGCTTTTCAAACATTTTTGGACATATTTCAAATTATTGAAATTATTTTTTTTCATATGGAGTGAAAATAATGTAGAATTAAACTGTTTAATTAGAAAGTGTTTCTTATTACTAAGCTTCACTATTCTCAGTGTGAAAATAATGTCATTTGAATTTTAAAGTGATGTAGGTTGTTCAGTACAAGCTATAAGCTTGTATCGATAGCTCATTGGTTCTTAATTTAAGGCGAGTGAGTCTTCAGAGGAGCAGCGAGGCAAGAGTCATTATTCAGCCATCGACCTGCTGGGCAAATTTAGCTCTCCACCGCCCACCTTCCTCTCTGCATGCAAACAATATAGCAGCACAAATTAGGACTTGCTGCTTTGTGTCAATTGAGAGTCCAACAAAGATGCTACATAGAGTGATATGTCATTAGTGAGCAGGTGGGGTGGGAGGACATATAGCTGCTGCCTCTCCAATTAAGTAATGAAGTGGTTTCTATGGAGACCAGGCTGCTGTGCCTGCATGGGGAGGGGGCAGAGTTCAGAGTCGGCAGTTGTCAACTCTGCTGCAAGTGGAGGGTTAAATGCCGGGGCTGCAGGGGGAAGCCCCTCATTAAACATACCTAAATTTAATCAAAGACACAGCTGAGCCTTTCTTTGAAGTTTCAGTTGCACCGCTCACAGAAAATGGATAAACTGCAGCACCATTACGATGATGTAATCATAAAAACATACCTAAGCAGCTTTAACATTATTGCACTGTGAATGTCAAAACTAAACACGAAACTAACACTCTTAATCCTGTTCCTTGTGGAAATGTTTGCTGTTTTTTATTTTTAAAATATAAATTACTCTACTATTCCTTTGATTTATCTCTATTTGTGTTGCTTTTAACACGGTATTTAGGTAGAACTTGTTTACCTACTGATCAGTAAATGTCGTGGGGATGCTGTTGCCTTTGTTCCCTTTATACAAACTTCTTGGTTGTCATTTGGCCTTTGCTCTCAGTCTCTTATATGTTAAAAGGATTATCAATCAGCCTAACTTTCTTTTAGGGGGGGGTTTCGTGGTGATCAGTGAGGTGTCCTCATCCCTAATTAGATGACTGTAACCCTCATATGAGCAGCTACAGGCCTGGTGGTCTGGTAGTGGGACTCTCTGGGCTCAGATTTTCAACTAGGGAGAGCGAGAACAAGCAGAGTGAAAGGCCAAGCAAAGAGAAGGGGGCACTCAAATCCGTTTTAAGCCTTTTGTCATTTATTCAGGGATTTATTTGTCATTAAAGAGTGATAACAGCATCTGTGGAACTTTTAGACTTTTCTCTAGATTGGAAAAAAAATTAAAATCAACTTTTAAGTCAAAGTCAGTTTGATGTCATAATAAATGACTTTGTGGACCTTTTGTGGCAGAGTTGTTTCTGAAGTTTAGAGGTCAGAGTCATTTGCTAAACTTAAGGTTCACTACAGCAGTTTGTGCAGCATCTCCAGATGTGATTCTGCTACAAGAGTTAATATCACGTTGTTGAGTTGAGTGCTGCAACACAACACGGTCTGTGCGAGATCTTAATAATTGGGCTGGTGATATATTGCCTGTACTCAGCAGTGTCTTTTTGAGAGGGGGCCAGACAAAGCCAAGACCCTCGGCCTCCTGCTGTTTTTAATAGTTCTTTAGGTAATGTGGGAGTTTCAGTCTTTTATGGAGGGAAAGAATGTGTCTAAAATATAAAGCAGGTTGATGAATGTGAACTTTAACATGTTCTTTATCACTAATGCATTATTTTAAGAGGAAAAAAAGTTGCATTTTTTTTTTTTTTTTTTTTTTTTTTTTAAATTTTTATTTTTTGCTTCAAGCCTTTAAATGCTAATTTTTTTTTATTTATTTATTTTTGTAGTTTTAGCAAAGTAGTGTCCTGCAGAGGTGTCTCTTCTCCTCTCACCTCTGGAGGGTGATAAAGAGCTTCTGGAGGAGGGTGCATCGTATCTCCCTGTTGCTCCCATCGCTTTCTGAAATGGACTTGTTTTATGGGTTGTATGTCTTTTGTTTTCTTGTTCACAACCTCTCTGTGGTCATTCCTCGTGGAAGTTCTTTGAAGCCCTAGAATAGCTTGGAGGAGAAGCCCCCTCCTCCCTTCTCCTCTGCTACCTTTTATTGAATCCTGCCTCTGTATCATTTATCTCTGAACACCCCCACCCCTCACCCCTGTCTGCCCATTTGTGGGGGCTGTTAGGGGGCATCCTCTTTTCTCTCCCAGCTGGGTTTGTTGACACACAGTCAACCTACGCTTCTCTTTCACCTCTGCTCCCCCTCTTTTTAACTCTCACCCCCCACCTCGCAGCTCCTCTCTCTGCTTTGACTGAACAGTAAAGCTGCCACAGCTGTGGGTTGTATTGGCATAGCTGCTGGGGGGGTAAATATATTGCAGTCATTACCTTTTGTTCAAGAGTTGACAGTTTTAAAACATTTCAGCTTCTCGGTGTGTAGAGGAACTGAAGAGAAAAGGATGCCCCGATGATTTGAGTGTAACAGCTTTTTAAATATGGGAGGACAAGGAGGGAAAATCAGAGAATACACATTCATAACTAATTAGCAGAAAAAGTTGTGAATTGAAAGGAAAATGTGCATTGGAAAAAAAACAAGCTTATGAATTGCCTCTTTAAAAAATGTACATTGTGCTATCAGTACACAGACAAATCTTATACAAATAAGACACAGGGAAGAAATTTCAATTACAGCTCATGAACAGTCACTGAAGCTTAATTTGTGTATTGTTTTCGCCAACAGGTGTTGGAATGAACAGGTCCAGGTCCAGCTGGGATAAAAAGACCTCCCAAGCTTCAGTCACCAGGATAACCCGCAGCTCTCAGGCCAGGCACACCAATCACATAGAGCCCCCGGACTCCGGGCCGAGCCTTTATGGAAAACAAAGGAGGAAGCAAACTGATTCGGCATTGGCTCAGAACCTCAGTCAGATGAGTGTGAGTGGACAGGATGCTTTATTTACAGGGTAAGGACATGTAACAGTGATCCTGTATAAAGAAAAGCAGAGGACTGGGAAAAAAAAAACAAACCCCAAACCAGTTAACATCACACAAAGGTCCAGTACAGCAGTGTATTAATTAATAGGAAAATGTTCAGTGTCTTGGAGAACTTTTGACTCTCTCAAGCCATTTCTCCACAGGAACATCAGGAAATATCAAGACAATGGCCCTCATTCACTAATATATACATAGAAATGTCACTATGCTATGAGCACAAAATAAAAATAATCAGGTTTTAAAAACATAATATGGTCAAGAAATTGGAGTGCAAGTGTTGCAGCAGTGTGGCCTTAATATGCTTTAAAATCATCATTATGTATAGAAGTGTTCATATCAAGTATTTTTGTCTAGCAGTGAAATGGTTGCCTATGAACTAATTATTATTTTTAAAGGTATGCTTCAGCTCACGCCCACCAAAATAACTTGATTCTTGGTTTCTTTACACTCAGTTTAAATCCTTTTGTTTGATTCTGTGGGTTTTACTGTTGGTTAACATTTGGGAAACGAGACAGAGATGAAATTATAAATATTTTGTCATTTAAAGATGTGTTAATATTCTGAGGCATGCTGGCCTTCTCAGACAGCTATAATTGTAATACAATATTGATGGATGCTGGATTTGTGCTGAAGATCACAGATCTGTTTGAGATTCCTTTTGGTTGAGGTGACTGGTCTTTGAGTAGAACATGCAGGATGTAGGACAACCATTCACTAGCTGTGAAGTCACTGCATTACTACTACATACTGCTCTATTCTTTGAGCCACCAGGTGAAAGATTTCACAGCCAGTGTTTGCATCACATGCACCACTGTCGGAAAACGCTTACTGAAGTTCAGCGCTGTTTTATGAAACAAACGTGACACACGGACTTCATGAGGAGTTTAGGACTTTCTTTTTACAGTCTCGTGTCACAGTCCATGTGACACGAGACTGTAAAAAGAAATAATAAAAGCTGCAAAGTAAAGCACACACTGTCTTTTTCTCCAGTAAAGGAAAGGTTCCCAAAGCCAGAAGTGATGTTGTGCCGGCACCTCAGCCCTCTGCACCAAGATCTGATCAGGCTGCTCCATCTTCGCCCGCTGTTAAGTCATCATCCCAGGGAGGCCTGGCATCTGTGGCTCGGCTGGTGAAGCTCGGCCGCTGTAAGAACGTAGTGGTGGTGGCTGGAGCAGGAATCAGCACAGCAAGTGGGATCCCAGACTTTAGGTTGGTGTCTAAAACCTCACCAATCTGCAGATTTTCACTGTGAAAATCAGTGTTTCAGAATGTACCAATGTACCAATTTTTCAGGACTCCAGGAACAGGTCTTTACGCAAACTTGGAAAAGTATAACATCCCATACCCAGAAGCCATTTTCAACATCGACTACTTCTCCAATGACCCGCAGCCGTTCTTCTCCTTGGCTAAGGCTCTGTATCCTGGCAGCCATCGTCCAAACTACATACACTACTTCATCCGCATGCTTCATCACAAAGGCCTCCTGCTGCGATTGTACACCCAGAACATCGACGGACTGGAGAAATGTGAGTGAGAAACAGTTGGTCTACAGCATCAGTGTTGTTTTGAAGCTGCCCAGTGGTTTGTGGATTGACTTAAGCTCGAGATGCCTCATTACCATTAATGTAGCTTTTTGAAAAACCCAGCTACAGGATTGGACAATTTAGCTGCCTTTTTTATTGAAGCATCTGCCAGCAGGGATGGGTTTTAAAGGGTTGTTGTTATGACGATTTAAGAATAAGGTGTCTTTGAAGGAGCTCCCTGTCCACTGCTGTTTGGCAGCTTTCATTTTTCAATGTACTTGGCTATCTGTGAGTTCTTCAGTGCATTAGTCAGAGAAGATGTGTAATTTAATTTACCTTTTGGGGGGGATTTGTCAATATAGCGGCTATCTCGGGTTTTACAAAGTGGCTGCAACTAAAAAAAATAAATTTGAGTTTAGCTAAATCTACTTTTTTAAGGCCAAGGAATCCAGTGCAGGAAAAACAGGTTTCCCCCATACAGCAAGTGATGTTATCTGTGCTCTGTGGATGATTTTGTATAAGCGATCGAAGAAACGCCATCAACACTGGCTTTCTCCTTACAAGCAGTGTATCAACATTAAGACAACCCTCAACTGCAATGGCATCTTTTCTGTAGCTGAATGCAGAAGAAGGTGAGAACTCGGTCCGCCACTGCTCTAAAGCAGCACATCTTGAGAGTTCATATTCAAACAAAGGTACTGGTGACAGCTGCTCTGCAGGACCCAAAGCTGGCTGCCTGTTCTCCTGTCTCCTGTGTCATAGTCGGTTCAAGCTAATTTTTGTTGCCATTATTGAATTCCTTGGCCTAAAAGTATATTTAGCAGTTAAAATCAATGTTATAATTTTTGTTTCTTTTTTGTTTTTTTAAAAGTTTAGAAGCAGAAATCAACAGAGACATCTGGGCAAACTGCAACACTGTGCTTAAAAAAACAGCTTTTAGATATCCCCCTAAAAACCCACCAAAAATACAATTAATTAACAATAATTATGAACCCTCACTATGTGGAATATCTTGTTATGTAAAGGATTTCAGTCAGCACGCCTGATGTTAAGATTTGTCTTGAGGAAGCTAGAGTAAGATTTTTATTCCCCCTCATTATTGTCTGACTTTAATAAAAGAAAAGTCAAATAGGACAAACTTAGATTGTTTGCATTAATGTTCCTGTTTCGCTCCTAATGTGATCATATTTGAAAACCTTCAGTGTGTGGCATCCCTGATGAAAAACTCGTAGAAGCTCATGGAAGTTTTGCCACTGCTTCGTGTCACCTGTGCTACACTCCTTACCCCGCTGAGGAGGCCAAGGTTCGTATGCCTCTTTATATGACATATGAATCCCATGCGCTTGATGCCACGTTAATCTTTCCTGCGTGTTTTTTGTCTAACAGCGTGCGATAATGAATGACAACGTCCCCATATGCACATTTTGTGCCGCAACGGTCAAACCGGATGTTGTGTTTTTCGGAGAAGACCTTCCTCAGAAGTATTTCCTGCACACTAAAGATTTCCCAAAAGCTGACCTGCTCATCATTATGGGCACGTCTTTGCAGGTAAACATTAAACTTTAATATGATATCATAGTAAAAACGGGTTGTTTGTGTAAAGGAAAATTACATTAAATGTTAAATAAAATGTTTCAGATTGAGCCATTCGCCAGCTTGGTGAACACGGTGCGCTCCACTGTGCCACGTCTCCTCCTGAACCGACATGCTGTGGGTCCCTTTGAGAAGGTCCCGCTCCGGCGAGGGGACCACATGGAGCTAGGAAACCTGGAGGATACTGTGCGGAAGTTTGCCGAAATGCTCGGCTGGAACAATGAGATCGAAGAGCTGATGAGGAACCAGGAAACACTGGTGGGTTGTAAAAGCTCTCACAGGTCATACATGTCTCAGTTAAAAAGGAAAAAAAGTGCAGAATGATTGTTACACCGTCCTGTGGCACTCAGTGGTTTTCATTTCTTTCTGCAGACCATCCCAGCGTTGGTAAGCAGTCCGCCATCACAGACATGTCCGATCAGAGCAACAGCAGAGCCTCAAGGCAGGACGGAGACATCCAGGTCCATACCAGGAGCTCAGAGAGCAGCAGGCAGCGGCGGCGAGGAGACAGATTCCGAGACGGACAGCAAGAGCTCTGCATCGTCCACCCTAAGCAACTAAATATTACGACACTTGAAGGATTTTGAAGTTTCCACTATCCATAGTTCACATGGCAGACTGTTCCGTTAACTGTAACCTCTAATCAGATTATTTTGAGTCTTACCTCTTCATCTAAGAGCCAGTATGTGATGTTTGTATCATGGTTATATGAACACGTCAAAAGGTTAATCAAGTTCAAACAGCATCCATCAAGAACACTAGACATTTGAGCCTTGTATCAAAAATATTAATTTTAAGGTGTTTTAAGTCAGTGTAATGTGTTAATGTTTTATAATCAGTATAACACTGTCTTTGAGAGCGTATTTAATAAAAGTATTGTGTAATTTGCACTTTGTGTCCAAAAAAGATAGTCTTCAGTTTAACTTGTGGTAATGATATGATGCTATTTCATAAATGCTTTCCACTTGGGAAAATTTGAACAGGAAACTTGAATGTGGTGGAATAATTGTGTTTACAGCTGAGCACAAAACAAATCTACAGCAATAGGGGGGAAAAATACAGACATGAGGAGAAACCCAGCAAATGATAACCAACTTTGGCAAATCGAAAAGAGTAAAGTCAACTTGCACAAATTTGATTACTTAAATCAGCGTTTCTCATTGTTAATGTAACAAGCAGTTAAATTATGTGTATAACCGACCAAGTATGTGAGATCTGCATAGAATTAAATTATACCAAGACACAGAAAATATATTACTTTGTTTATATAAAGTCACACATTTAGTGTCAAATAAACAACATTTTCATAGGTTTCTTCCTTCTTTTTTTTTTTGATTCAACATCATGCAGATGACAAAAGGAACAGAGATTAGAAAACAATCATCGTAGTTCACACATTTCATTGTCAAGAGCCCGAACAGGCAAAAACCACCATCGACCTGTGGAGAATGCTGCATTGCCTCAAGTCTTAAATTTAATGAAACTTGTTTTCTTTTCTCCATAACGTCATCAATTGAGTACCAGAGAGAAAAAAAGTGAACTACCACTAACATTTGTTTTTTGTCCATGGTAAAAACTGATTACACAAACAAAGTGAGCTGCAGGTTTAAACCGTCCACAAACACATCAGTCCTGTGCTCCAGCAGTACCAGCAGCTTTACCGCTAACAGTGTTTACTATGATTCGTGTTAAAATTGTGCACCTTCTAGTCATACATTTTTTTATATGTATATATTTTTAAAAAAGAGAAGTGAAGGAATGTTTATTCACACCCAAAACTACACTTTAAACAAAACAGTGTTTCCAGCAAGAAGCAAAACTCAGCAGAAAGTATATTCTTTCCCCACAGGGAGCACTAAAGCAAAAGATGCAGCAGTAACTGTGAACTCCTCCTCGGCAGTCTTCCTGCCACGCACGACTCCGCTTCAGCTCGAGACAGCCTCTGGAGCCTGCTGTGAAATGTTTAGCTGCGTTCTACTTCAGGACTGGTTTGATTTCATTTAGTACAGCAAGTGCCTGTCCTATTTGGGAAAAAAAGAGGCTAAGATTTTGCTAAGAGTCCAGTCCATGATTGCAAAATAACACTTTATTTGCATTTAAGTGGCCGTCAGTCAATATCACTAAGAAAAACCAAAGAGGAGGTGATTGCCCTGCAAAGCGCAATAAAAGCCTGATATAAACTTACACATAAATATTTTATTTTTCACCATCACCATTTGTTCAGCTTTCTGTTAATCACTACCACTCGTCCCAGTTACAGCCCCCAAGGTGACAAATGGGACTTTCCCATCCAGCACCTGAAGTTTTTGGACACAGCTCTACACTCAGCAGCAGCTCATTCAGGATGGAGGCACAAATTCAAGCCCAGCTACAGAACCCACCTTCAATAATCACAGCTCGAGATTTGTTGGGGGTGGGGCCCATCGGGCTTAGTCTGGAAAACGTGGCTGAGATATTCAGCAGCACTAGTCCGAGTCTGAGTCCGAGTTTTCCTCAGGTGGACAGCAGAGAGTTTCTTCCAAAGGTGCCAACGTCCCGTCGGGTTTGACGCCCATCGGTCGAATCACGTGCTGCCTGCGGACACAAAGAAGTAGATGTCAGATATGACGGAAAGGAAAGGAAAGCTGGAAGAACATTTTTCTTTTTAAAAAGGGCTTTTCAATTGCATGCGTCTGCACGTTCTGCATACACAACTCAAGGACCCTCACTCAACAACTCCCTCCCCTCCTTTCATGGACACTCGCCCCTGTCTGGCCATCCTCCCTCCCCTCCTTTGCAGTGGCAGTTTAATTACAGGATCAGTACTCAGCCTAATCTCCTCAAAGCCACGGCTGCCCCTTCACCCTAATCCAATTATACCTGCACCGTGTGTCACCACTCCCTCCGAGATGATTTATCAGAGAATTATCGGTCAAAAGATTTGACAGACTCAAACACAAATGGCCATGTAATTCCTTCTGATTCCTAGAATTAAATATCATTTAATTCTTAAAGGTTAAAGTTCTTTAAAGTGAACCAGAATCTCGTGACCCGGTATCACTGGCTCATTTACAATACAGACCAGCGTGACAAAACAAACAAAAACATGATCTCTTCCAATTAGAGAGGGGAAAAAATGTCTTCCTTCCTCCTCGGGAGTGACAGAGGGCTGGGCGGTGGGGGTCTGGCAGGTGTAAGGGGTGGGGGTGCAGAGTATGTGCTAATTGGAGCACCAGTTAAACAGTTAGAGGGGCACATTCTTGCAAGGACCTGACCGATCTCCTTAGAGTCGGCATCAAGGGACCACCTCTCCTTCATTGCAGAGGAAGAGAAGAAAGGGGATGCGGCCTCGGAAAGGAATCTTCCTCTTCTGGGTGCACGTGCCTCATTACAGCTCAACGCCCTCTTTTGGCTCAACAATGGCGAGGACGGCTTTCTTATGCCTGCGCATTTATCAACCTGTGTCTCTTGATCCACGTTCCACCCGAATAGCTTTGTCTAGCTGTGCCTCTGTCTCAGTCCACTCCTTGTCTGACCAGCGGCTTGCTTGTCAAATAAAAAGAAGAATAAAGTCAGGACGTGTGTTATTAAAAACCCGAATAAAGGAACAGGGAAACGACAAGTCGACTGTGTGAGCCAATTAGGTGATAATTAAGGAGCGGAGGTAATGATGCCGCTGGTGCGTTGTGGCAGCAGCTCCCCCATTTACACCGGCTGAATGACGCGGCGTGCACAAAGTCCAGTCCTAATTGAAGCTACATCTAAAAGGCAAGAGATTCTTCCAACGATGACTCGGTTGGCAGGGAGCGGGCTCACTGTTACTTTTGTGCAGGCGCTGTGCAAACTAACGTTGGCCTCTGCGCTCGCTGAGGAAAGGTCAACACAAACACAGCACGACCCTTTGCTCGGGAAACTGTGTATTTATATGTTGAGCAGGCGTGGTAAAAGAAAAAAAATATTTCGACAAGACTTCTGAGGCATCTATCATACTGAATTATCCATTTTACACAGACTTTTTTAAACACATTCATGCATCCAAAGCTAATCTAAAATACGAAAAAGCAAATTCCCAGACAGCAGATTGCTTTATATATTTGACCTTTGTGGCAGAGCATGAAATGACCTCTAAACCTTTTTCAGTCCATCAGAAACTGCGGTGAAGTCAGAACACACACAGCCGTTTTCGGTCCAAAAACTTTGCAACTGAAAATCCTCTGGTACTTTTCTAAGTGTTGTAAACAGCACATTGTAGATTTTGAAGCATGCCTCACTACTACTTAGCGAGCTCTCTAGTTTATTACCTTGACAACTTGTCGAACATGTTGGCCAGCTTCTCGGCTTCGTACTCCTTCTGCTCCTCAGTCATCTCTTCGACGGGGTTCGGCATCGGCTCCTCGACGTGACCGGTGATGGGGTTGATGCTGAAAAAAAGAAATAGATGAGAACGCTGAATGTATAGCTGCAAAGTGAATTCAACTAATGGCAGCTATTTGTTATATCTGGGATTAAATTACTGGGGTTTGTCCCACGAGAATAAAAGGAAATAATTTTTTTTTTTAAAAAGAGAGAGGATCAGCATCAGCTACTAGACCAGCAGTTTTTGAATCGGTGCAGCACAAATGATCAAAGTACACACAACAGTTAAATATGTGACACCTTATTGTAATCCCAGTGTGGAGGACTCACAAAGGTTTGGCAGATTTGTATTCTTCTGTGTCTGAGTCCTCATCGTCAGAGTACTGAGTCTCTCCTCTCCCTCCTCCAAGAAGTCCTCGAGCCGCAAGAAGTCCTGCTGCGTTTCCGTACCCTGTGTACTTCAACAGGTTGTCCACTGCAAGACAACACATTTACTAAAAGGTGGCACTGATACACATAAATCCTGACGTGTTAAGGTAATTATTCTCATAAACTGCACTCAACCGAAAAGGCCACATATTTTTCATCCCCTTCTTCTCCCTTTTAAAATCACTCACCGCTTTCTTTGCAGAGGACGAACAGAAACTCTGCAGCTGTCTGCTTCACGCCCATGTCCACATGTGTCATGAGGCGAACCAGCTTGTTTCTGATGGTGGTGCCAATCTCTGGCCTGCTCTTCACATCTTTCAGTGGGGGAAGTACCTTAAAAAAAGATTTAATTTAATTTAATAGTGCATCAATATTTCTATTTTAACACACCTCTAAAGCTGAGCCCACAAACCGTGATTACCTGAGCTTTGATATATCTGCGGATCTCCCTGTGGTGTCTGGATCCTTCAGTCAAAAGGCTGAGTACTGGAGTCAAACCCTCTTTGTAATTGGACCCCTGCTTGGAGTGACAGACCACAAAAACTTCACTGTCTCCACAAACTCAGGGGCTGGATAGATATCTTTAGCACACAAGCAAGCAGCTAATAGAAATAAGATGAAGGAGACACTGAATAACAGAGGAGAACCTGAGGGACATGACCTTTATTCAGGCTTTCTTCTCCTTCTAATCATAAATAAAAACAAAAACATCCGGGTGGAGTTAGAACACATTTATGGATGCTAAACCGTTATTCTTGCGTCATTGCGACAGAAGTTGAATTTTACCTTGTCGATTCTTTTCTCCATGAAGTCCAGCAACACCTCGATCGCGTCCATGTTTTTTCCGGCATATTTCTCCTGCCCTCCCTGCACGGGGACGTCAATTAAAACATCCAGATAGGACACGGGCAGGTTGTTCAGCAGGTTCACGGCATGGCTGCAAACAGTTAAAAACATTATATTTTTTTAATTATCCAGAGGTTTTAGGGTATTTGGACAATAAAATCAAAATACAAAAAGGTTAAAACACTTTTGAAAAGACATACCAGGTTTTGCTCAGGATTTACCACAATTCACAGGTGCAAAGCACAGAAAGAAAGTGATACGTTTTCTTCTCACTCATTGGCTGTATTAAATAACATCATGAGAATAAAAAGCTAATGAGAGAGTCAAGCACACTCGCAAACAGTCACATCTGGGACAGGTCAATGTAGTTCACTACCAAAGGAATATGTCAGAGTTCGGGAGCATTAAGACGACATGCTCAGCAGAAACCATGAAAATATGTGAGTGCACCCACACTAATCCCCACCAATGAAATCATCACAGTCTAATGATATATAAGTGAAATGCAAAGTAATGCAATAGTTCAACCTTTCCTATCATTTGGTACTTTCTGAAGTTCTTTCTCCTTAAACGTGTGAATCTTATGTCACGACTTTCAGATTAGGCTTAAACATTTCCTTTTTGACAAAGCTTCTAGTGAGGGCTGGTCCAGATGAGTATGAACCCTCCGCTCATTAAACGGGAATAGACCTAGGCAGCCGGAAGCTTCCCATGATGCATTTCATCTTCTCACACCTCTTTGCACTCTGTTTATACACCACTCTGCATTTAATCGTTAGTTATTATATCTCGCTCTCTTCCACAGTCTGTTTTTTGTCTTCTCTTCGTCCCTTCACACCCAACCGGTCACAGCAGATGCCCGCCCCTCCCTGAGCCTGGTTCTGCCAACGGTTTCTTCCTGTTAAAAGGAAGTTTTTCCGTCCCACTGTCACCAAGTGATTGGGGTATTCTCTCTACTATTGTGGCTTTACTTTACGATATAGAGCAGCTGTTGTGATTTGGCACGATATAAATAAAGTTGAATTGAATTGGAGTAAACTGTCTTTGCCAATTTGTTGAAACTGAATATTGTTCAGTGCATCAGGAGCAAGCGACTGGCGAGATTGTAAGTTGTCTCCAGAAAGGTTATGCTGGTAAAATGGAACCGTAAAAATAATGATTTGGTTGAAGCATCATTTAGTGATCTTTGTATGAGAGTTTCACTCAAATCTGACCTAAACCAAGGAGGAACAGCAATAGACAGATAAAGGAGTTTTTTCCTGTTTGTTTTCTGATACGTTTGTGCTTTCTTCCCATTTGTTGTTATTAATGCTTTCCAGTTTGAGACCAGAAGGAGAGAAAAATCACTAGGAGCTCAAAAAGAGCACATGGCATAAAAATATGACAAATCGTGTCTCTGTCATGTCAGTGGTAAGTTTGCATTTTAACATCTATACCTCCTAAACTGCAGATTCACCAGAGATCATCTAAAATACTTTATTTTTCTCAAGTTAGCAATACTTACAATTACTGGTACCCAAAGAGATAAAAGTAGGGATAAAAGAAAAAAAATAGTAAGAGTAGTTCTGGAAATGAGGTGATCCTTGAGCCGGTCAGTTTAAAAAGACAACAGTTTTATGGCGTAACCAGGGAGCACAGATATAGGAATTACTGAAAGTCCGTCACAACACTCTACATTTGAAAATATTTATGTGTTAGTCTGACAATCATCCGACTAACAAACTTTAAAACGCCTGTCAGCTTGGCTTAAAACTAACTCTCTCCTTCGTGCGCCCCTTTTCTATTCAAATTAGCTCTGTGTTACACTGCATTCAAATTACAGCTGGGTCGGTCAATGGGTCAAGCTCCCACGACTGATTCAGCCACCAATCTGACAGGTCAAGAGGATCATCACTCACTTTTACATGACACTGTTTAAATTTCAGGCTAAGACCACACATTCTTGGCATTCTTGCGTGAAATTACCATGAGAAACACTGCTGTCGCACAATGACAGAAAAAAGCTCATAGATAATATAAAATACAACTACACAGCACTTTGCTATCGACACAAGCAAATCTCACAAGGTGATTTTCCTACACAGACACGGCGATGCAGTCTGCTTTTCTATGTAAATCACTTTCAAGTCATGTCTGAGGCTATAACTCATTCACACATGAAAGCTACAGGACACGGATACACAAAGGGACTGAGCCTCTTTGTGTTTAAGAGGTCCAAACATGTATATTAGTTTAAATAAAATACGAAGGTGCAGTCCGCTACAATAAATTATTAACATATGAAGATCAGCGAGGAACAGATTCCCACCTGTGTGCTTCCTCCGTTTTCTCCTCGGTCTCGGTCTTCAGCATCAGGAGATGACGCAGGATGGCAGCAATGAGCCGGAGCTGGTGATCGTCTTCCTGTCGAGCCGAGCACACACAAAAACACCGAGTCCAACCAGGGGTTTTGTTTATGCACAGCAAAGCAGTACGGTAAAAATACCTACGCTACAAGGGCATGAGGCGGAAGCAAAGGCTAAAACCTTCAGTTAATCAATCATCCATGCAAGTACGCATCAGTGGCGTGGAATAAAGTGGCTATTCTATTTGTATTCTAATATTAAAGTAGCTACTGCTATAACTATCGGGATATGCTGTCATTGTGTAACTGAGTAGGAATAAAATAAAAAGGCATGAAAGGGTCACTATGTGTCATTTTCATTTGTTTCTCCCTCCTATCAGCACCATCTACCATTTAGCTCCCGCAAGTTTCTTCCTTATTTCCTTAATTAACTTTTATTCACGTCACTAATTAATCAACTAAGTGACAAATTAGGGAGGGCAGTTAAAAGTGCCTAAATATAAATATCAGGATTGACACCAATACATCTAGAAAATAAGTAAGAAATTGCTGTGTTGGTACTTTTGCTGATGATATTTTGAATATGAGAATGGGGCGATTCTCAGCTCGGCGCAGAGCTGCAAATATCTAGGCTGAAAGTAAAAAACTAGTTTAACAACAAAAAGTAACCTGAGAACTCAGGAGTACACGAGGAGGAGTTACTGGTCTAATAGTGACAGAAGCAGAGAGGCTGTGGTGAGACTGAGGAAGAGGAAGTTTGGATTTCTAAGAGGAGAGCAGGGCCAAATAGGAATCTTAAAACTAAACGTAGCGTCAGCAGGACTTACACTGCCTCAGGTGCTGCCTTTGCAGTCGCGTTTCTCCTTTGAAATGCCTCCTCAGACAAGACGATCAAGTTTGACAGTGAATCAGATGCAAAAATTATCATACAATAAGTATATCATGAATGAAAAGCATGTGTACCAAGTATCATCCTTTTTTCAAGTCAAGTTCATACTGAGTGGCCTGTGTGTGTGTGTGTGGGTGGAAAGACTTACTGACTTTGTAATAAAGGAGCAATGAGCCTAACTTCAGCGGAATATTTTTGACACTGGCTGATGTGAATTACACGACACACTTCCTGTTATAAATCTAATATTTCAGCGATGGATGTTGATGTGAAACATGGTGAAGGTTCCATGATAATGTCAGTAACGCAAGTAATCCCAGTAAACCCGGCTCAGACTTCACACTGGTCTAAACACAGCAGGACAAATGTTCCTTAATGATGGTCAAAGTGGCAACGGTGGCGGTGGTTTACGACACCAACTCTCTGCCATCTATAATCCAGTTTTGAGATCCCTTCCCAGACGCCTTAACGCCCACTCACATCCTGGGCCATCTGACCTCAGGAATTCGCATGATAAGGTGGGGCCAGGTTTCAAATGAACTCACCCGAAACTCTGGCTGATTGGGACCCACACCCAGTTCCACACCTTGGCTCAGGCGATTAGAGGATCATCAGGGGGTCCTTTTGTCCCTCTGTGGGGGGACACTCCCACTAGGTTTATATCTGGGACTCTCCACCATTTGACCTTAGAACTGAAGAAGCCTCTCGGATGAGAGGTGAAACGTCTTCAAGTAACTTAAAGAAGTCCAGACGCTTTTCTTTGCAAGCTCCTTTGACTACGATGACCTGGATGACTGAGAACCTTCACAGTCAAAGTGACAGCCTCAAACTTTTTCTGATATGCTTCACTTTTAAAGCCAATAAGATTTTTATCAGGTGTTAACATCTTTAATATATAATATTATTCCAGCTGAATTTTATTTGAAGGTCAGCGCAAAATCATCAGAAAACATATTGACTGAACTCAGCTTAACATTGCTGTGCAATTTTAGAACTATGGTCTTTAAGGGCCGTTTTAGACTTCTGCAGGTAACTTTTAATGTTATAGTTTCGTAGTCTCCTTACAGGAATCTGCTAACCTTTGTGAGTAATTATATTTATGCTATGATCACTGAGAGGAAGAGCCACTTCCTGAGAACCAGCAGTTCACGACAGATGCAATTTGGCTGCTCTTGGGAACAGCATATACGATCTTTGTAGTTCAGATTAAGACTATAGTGCAATTAGTCACAAACGATTAGCACCGAGTGAGCCTTTACTGTAACATTGTTTTGTATAACCACCGCATACTCACCTCACCACCAGTTTCAGACAGTGTGAGGTTGAACATGGCTTTGAGTGCTTCCATCGCTCGCTCGTTATTCTCTGCAGGCATGGGCAGGGCTTGCGGATCTGGACGGGCAGCTTCATACGGACCAACCCAGCGCACATCCAGCGTGTGCTCCAACACCTCTGTCAGCAGTCTAACAGCATGCCACTCTCTCCTCAAAAGCCCCCTCACGGCAGGTTGGAGGGCAGACAGCAGGAAGAGAAGGCGCAGTGTGAACAGGCCCACCTCATGGGACCACGTACGGGCCGTGGCCAGGCTGGCACACAGACCACGAACCAGCTGCACATCCACGCAGACCTGCTGAGCCGCAGGGCTGTTATATACAACGTTGCAAAGGCACTTAAGGGCCTCCACCACCACCCTCTTGTTCTCCTCTGACAGTGTCTGTTCCTGAGAGCTTTTCTTGTCAGCATCCTGTTCCTCTCCAGCCCGCAGCCTCGCCATCCCTGCCAGGGTCAACATGCCTTCCTTGGTGGCTACAGGAGCCAGGACACGCTTATCTCTGGACAGGATGCGGAGGGTCTCCAAGCATGTCTTCTGACAGCTGGGCTGCACCTGTCTCCCGAGGACTGTGAGCACACCGTGGCACAGCTTCTGCAAGACGCACAGAGACACACACACACACACCGTCACTATCACACATTTCATGTAATAAGAAGCTTCTGGGCTAGATGGTACTCACACTCCGCAGGGTTTCCTCCTTTGGGTCAAAAGTGAAGGTTTGGGTGTTCTGCAACAGAAAGGATGCTCAGTGTCGACAGCAAACAAGATCGACTCGTGTCAAGCGTGCACTATCACATATTAGAAGCTATGAAACGGATTTAAAGTTGGAAACCTCAGAGAAACATGCAAAGTTTTCACGGATGATGCATGATTAGCATTTTTAGCTCTACTCTCGGCGCTGTAAATTAGGCCACATTGCATACTTTTGCTTCGCTCAATGTGTGTGTGCTTTTTTCTCTGATAATGCGACACCAGGTTTCATTTGACAGAGCCAAACATTTCGGCTCAGCAGCCCAAAAAGATGTTCATGTCACCCAGAGCTAGCTGTCTGGCTAGGTGGCTAGCTAACGTTAGCACGGGCGTTTGTTTTGGTTGAAGAAAAACGAGCAAACGCGCGACTCACCTCTACATTATACTGCTGGAAGAGCTTCTCGATGTCCTCTTCGCTGGCAGTTTCAAGCTGAGATAAAATATTATTCAGATCCATGGGGGCTACCTGAAAAGCTCGGAGAGTTACCGGTGAGTGATGTGCAGCCAGAGCTACAGCTAGCTGGATGACAGGCTAACTTGTTTCAGGGCTGCTTCTGTCAACAGGGAAACTCCCCTGACTGCCTCCATCAGCTGCAGCAGGGACCTGCTCCCACTTTATCTATTCACATATTCCAGTAAACAGTCCGATGATGGCAAAATGTGTCATAGGAAGAGCCGCAGTTTATCTGGCAGGATACATGACGTGTATTCTGCGTATAAACAAAGACGTGTAGAATGAATGAATCCAAGTAACTTTAATAAACATTTAGAAAACTGGAAAAACGAAAAAAAAAAAAAAAAAAACCCGAAAAAAACCCCCTCCAAAACGTGAAATTCTTAAATTCATTTGGAATTTGTGAAAACAAATTGTGATCAATCAAAGTGTGTCGGATCTGGAAAAATATCCGTTTGCTGACCAATAAGCCCCAATAAAACCGAATTCTGTCTCTGACATTTTATTTTCAAGTCATGTTTTCTCTCATCGAAATAATAACGAGAAAAAATTCGTTCTCATTTGGGTCATTTTCAGATTTTGATATTATTAATTTGATTTAATTTTAGTTTCCAGAGTAGTTTTTCTTGTTTTAGATTATTTTATTGGTTTCACTGCTCATCAGTGAAACATGTTCATCAGTACCTCATCAGGGTTGTAATCAATTAATTTTTTAAATATTTTTTCAGTTCACAAAGTCATCTCAGTTATTTTATTTTAATTTTAGGTCTAACTGTATCATCAATAGATAGACTGTGGTCATAACGGATAAGTGACAATACCCACATATGATAGCTGGCACTAAAGGGTCTAAAGTGTGCCTTACACCATTACATCGCCAGCTACCCGAAACACTGATCCAAGGCAGGATAGATCCATGCTTTCATGTTGAATACACCAGAGTCTGATGCTACCATCCATATTTTGCTGCAGAAATCAAGACTCATCAGATGAGCCAACATTTTTTTCAGTCCTCTATCATCCAAATTTTGTGAGCCCATGTCATCTGTAGTCTCAGTTTCCTGTTTGTAGCTTACAGGAGTGGCATCAGTGTTCTTTTGCTGATGTCGCCCCTCGTATGCAGAAGATGCTTTTCTGCATACCCTGATTTAAAAGAGTGTTTATTTGAGTTACTGTTGCTTTCATGTAACTTGAAGCAGTCTGACCTCTGATGCAATCAAAACATTTTCACTCAGAGAACTGCTGATCGTTATTTTCAAACTTTTGGACCATTTTCTCCACACCTAAGAGATGGTTGTGTGGTTTTCCCAGCAGATAATCTGTTTGTGAAATACTCTTACCAGCGCTTTCTGGCACCAACAACCAGGCATTTAACAAGCAGTTGAACAGGCTTACTCAGTAAAGTGCCTGGCAACTGTGTTTGTTTCACTTTTCAAAATTATATTTTATTATTATTATGTGTAGTCTGTGTTGCTTTAAGACTGTGCACCTCAGTTTAAAGCATGCTTTGTCTCCAGCATCGGCTCCATAGACTCAATGTTTTCTCTCATCATTAGCTGTTTTTTTCTAATGATAATACAGTATTCCCGATTGAGTTTCACACAAACTGTTGGACTGCATAAGAAGTCTAATGTGGTTTATGCAAGGAACTAATTTTCATGTATTTCTAAAAACAAAAAGGGATGTGGTTGCTATAATAACTGTAAGTGGTGCTTTGGTGATATCAAAGATGAAACCTCCTGTGGCAGCACATTTCTCACAGCTGATAGGATCGCAGATCTCAGTCTGAAATTTCCAGCGGATATTGATATTGACACTCAGGTCAGCTGATTAAATCGATGATATATATATATTTATATATTTATATTTGGTGTTTTTTTTTGTTTTTGTGTCTTTAAAGAAGTTTTCTTTATTCAAAGTTTCTTGTTGGGAATCAGATATAACACAGAGGATCTACGCCCTAATAAATACAAACTGGACAGGGGTCAGAGGTCAAAGGTTACGGGACTGAAGTGCAATGACCCCAGCACAGCAGGGACATTCAGTCCTTAGAAATGTAACCCATTCTGCAGTGTGGCCTTTCTGCTACTCGCCCAGCCCCCCACTGTGTCGGTGCATGGACAGCGAGAAGGAAAATCCAATTCAGGAAACATTTCTACTTCTTCAGCAGCACACGGATTAGAAATGTGACATATGGATAAAGAGGAATGAGGGAATTTCAAAAACAACACAATAGCAGTTACAGGATTAATGTATTTGGGCAATAGATGATTTAATTTAAATGAATACGATGTAAAACAGTTTAGAAAAAGGCTAACTCGAGACTTTACTCCAGCGCTGATGCTGTGATCGTTCAGTAGGTACCACAATGCATTGACACCCCCCACCCCCCTTCCCTCCAGAAAAAAAGAGATTAAAAAAAAGAAGACATTTGACAAGAATGTCTCACGGTTTTAAATTTATGTGTCAACATATTTCACACATACACACCAGTTTTAACTGTGATAGTCTAACAGTCACCACGGATGGTTTCCAGTGCTTTTATTTACAGAAAAGTGACTAGACTTCATGTTACTGTACACTTTGATATTTTTCCCTTTTTATAAATACCCATAGGGTAATAGGTCCTCAGTAGCTTTGAGTGCATTATATAGAACACACAACCCTAGGTTAATGCGTCTTTACTAGCGATACAAAACAGAGAACAAAGTACCAATTGTAACATAGAAAATAAAGGATACACCATGTTACAAAGTTACAGAAAATACATACTATATATATATTTATATATGTGTGTGTGTGTGTGTGTGTGTGTGTGTGTGTGTGTGTGTGTGTGTGTGTGTATAGATATATAGTCACAGAAAAACAGCAGAAAGGCTTGCGACAGAATACACTTTTTTTCTTTCTAAGTCACATTGTTCATCATTTAAAAAAAAAAAGTATCCAAGATGAAGAAACCTTAACACACCTATCAAGGTCTTTCTTGAGTTTATATCGGTCACCTGTGATGTTAAGTATCCCAGGAGAATGTTAAGGCAGTGCAGTCCATCATCATCATCATCGAGCTGCAGTGTAAGCATCTGCTGCAGAGGGCTCACGACAGGATACTGCTGAGCAACAAGAGGAGACTGAGATTGTACAGCTTAGAGCACGCAGAGCCGTCAGTCGCTGGACATCACTGACGGAGGGGCGGGCGGGTTGGTGGGACCGCGTGTGCGCCCGACCTCGTGGATGAGGGAAACTCTGGCAGAGGTGTACATTCCTTAAATCAAAGGCACAGCTTGGCAGCAGCATTGCACTCTCAAAATGATTTTGCTGCAATCTTATTTTGTTTTTCTTCTGTCGACTGCTGAAGAAACTTTAATAAACCTCCCCACAAGTTGCAGCCAATCATTGGATGCGATTGATGTAATGCGTGTTTTAAAATTGTCAGAACATCCACGCCGTGATTCGTTTTACCTTACGCTGGCGCATTTTACTCTCCGTTCCCTTTTTTTTTTTCATGCGCTTGATTGGAAAGTGTTCACAGCTCTCAGATTTAAGGCTATTTGGCCCAGCCGGTGGTGGCCTCCCCGTTGATGTAGGCAAAGCCGGGGAAATGTTGCGAGTGTTCATACTCTGAGTTCCTGCGTGGGCCCAGGGGTGAGTACATATCCCCAGAGGTGGTATAGCGGGACGAATGCATAGGCGGGCTGGTGTAACAGCTGTTACCTGGTGACACATCTGGCCACCGGGGGGCAACAGGTGTTGGGTGCAACCGAGGAGTGCTGCCCATCAGGCACGGCTCCATTCGGGACATCTGGCTGTTGAGCTGGTACTGTGGAGAGGAAAAGGAGGGGGATAAGTTAAGTAGAAGATGGAGCAGTGCTTATATGGTGCTGTTCGGCTTTGACTGCTATTCAAACTTTTTGTAGTTAGTCACTCTTCGCTGGAACCATCAGGGGCAACTCAGGGTTTGGTATCTTGTCCAAGGCCTGAAGAAGACCACCAATCTTCTAACTCGTAAACTATACCAGTCATCCCCAAGTGATGGCGAGCTTTAGAGGAGCTGTTGCGTGGATTTTATCTGTTTCCATCCTTTATGTTAGGATACCTGATCTAACTCTCTTCCTGACAGCAAGTCATTTAAATGCTGCCCTCTCTGCGCTGCCAGAGTGATACGAACCTTAAAATTCTCGTGGTCCTGAAAGGTGACCACGACCCGGCCGATATCTCATTTGATCCTGTATTAAGCATAAAATATTGGGTTTGAACTGACCCTGCTGCTGGTAATTTCCTGTCATGGGAAATTGCTTCACAAGTTGTGGCACAGTGGTCAAAATAGAAAATGAAGCCACTTAAGAAAATGAGGGTTTCACCCAAAAAAAGTGCTTTTTCTCTCTCCCTCCTTGTGTGTGCGTGCATGTGTGTGTGTGTGATCTGTTGCCTGTGGTGACTGACCTCAAACAGACCAAATCTGCCTGTTGACAAAAATATTTTGGACAGATGGGGATCCGGCAAAGTTTTCAGACCGTTTCAGCTCCATGTCCAACCTCTCGCAGTGACAAAGTGCAGGCATTGTGCCCTATTTAAGCTCAGACGGGGCTAAAAAAAAAAAAAAGTGGAAGTAGACCCTTTCCCCTTTTTTTAACTAAATATAAACACGACAGTCGAAGCCATTATGAGGGATCACGGCATGGAAAAAGACAGTCAGTGCAGAACAGGCGGCTCAGCTGCCTCTTGTTCACAAGCAGAAAAGAGACCATTGAATAACAATATTTTAATAAACGCCCCCTTGCCCTGCTCCGTGGCCACTGGCTCAGACAGATGAAGAGACTATTGAGAGCTGGAAAGAGAAGTAACAGAGCAAGGCCCCCTCTTGGCCCCGGCCGAGCCACCTTTCACTGTCTGCTTCCGCTGTGTGGAGAGGGTGATTCAGGGACTTTTAGAAACACTGCGAGCGCTGAGGCCCAGCTGATCTCCTCCCTCTATAAAGGCAGCAGAGGCTGGAGGACCCTTGACAGGAAATTGCCACCAAAAGAGTAAAACTCACTCGGTAACATCAGCGGCTCCATCTCATTCTAATAACCTCTCTTTTCTTTTCTTTCTTTTTTTTTTTTTAAATAGCATCATATTTAAATCTATTTATTCCCCTAAAAGGACAACTCAGATACTGATGTCAGTTCATCCTCACATTTAGTTGATCAGATTCTACATATTTTTTAACACATAGTATCAGCCTCATATGATGCATAAAGTTTAAGTAGCAGTTAGGCATCACACATTCACACAAGGTATTAAACCCCAGTATTTTCATACTGATACTTATTACTTACTTAGCTACTTTACTTGAGTTACTTTATACAGTTTAAATCATAGTTTTACCTCCACGCTGTGACAGTCTAAAAGTGTCCTATCACTGCATAGATGCAATCCAGGATTTCAGATCATCCAAACAGTCAGAGGGTTTTTTTTTAAATCTTTTTGGAATCTAACAAATGTCTTCCCAAGTGTTTCATTTACTTTCTTTCATTATTAAAACCTAATACTTTTATTATTTAGCATTAACAGGTCCTTAAATTAATATAAAACCTGAATAAACCAATTTGAATTAATCTGATCTGCTACCAAACCCCATCCCCGAGCATCAGAGCCTGACCTGTGCAGATGTACGGTGGTAGGCGGAGTAGTGCAGCGGGGCTGGGATCGTCGGCTCGTGGGCCAAACTCGGGTACTGGCTCTGGATGGAGTGAGGATGCTGGTTGGCGTAACTGCCATAGTTGTAGCTACCAGTATACCTAAAATAGAGTCGAAATTTAGTAAATATAATAAATCCAAAAAATAAATTGAGAATGTATTTTAATACTGCAATGATCAATAATCTAGTAATCACCCGTGCTCCTCCCTGTAGACTGGCATCCTGTGGGCAGAAGATGGAGGGGGTACGGGAGCGCTGCTCCTCATACAGGACAGCTGCTGCCCGGCCTCTGGAGCGGCTCCGCCTGCTGTTGTCACTGTGTATGTAAGGGACCAGGTATATGACTGAACAGCGCCTGGTAGACACATATATGGACACAGAGACAGACGCTTTGGCGCAGAGGAACTACGTTAAACTCTGCTTATTCGGGGCTTTTTGTACGCGAGTCCTGTCTCACCTGTCGTGGCAGGTACTCCGGTGTACTCCGGGGACACGGCTTCTGTGGGGGAGCTGGCCGAGGAGACGCCCACAGAGTGGACTGACCGAGCGGGAGAGTAGGATCCCGGAGACGGCGAGGCGGGGGCGGTTTCTGTCAGCGTAAATTCTTCCTCTCTCTCTGCTGAAGGTGTCGGGAGGAAACAGGCGGTTAGACAGTTCAATGCAAAGAGGGGTGCTGTGTTAAAGAGCCAGAACAAATCTGCAGTTAGACAACAAAGTCTTTTTGTGTGGCAGAAAACAGGCTCATTCTAAATGATTCATCACTACAAGGTCACTGCAAACAAGTGTATACATTTTATTCTATAATATGTAAGATTAAAAAAACATTTAAAATTGAGAGAAATGAACAGGAACACCTTACAACAGTAAATTCCTGGACCGCTAAGAATAAACTACCTCTGCTGGTGTTTCGGAGGCTTTTCTGGACAGTCACCACAACATTTAGGGCGCAAATCTCCCTGGATACGTGCAAACGTATGTCTAAGGTTTCCAGGCAGAGCTATGTCAAAATTTCAAGTTCAACTTCTTGAGTCAAACTTGAGAATAAGTCAAATTTTTTGAGATAATAGATGGAATTTTTTACTTATGGATGATAACAATTTCTTTTTTTCCAGTTGTGAAAACAAGCTTCCTTATTTTACTTGATAATAATGTTGAGCATTGACTAACAAGTGTTAAATTAATTTATTCTCATTTGTTTAAAAAAAAGTATAATACATAATAAACGACCCAAAAGTGGCTCTCACATAAAACAAATCAACAACGCTGGAAGTTAAGAATAATAAATAAATAAAACAGTTCTTTTGCCATTTAACAGATATTCAACAGATTTTTTAAATTCAAGTTAATTGTATTTATGTAGAACATTTAAAAGAACCAGAGTGCTTTCCAGGCAGGTGCATTTATATTCCATGTCTCCAATAGTAAAGTAAAAAAAAAATGACACTAATGACCAAAATTTGACAAATAAATTAAATAGTGTAAAATTAAACATCTGTAACTTAAACCTGATATTAGAAACAACAATAAAAGATCATGAAAACGTTGGTTGGAGAGGATTTATGTGGGATGGCAGACTACTGGAGAGCCTGGGGACAAGAACAGCAAAGGCCTGACCTGGAGGGCTTTAAAACCAAATGAAAACCATTTAAAATCAACTCTGTGTTTCGGAGGTAAAAACTGAGCTAAAACAGGAGCGACGTGCTGCCTTTTATGTGCATCAACTGTGTTTTGAAGCATCTGTAATCGAGAAAAAGTGAAATTGGACGATCCTTTACAGAGGAAGTTGCAGAGGTGCATCACTGAGAGATGATGTAGGTGTGGCATAAACTAAAAACACCACTGATCTGATTGTTAAAAGTCAGAGATCTGTATACAAAAACGTGCCTTTGTTTGGGTATTTGTAGAGATTGGAATCGGAGGAAAGTAAGCCAACTTCAGCTTTTCTATCATTTAGCTGAAGGAAGATTTTTGCCATCAAGGATTATGGATCATCCAAACAGTCAGAGTTAAGTTCAGGGTGTTGGAAATGTCCACTGATGTAGTCACGTTACCAACTGCACCTACAGCTGGAGCGCTCACCTGTGCTGCCCTCGCCTTTCATGGCCCTCATGAGGTCGTTGGCTCTCTCCTGGCAGTGCAGGGACTCCAGCAGGTAAAGCACATAGTCGTCAAACATGAGGTGAATCAGGTGGAAGGAGCCTGCAGACGTATACAAGAAAGCACAATCAGATAGTAGAAGCGTTTATCTGGAGTGGCACAGTTCCAGTGAGTCGCTGAAACCAAACAAACATCTGTCCAGCATGTAACTGATTACAACCATTGAGATGATGACATCACATCCTGCAGGCATGACAGGAGGGCCGCTGTTATTAAAAAGGAGCGAGCGCGCTTGTTTCCGTGTACCGAGTCAGTGCCAGAAATATGTCAGCTGACCCCGGGGGTCGCACGAACGATGAGCATGTGAGGGAGTGTCACAATTGTGTCATTGTGCCGGCCGCTTCTGCCGCCGCCGTGTGCATAATAAACACTTGTGGCCATTGAGGGGAGCCGGGTGTAACACTGACCGGTCATAAAACGGGAAAAGACAGGCAAACGCATCGGGGAGAGGGGAGGGGCGACCTTTGTTAATTAGCTGTTTGTGCACAGAGACCTGCTTTATCAAAACACTGCAACCAGCTGTGTCTTTGATATTCACAGACAGGGACAGAGGAGGGGAAAGAAAAGCCATTTTCTTTTCTTTAATTTTTACTGCTTGTCGCTTACCGCAAACAGTAAGCTGTTAAAGCAGCAGCCATTTCACTCGTGCCTACTCTCTCCTCGACTCGAAGTCGAAGCTAAGCAAGCAGAGGAATCATTAAATGAGCATTTAGCTCCAATTAAGAGACATTTAATCTCTTTATATCAGTTTGATTTGGCTCATATTAGCTTTTAAATGTGAAAATCATGAGCAAGTGAGGAAAACTCTAAACTTATACTCAAATTTCACTAATGATATTATTAGCGGAGCTATTTTCAGCAGTTTACATGGATGACACAGTAAATAAAACGACTGTCAACGCTGTGTGTTTTCTGTTGCATGAAAAGCAGGAGGAGCTCACCGAAGCTGGGCGCGCTGTGCAGGGTCATATCCCGGATGACTCTGGTACCAAAACACGACCACATAAGCAGGAACTGCTGGGCCACCTTCTTCAGGCTCCCGGGCCTCTTCCCCGCCACCTAGAGAGAACATTTCCATGAGAAAAGAGGGGGGAAGGGTGGGGACGCCGGGGTAGAATTAACCTCCGGGTCCGTATTGGGGCTTAACCCTCAGGAACGAAAAACATGTCAACAAGTCAACTATTTAATTTGCCCCCGGGGACACGCCTTCCCATTGAACTATTGTCTGAGCAGTCCAAGACGTTGCTGGGGAGACGGAAATTTTACAAGGCAATATCTGGCACATAATGGACGCAAATGGGAAGCTTGAAGACATCATTAACTGGGAGGATCGCAACCTAAGTGACTCGGTTTAAGAGAGAGTTGCAGGGAAGAGAGGGAAGAGGGCTTTCAGCCACAGGTGTCTCAGTGAGGGGAGGATTATAAAGAAATATGCACTTTTCACCTGTGCAGCTTACACTGAAGTGTCTAAACAACCACACAAAAACAGGGGATAATGTCTGTTAGCTGTCTGACCTTGACGACGCAGCGATCCACCATCGAGTCCAGCCAATCGATGTAAGCCTCGATCGGCGACTGCTCCTCCAGCAGACGATCAAACTCCTGATACACTGTGAGAGGAGGGAGCGTTACATAGAACACAAACAGCACCTTCACCTTCACACAGCAGCTTCTACGTATATGTGACCTCTGACCCCTTCCGAGCCAAAGCAGAGGCGCGAGGGTGCAGGGAATTGGAGATGCTCCGCAGGGTGTTTGAGAGCAGATTGAACTTGTTTAACCTTTTGCTCTCCGTCATTAACGCTCTGACTCTGCCGGCCGTGGGAATGACCGTTCCCCGGCGAGTAGTTCACGTCATAGTAAAGTGCCCGTCCGGGTGAGTCAGGGTGACTTACAGTGGATAATAAGCTGCCTGTGCTCCTCCTGCGAGTCCTCCATGGTGTAAAGTGTCTGCTTGGTGATGCTGTTCAAGTCCACGTTCCTCCAGTCCTCCAGCATTTGAAAGGTGATGTCGGCGCTGTTTATCACAGTCCGCGATGCCTTGGGACAGATAAGTCAACAATATGACAAATCTAAGCATACCCACATCCCTTATCAGCTTTGTTCTTTCATATGGATTTTATTAAAAAACATTCAGACCACGATAGGCACCTGACATAGATGGTTTAGTGATGTTTGCCGCTTTAGGATCTGAGAAAATCTCCTCGATACTGAAATACAAAAGGAGAAGAAAATACAATAAATCCCTGAGAAGTTACCCTATAAAATCCACACGTGCTTACGAAGCAAACAATCACTTTGGCATATTTTATGCTTACGTTCAAATTTGATATTCCTCAGGTTTTCTGGAAGGTCATGAAGTGCTATTTTAAGCCACTCATCGAGCTGTTTGGCAAATTTTCGAATGACCTGAGTTAAACTGCAGATGAGGAGAAAATGAAGCACATTTAGTACCTGAGACAAAACACGTGATTTTATTTAATAAGGGTCACAACTAAAGAACTAATTAACTGTTAGGGCCATAAAAACAAAACATAAAGAGCGGACCGTGAGTTCAAAACCATTTCGGAGCTCAGGATTGAGCACTGATCCTCAGTAAGACTGTTCAGTTCGTGTTTTCACAAAAGACTCTGCCTCAAATTTAATTTTCTCAGCACGTCTTTCTTGTTTTGTCTTCCAGATGAGACTTTACTTGAAACTTTGAAGCTTTAGAAAACGAGCCACCCCACCTTTACACATCACGCTAAATAAATTAATTGTGTTTCCAAACAGCTGATAACTTTAAAACTGAAGATGTGCCTGCAAATCATCAGAGTTGGAATAACGTGACCCTACAAAACACACACTGCAAAAGTGTAGCTGCATAAGCTGTGCACAAGATATTAAAACCACAAGAAGAGAGGTTAAATCAGGATATTACTGTTAACAACATGATGAACTCTGAGCTGCAGTAGAGAGACTCTCACCTATCAGGCAGTGCTTGCAGGACGGTGGGCATCAGCACACCTGAGATGGCCTTGTAGAGGATGGAGTCACAGACACCGACGATGTTCACCACCGTGGGGGAGCCGAGGACAGGAAGCATGTGGGGCGGCATGCCCTGCCAGAAGTGCAGCAGGAAGCTCTGGACCTGTGGCCGTTGCAGACGACGCGATATTACAAACATACAATCGGCAAACACCGAATGTGCTCAAACAGACTCTAAAGTGGTCATTTTAAACAGAAAAGGACTCGCCTCATCAAAGTTGGCCCGAATAACGGTGTCCAGTATCCTCTGACAGTGTGTTCTGTACATCATGATGAAGGTTGACACCTGTGGGCAACAGCAGGGTATTAATCTAATTGCATAACAAACTTAATAGCTTTTTTTTCTCTTTGGGAAAAAAAAAAAATGCTGCAAAAACAAGAAGATAAATCTTGAACAAAGCATGGGAGCCAATAAATAGATGTTACAGGCCTAGGCTTGAGCGGAGTAATATAAAACGAGCTTTAGAGATCAGCAAAACACAAACCATTTAAAATCATGGCCCCCCTTTAAAAGCCGGACAGCTAGTGCCTGTCCTTTTGTCCACTGCTAGATCTTATTATCTCCCCCAAAAGATTAAGAGTTAGAGAGGAGCCAGCATATAAATCCTCAAGGTCCTTCTCTAAACGCAAACCCACTGAAGCTCCCGGGGCAGATAAAAGAGCCAGAGGGGGCGCAGAGCTGGTGAGATGGCAAGCAACGGCGAAGGGAGGAGGGGGCTGAGGGGGGCGCTGGAAGGATGGACTTTTAAAACTCCTGTTTACCCTTTCTTCTGGCAGGCTGGCAGGCAAATTTAGGTCTTTGACATTTGGAAACTCTGGCAGGAGCGTCCCCAGTTTGGAGCGCGGTGAATACGCCACTGTCTGCTTCGTGGCCTCTTTCTTCCCCGTCTCGTTCACCCACGCCGCTCCCTTTTTGGAGTACATCACGTCATAATACTGGGAGGTCTCCTTCACCGCTATTCCATAGTAGTGATACCTGAGGAGCAGAGACGACGGACAGATCAATGGCAAGGACGTTTGAGGATCACTTGGCTGATATATAATAAATAAAATATTGTTTGAAAATTATAATGTATTTTTTTTAAATATATATTATTTGCAAAATAATAATAATAATAATACTAGTGAAAGAGTGGTTTAATTTTTTTTATTGATTATTTAAAATTTTGCTTTTTGAATACATGTCTTTTGTTTTTTATTTTTTAGGTGAATATTTCCAAAAGTACGTTATCAGAAAAGCAATAAGTTCTTTCACATTGCTTTTCAAAGACAATTTACAAATAAATATATCCACTAATTAAAAAAAGCATTACAGGTTTAGGCTTAAGTGGAGTAAAATAAAAGTGTAGGAAGAACATGACAAAAAAAAATTTTTTAAAAGGAAAACTACAGGAACATAAGATGTCAGCAAAGCACAAAATGCAGTCTAAACATGTGGTTTTTAAATGTTTTTAAACTGAGGAACTGACTCAGCATCTCTAACATAAAAACCCTGAAACATCTTACTTTGACTGCCCTCTTGTTCCCAGTCGTCTGGTAGTCAGTGCTGGAAACTGCTGCCTTATGATCTGTTTATTGTGAGAGAAATACTGTTAGCAAGTATAGATTCAAAATATTTATATGTGTTTTTGTCTGCGTTGGATAAAACCAGAAGAAAAAGAAAAGATGGTGTAAAGAGGCGACATAAGGAAGCACCTCTATAGCAGGTGTGTGTATTTTACTTGTTATTATTGTATAATATGGCTTTACAGCACGCAGAATTCAACAGAATACGCTGCACTTCATTTTTAGCTCTTGGCGAGAGAGTGTTTAATAAAGTTGGTCTTGTAGTCATATCCACAGGGAGCGCCGTGCAGAAGAAAAGCTTCCAGAGTCTATGTATTTATGACATCCATGGGTATTACTCCCCCTCCCTTACCCCCATATCTACAGCCTCCCTGCATCTTTCCACCCACCCATCCTGACTCCTTCTCTCCCTCTTTTCCTTTTCCACTCCCTCCTTTCCACCTTTCCTCTCTCTTTCTCTTTCTCTCTTTTTTTTTTGTCCAAAGAGATTGGCTCCTCGGTCCAGCTCCTGGTGCAGAAACTTTAGCAAACAGTGTAGCTCTCCATTGTGTGGGATGAAAAAAGAGGCCAAGCTGTGAAGTTTCTGTCAGGCCCCGCTTGATAAATGAGCAGACAGGGAGGCAGTCCGGGCCCTCTCTCGTTTTTTTGTCCTGAATCAATGAAGCCTTCCTAAAGGACACCCCACACTGCTCCAGCCACTGATCTAACATTCCGCAACATCTCACCCTTCCAAATTTCCTTTAATTACACATTAATCCAGGCCCCTTCTCTTTTTCAATATCTTCCGACAGGAGCTGTGGAGGGGCGGGGGTAGGCCCGGGTTGGGGGTTGGGGCTGGAGTCCAGGGTACAGGGGATGGCTGGGGGTAGGAAGGCTGAGGAACTTCTTGGGGTTGTGGGAACAGACCAAAGCACATCTCCTTTGGCTCTAGATTATGTGTTCAGCGAGAGCTTTGCTTCACACTGAGTTTTGATCTGATATAACTTCAACACAGCCGCACAAAAACCGACCCAGGCGTGCAACGTAACGCTCGCGGCTGACTGAGCAGAAGACCGCCTCGATTTGTGGTGCATCTGCAACATCAGCTATAAGTTTTAACTTATGAATATTAAAAACACTGAAAACTAAAAGAAAGTAGTAATAATAGTGAAAAGGCATTTCACAAATTAAACACTCCTTCTAGAGCTACAATAGATGTGACTGTTGACTCTCTGCACTGTCTGATCTTCATCACTACTCAAGTTTGCATTTCACCTTTCCAAAGCTGGCTGCGTTCACAGGCTGCGTGTCGTGCTTTTCGCTGAAGTCTAGGTAATGCATATAGAGGGCACTTCGGGGGATGCACACACCTTCGGCTATCTCGTAGTTTTCTTCTAGCCTGTGAATGACAAAGGGGGAAATGTCAGGTGGACATTTGGAAGCTCGTGTATGGTTTTACAACGAACAGGGCGTTTAAAAATTAGCGTGATCTGATATTAAACTGCACGATGTCAGAGTTTATGTTATTAAGAGGACAGATTAAAGCAGATATGCCATTAGGGTACCGCCTCAAATACAGTTCAAAGATGAGAAGAAAGAAGTGGGACACAATATAAATTAAACAGCTACATCAAGGTAATCGTTATCTTACTTCCAGTGTAATGCATTATTGCAGAGATTTAACACTGTATTTTCTTATAGCAGTGTTTATTACAAAGCAAACTGTCTGTTGCATCCCAGCAGCCCTAACTGTTTTATGGAACAGTCATGCATTGGGTTGTCACGCAAGGCATGACAACGCAGACATCAACAAAGACAACAGCTACTCCCTCGGGAGTTGCAACATCCATTTTTCCTGCAACTTCGTCTCACTAACAGCTGCAGTGAACAAATTCACATTAAAGCAGAACAGCTGTTTATCGGTGTTCCCAATACTGGACGTCATATTTCATCAATCTTTGATCGTCGACAATGAGCGCATCATAATTTCTAAATGATTCACATTGAAATATTTGCCCTTATTTACACAAGCAGCATTTGTGCTCTTAACTGTTTGCCAACACAGGAGACATGAACACTTCTGACGTAATTAGCATTTCAGAGTCGCTTTCAAGTATTCTGCCCCCAGTGGCTCAACAAAGCAATGACTTCAATACTTCAGCGGTGCTTTTCCAAACTCAAATATTTGAATGTGTCACTCACTTTTAAGAAATACACATCACAACTCATGTGCATTTCTACATTTCATCCCTCATATTATTTGTGTAAATCTAACAACTTAAGAAAAGGTAATACAATAAATACAAAACGACCTAAAACTAAGCCTTGAGGTACACCGGCATCACAATTAGTAGTTTTTATTGTTTTCTGTTTGTAGTTCACCTTTTTTAGTTCACTTTTATATTGCAGTGGAGTTTTTGACAGCCCCAGTATTATTCTCTTTAATCTAGAAAAGATTTTTAAATCAACCAATAAGATTAGCACTTAATTGCTAATCTTCTATGTGTTTACGGAGGACGCAGGAATTACGCAAAAAGAGCAGTATGAATGTGGTATGAATGTCGGTAACAATGTCAGCCTGATTTTTTTTTCACGTTTGTAAAAACTGTCCCTAAGAAATCCTGTTTTTGGTGCAGCCGTCAAACAAATCGCTTAAATGTGATGTCTGTAACTCATTAACAACAATCAGAAGAAGAAAGCACTATTTCCACTTTGTATAAAACAACACCATTAAGACGCAACAGACTGATTAAGTACAAGTAAATTTGACCTTTCAAACGGTTGAACTACACGTTAAATCCTGAAACTGCTGCAATTACTTTTATTATTATTTACAGAACAAAAGTTTCATTATTAGCCTGAAACATTAAAAAATGTTTCCCATGGTTTTCCAAGCCTCTGAGACCTCATTTATTACTCCAAATAATTACCTGTTAAATGCACTTTAATGCTGGGTAATATGCCATACCGTACTGTATGTGTCTGGGTACTGCATGTAGACCTCTGTATTAAAAGACTTGGCTCATTGTCTGTTTCAGTGAAGCTGAGTGAGAACTAAGATAAATGTTCATTTACTTAGAAACTGTTTTTTGAATTGGATCCATTTTTACTGCTTTGCGGTAAAACAGCTACATTTAAGTCTTCTGACAATCAAACTGTGATCAGTCACGTGACCCAATATATTATTTTAGGTTAAAAAATTGTTAATTACAAATATACAAGCATGACTAATGCTGGACAGTTTATTTACTCTTGATTCAACACCCTAACTACTTAGCTGCATAAGAACTATTTGCTGATAATTTCCTAATACAGCATACATTATAACATTTTTAGACTGCGTTTCTTCTGTTTAAATCAACAATTTACTTATGACACAAAATAAAAAGAGACTCACTTTGAAAAGTAAAAAAAAGTTAATTATTATTACAGGATATTTAATGTATAAAATTATTCTCTTTTAATTCTCTAATTTTAAACAGACTTGCCACAATTGGAGTTGGTATTCCATGCATATATACATGATATGAATGAATTGTGGTGCATGTTGAGGCTGCAGGTGCAATTATTTGTTGCTGCTAAGCAGATATAAAGTAAATTTCCCTAAAATGTGCAGAGAAACTCATCATCTGTGTGTATGGGTGACATTTAAGACAATTTAAATTAACCAAAGCAATCAAATTTACTGAAAATAATAACAGAATCTGCAGGATGAAGACAACACAGGATTAAAACAATGAAAAAAAAGTGCTCTGATGTGCACATTATTTAATTTTTAAAAAGAATAAAACAGACTCTTTTGTGAGTGGCTGATTTAAAGGACTGGTTACATCAGTTTTACATTAATTTGAGAATATATTTAATATTTTAAATAGCCTGTTGTGTTTTGACATGTTGCAGCTTTTCTCTTTAAATGATAAAAGAAAACATTTTTTAATAACTTACCATTCCAGCGTAGCCGGTGTCGAATGTGGTTTTGAGGCTCTGTTATTTTCTTTTTCTTCATCTGGAATAAACAGCACACGTAGGGCTTAATTAAGTAATTACAGCAAAATGACAGAAGAGTGGCACAAACATACACTTATCATTTGTTCTCTGGCTAAATGACATTTTCTGAGGTTTAAAAGCTACGTGCAGACAGAGGATTCAGTGCAAGTACAGTCGGTCCTGCTTACGTTCATCATTGGACATGTTCCCCAGAGACGTGTGGCTGGAGTATCGCTTACTCTCACTCTCATTAAGGCATCTTTCAATCCAGCTCTCTATAAAAAAGACCAAAGATCAGCTCTTAGAAATGACTTTAAAAAATTAAAAAATGACAAATAAGTTTTAAAAAATGTTTAGTTTACACTTTCATTCGGTTTTGTTCTTTGTTTTTTAAATTAACTTTTAATTTAACTAAAAAAACCCACATATTTAAAAATCTCTTTTTGTGATGTGACTAATGTCATCCTGCAGTGGAACAGAGCCAAAGCTGTATTTGCATAAACACTGCAAATCACTGGCTATACAGGACACTTTAAATGTCGCTAATGTGACAGGGTGAGCTGACAACAATCGATTGTATGGGCAGCAGCGCAGCCCTGGCTCTATTTGACATGTTTTCACCAGGACGGCAGGAATCCAGCATTGTTCTCAGGAGACTACGAGCATACACACTTGCTTAAAAGAGCCTGTGCACATTACTGAAGCAGTCTGGGGGAATAGAAGCCATTGTCCTGTTTTAATTTCTACTTAGAAATAGCTCAACTGGTGTGCTTTCTGTGAGCGAGCAGCAGCAAAACACCAAGGCTTTCATGTAGAAACAGCCGAGTAGAGTGGAAAAATTCAAATTCTTCTATTTTTATGAGAGGCATTTACAAAATTCTTTTACTTTAATTCGGTGTAAAAATTGCTTCGATTTTAAGCTGCAGCTTTTTCTCTACCAGGAAGTTTAGAGCTAAACTGCATGTCGTAAACAGAGAATCTGAATTATAAGCATAAAAACTCAGATGTGATCAGGAAAAAGTCACTGACATATTTATGCAAAACTAAACCAAACTTTTAGGCTCTGCAACAAATGGAAATCCCTCCACATTAAAGTTATTGAACCTTTTTTCATTTGCAAGTGACAACATTCACAGCACCAGCTGCTGGCGCTGTCTGAGCATGGCATCGAGGAAGATAATAAAAACTTTTAAAAGTTAAGATTCGATGAAGAGTGGATACTTCAATCTTCAGCACGTCCTGTCTAGAAAAAAAAAAGAAAAAAGAAAAAAGAGTGACTGCTCTTAAAATCCTGCCTAGAAAAACCCCTAAAAACTCCAGAGGAGAAAGGATTTTTGGTACGTAAATATTTATAGGTTACTCTTTAACAGTGTTATAACACTGTAGCACTGACAGATGGTAAATAGCATCACACAGAAATTACATCATTTCCAGGTCCTCATCGTGTCTCATCAGTTCCCGTCTGCACTGGCTTCTTTCTCTAGCTTAAAAAAACCCTGGAAATGAAAAAGAGAATCTTCTGAAGTGGAGCTAATTCTCCACAGAGGCTCGGATCTCAAGCTTCATTTGCCACAAGAACAGATAAGTTGGGGATCTAAATAATTGGATTAAATTTGATCAACAAGTGAAAATGGATGTTCACTCATTTATGAGCACACATTTGGGACTAAACTGCATCATCCTGAAAACTATGCTAAATGACAATTAAGGACTCGCATAAAAAAAAAACCCAAATTGCCTGAAAGTGTGTATAATTAGATTTGTCATTAACGTTGCAGAGAGGACTCAGTTTTACCATAAGAAACTCAAGTTTCTTACCATAAGAAAATAAATTCGGCAGTTTTGTACCTAGTAAATAACCTTTTTAAAAAGCAGGTGCACTGTGATGGACACTTGTGTTTTTAAATGCTGCTCTCATAATTACAAGTTCTCTAGTTTGACTTTAAAAAATAACAGCAAGAAACCAATCGTGGAGACTGAAGGTCCATTTCCTGCTTTTCTCTAATCAAGTGTCTCCTGCATCTTCCCGTAAGCGAGTGTGACCAAAAACACTCCCTCGTAAGTAATTTCGGAAATTTAAAAAGCTAATGAGCATCCGGACAGTTCACCCGAATGCCTGCAGAGAAAGTTCCAGACTTGCATAAGCGCAGCAGAAAACTCATACAATGTGAATAGAAGCTGGTTTTCCTCAACATATCCAAGGCAGGCAGAGTTTAACAGGACTGACCTGTGGAATCCATGTCAGGCTCCTCCAGCAGCCCGCAATGCATCCTCTTCCCATCAACGACACTGACTCCTCCAAGAAAATGGCTTAGCGCACGTTTCCCCCTCCTCAGTGGCTCTCCCCTCGCCTAGCTCTGTGTTTCCGTGACCGCTGCCCGTCACAGGAGATGTTGAGGATCTGAGGTTCGCCCAAGAGAGGGGTGGTGTTGGCGGAGGAGAGGAGGGGAGGTGGGAATAAGGGTGGAAAGGAAGGGGGTGAGGGTGTGGGGCGGGGGGGTAGAGACTCCAGAAATCCAGCGGGGGGAAAGCCAGACCCGTCAAAATGTTTGCTGATGTTTCATGGGAAAGGGGCTGATTTTATAGGAGCCCTGATGGGGACATGTCATTGATAGGCTTGGAAGGCTGATGAATGGCCCCAAGTCAGATGGGGATGTGGCAAGGCTCACTGGAAGTCTTTTGTGGGGCTGTTTTGAATAAGAAAAGCTCCCTCCCAACGAAAAAAAAAAAAAAAGAGGCTTAGATCTACGCAGTCCTAACACTGTGGCCTCCCCGTCTTCCATTATGGCATTTAATACGTTTTTATACACCCCCGAGCTCCGAATAAACATACATCTCTACACAACCACCACTCTTGCCTTTCCTTCTGGTTTTAACTCCCACTTCACATCCCTCACACACTTGTTGCCTGCATTTGTGCTGCTCCTCACTCCTCATTCAAACCCCCCAAAGCACTATTGTGGTAACTTTTCCAGAGCTGCGGCGCAACACACATCCATACATGATGAAACCGCACCAGTGTGAATGTTTTGGTGGAGTTCTCACCTCTTTTTTTTTTTTGCAACCTTATTTTTGGTATGCCTCTGAGAAGAGGGAACGGTCACAAAGGGGGGGAAGTAAAAGTGCAAAACCCGAGGCTGGGAGGGCTCTGATGGAGTGCCTGAGAGCTGGAGAAGGGAAAGCTGTGATTAGAATATGAATGGAACCGCAGGAGAGGGGGAGAGGAGAGGGGAAAGAAGAGGGGAGAGGAGAAAGGCGGATTATGGCTGAATTACTCACCACACCATGGAGCGCAAAGAAGGACTTTCACTCGCAGTGCGCAGGCGTGGACACCACTGCTGACACTCACCGACGCACAGGACAGGGTGACGGACACAGGGCCACGCTTAGTTAGGACAGGGGTAAGCATCAAATCGGGCTCAAACAGGAAGGAAAGAACTGCTGGATTGGGTGAAAGGTCAGGGAAATCTTCATTTTTGACTCAACTCTCAAAGCTCTAGATGCTGGCCACGCAAAGTCAGGACTTCAGAGGAGGACCTAATTAATTTCAGCCTAATTTCAATGGCTCTCACTCATTTTTTTCCCAGCCTAGTGACTGTTATCTGCTTATTAGTGCCTCGTAAAATAGGACAGGTGCAGCCACTAAAAAGAGCCCTTTTCCACCCATCCCATTCTCACACACTCTGCCCGCACAAACGGATGTGCTCTGCTTTGTTCAGTGAAAAGGCCCCAATAGAGTTGTGTGTGCACGTGGGAGTAGGGGGTATGTGGTTACGCCACATACGACAAGTTGGTGGCATTAGGGCTTCACTTTAAAGAGGAAATCATATGACTTAAAGCTGCTCTCTCCCTGGTAACGTCAACAAAGCTGCTGCATCGAGCATCCAGCTGTCCACTCGTATTGAATTCAAACAGGAGACATCCTGCTGTCTCTACCGAGAGTCTTCAGTCACTCGTGTTTTTGATTGTGATCAAACAAAATTACAATCTTCCAAAAATCAGTTAAAAATATTAAAAAATTAACTGTACACTGCTGATTATATATAATAATAAAAAGATACTTATTGTTCCATGAGATGAATTCTAGAACATTTGAATGCTTATTTTCTGTGTGTGTATCAGCTGCATAAAGATGCACTGATATCAGAGCACAAACTATTTGCTCTTTCTACGAAAAGGCTTTAAGTCATCAGGATTTCTGCATTGATAACTATAAAACTGTGCTCTGATTCTCATTTACACGTTTAACTAACACAAACATCAGCTGATGCTTTGTGAGTAATCACTATTCACGCCTGTAAATACTAAAAGGTTAATACATGTCTTAAAATTGTACTTTAACTCCTTCCCTAATAAAAAAAAGACTTGACCACGTCCCCTGTTTTCACACCTCAGTATAAATCTGTAAACAGGTGGTTTGACACCTAGCAGGCTTTCAAGGAGAAAAGAGTTAATGCAGTGACTCGTCACGAGCCGTGGATTTCACTTTATATTTTGTAAAAAATAAAACAACAACAACTTTACGAGATGACATCAGAATGCACAAAGTATTAAATGCACACTATTTTGTTTCCATTACTTCTTGGGTTAAATTCATAACAAAAACATTATTTACAGTGATGCAGTGCATTCACTTTTATATCAGGCATCTCTCTGTTTTATTACAGATTCTTTATGATTTGACAGGACGGTGGTCACCACTTGCAGAAAAACAGCCTTTTCTTTATCTTTAAAGCAACACTGGGTAAGGGTGTTTGTGTATAGTATAACATGTTACTGACGTTGTATATGACATATTTTTTGTTGTTGCATTTTTAATGTGTTTTGAGTTTGCGTAGCCTCCACCTGGGCAGGTAATTCTCAGACTCAGTACGATTCCCACAGAGCAACTGTATAATAACATTATTATTAGTACTTTGAATTTTCTAAGGAGTTTTTAATTGTGTTTTTCGTTTTTAATCCAGTTTAGTTTGATTTCGTTTCCTGAGTGGGTTTGCTCGTTTCAGTTCAGATTTTATTGTTTACAACTAAAAATAAGCAGTTATTAAAAATTATTTTCAGGGTAGTTTTTGTCCTAAGTATCGTATTTATGACATATACCAGAGGTAAGATTTACGGAAAAAAAGTCTCACAGTGTTGCAGACATCTGAAGCCTCAATAAATACATCCATCAAAGCCTCATCAGACAAGCTGGGAGAATAAATCTCACAAAACTAACAAATACAAAATTGTCATCTAAATTTGTTGTTTTGGGGTTTTTTTTCAGTTAATCTCCCAATTTCACAACATTGTTTCATTTAAGTTTTGAAAAACAAATAACTATTTTTTTATTTTAGGTAACTAAAATGTTTTCACATCAAGCTTTAGTTAATTCCTAGTTAATTATTTTTAAAGTTAAGGCAGGTTAAAGCATAATACAACAGAATTTGTTAATTCAGGTAATAAAAAACAATGACATCCCATGGCCCCCTTACACCTTCAACACGTCCCCTTTTATCTTCTCATCCCGATCATGTGTTCACGGTGCAGGTGTAAAGTTGCAGTCACAGTAATTCAGCATTAGAGAAGTAATGCTTTTTTACGTGTCGGGTCAAATACTTTTCAAACGGCTCAGCAAATATCAGAAAACACAGAAACTGTTTCTGAACTAAACTGGTGTCAAGAAATGTAGAGAAAGACTCGAGAAAGAAGTTAGCAAAAACGGGACGACTGCTGATATTTTATACACTAGAAAACTAAATCTCAAATGTATTGTCCTATTATTTCATATATTTATCAGATAGTGGATCTATACATGATGTGCTTCTGAATGACATCTTTGAGACAGACCTTGAAAAACAAATGCGTGTGCTAATTTCATGCTATTCAAAAGCTGCATGAAAACATTGGGGCAGGTTACACTGGTTAATTTGCAGTAAGTGACAAAGTTTACAGCCATACAGGACACTGATCGTGGGTAACAAAGATCAGTTTATATTTATGGTGATGATACTGATTAGATTCACTCACTTAATTCTACCATTTAGCTTTATAGTGTCTTTGGGTTGGATATATGGCATGTAGCTGCACACACCTGCTTTTATCTTTTTGAATTTAAGTGATTAAATCAGCAGTGAAGAGTGAATCTACTGAAAAGAAGTTATTATGGGACCTCTTTGACTCTAGGGTAGTTTTCTTCACACTGCACTGCTACAGCCGATCTCAAAGTTCCCCAGCTTCAAAATCCTACTTAACATTTATTAAAGAGGAGAAAAGCAGACTGAAAAAAAAGAAAGTGGGGAAATATGATCCAGGTCAGCTGGATGTTCAAAAGATCTTGTGGTAAAAACATGTTTCAGGACAAACAATTTAAAGTTGGTGACATCCTGGAGATTTTGCCCTCAAAGGGCAACTTTTTGATATTTGTAATGAAAGAAGTCAAAGTTTAAGAAAAACCATCAACTTATTTATTATGTACACCAACAGAGAAAGAATAAACATAAAAAAAGAAACAGGAAAAAAAGTTTTCAGATTTTAAACAACAACAAAAATAGTCCTGTTTCAGCTTCTTACTCGTTTGTCGCTCGATCAAACATTCACAAATCAACTTATAGCTCTTGCTCTAAACCTGTGACTCACACATCCCGTCTCTGTCCTGCTCACTCGTTGTAGCGCGACAGCTTGAGTCGAGGGATGATATTCATGGACTGCAGCTCCTGGAAGAGCAGTTTGCAGGCGTAGGGGATACGCAGGGAGGAAACGTGGCAGGACGACTTACAGTAATGACACCTGAAACACGGAAACAGAACAGACGTTTATGGACCACCCGGATTACACAGCTACCAAGCTTTTTTATTCACTGTGTAAACTAAAATATTTCCCCTTCTTTCAGTTCATATCAATGTGCACCAGATCTTGTGATGCCCCCTAACACGTTTCACCAGCAGAAACAGCTTACCACCCAGAGTATCCCAACAGCCCGCACTGCCCACACACGTCCACCTCGAAAGCGTCGCTGGAAATCATGAGGCGCTCCAGGAGCAACATGCTCGCTCCGTAGCCGATCAGACAGTCGCGTTCCATCTCACCCAAACGCAGACCTCCATCTCTGGAGCGACCCTCCGTGGGCTGCCTGTTATCAGGACAGGTGGATACGGAGAATTTAATTCAACACTTATAGGCACTAATCGAATCTCAACATCACCACAGATGAGAAACTACCTGGTGAGAACGGCTCTGGGGCCTCGGGCTCTGGCGTGCATCTTGTCAAGAACCATGTGCTTCAGTTTCTGGTAATACACAGGTCCAAAGTAGATGTAAGCCTCCAGAGGTTCTCTGAGGGAAAAGCAGGGGTCAGGAATTGTGTGCACAAAAACAGCTAAACAGATAAACAAAGCATAAGATGATTCCAACAAAAATCTGCCTTCTTTTTGGACTGCTGGTCCATAAATTTGAATAAAGAAATATTAATGATGAAAGATTTGTACACGTGATCTTTGCCTTCAGGCGGCAGATTTTACACAGAAATTAAATTTACTGTTTGTATACAGCAGGTGCCGGATGGACAGGCACTAACGGGGCCACTATGACAATATGCAATTTCTGCATAATGAAAACATTCAAGCTACTGTTTAAGAACTAATATTGTGGTGATAAAAAGTTAACATCACTCTGAGAAATGGTGTTTTCACAGCATTAAGAGAAATAAGATTTATAAACAGTCATGAGTAGCAATGCAAACACTTGTGTAGCAGCATTTTGTTGTGTGTGGTTATTAACCTAAAACATCCTCTATTAATTACCCAGTGATGCCTGAAGTGACGTAGTCTTTGCCCTGGTAGTTGTATCCATAACGGATGAGATCCTCACACACATCCTTCACCTTGCTGCCTCCGAAGGCTGTGCCATAGTGGAAGCGCCCATCCAGGACCCCCGCCTTCCCAGCCAGGAGTTCAATCAACTTTCCCACCTGACGAAGTTCAGGAAAAGAACAGCAGCTCTGTTCATTACACAAATCTTTTTGTGCTTTACATCCTCTCCTGGCACTAAATGTGTATATTAAGGGTGAGATTAGATTACACATGTACTCCTTAGGGTTGGTGACAGCAGTCCAAGGATGGCTGAGTTCAACAATTCCACTAAGATCGCACTCAGAGGACCCCTGACCCCGACACACAAAGGGAAACACCTACTCTCATATCACTCTCAGGCCACAGAAACATCCTCTGGAGCCAAGCATTTCTGAGCCTTTTCCATGGAAACCAGAGTGAGCAGCAGTAAAGATCATTCAGGTTTTTACAGTGTATGAAACAGAGCCAAGTCTCATGTCATTCACATTCATCACCATCCTACAGTTCACATGTACTGGCCACGTTTGATAAAACTTCCACACACACCGCTACAGGCGGTGGCCTCACTGGCAGCTGTCTCCGCAGCAACAAATATCTGTTTGTGAACAGTGAGATTGCTGCTTAACGGCGTCAATGGACGTGTGCTCTGGAAGCCAATGATAACCCAGAGAGAAGAGGAGTGGGGATAATGAGGGTTTTGTCTCAGGAGAGCCGGCACAAACTTATAAAGAGCGACAGCCACAGCATCCTAGGTGACTCAGACTCCAGTCGTAGCAAAAAGAACAAAAAAAAACAACCCACAAATAAAAACCAGAAGCAGGTCCTCAAATTAGATGGCAAATAACCAGCTTTTCACCAAGAGAAAAGAAAACTTAACCTCCCTGACAAATGTTACAACATCGGAGCAGAAATGACAAAGCCAGTGATGAATTAATAGCCCTAAAAATACCATGAATAATATGTTATAAGTTCTAGCTCCAGCGAATGGGTTGATCATTAATGATTGGATCTTGCAAGATGTTTAAAGGTATCACTTTTTGCCTTTGGGGTCTTTTAAAACTTTTGAGAAAATAATCGTTTAATCAACTGTTTAGCAAACGTATCATTATCTGCAGATTATATTTCACACCGTTTTCTGACATTATGGTTGTTTACTGTTTCTTTTTTTTTTTAATTTCTTCCCCTTTGGTTTATTTCTAAACAAAACAATGGAAAAAAATGCAAAAAATACTTGGCATATGAATCAACAGAGAAGAATGTTGCAGAATTTGAGTTTCCACAGCTGTGAAGTGTCGCACCGTCATTCTGGAGGGATATCCATGAGGGTTCATGATGATATCTGGACAGATCCCTGTGTCACAGAACGGCATGTCCTCCTGTGGGACGATGAGGCCACAAACACCTGAAACACACACACACACAAAAACATTAATGCACACATATGGCAAAGAGAAAACCAATCAGCTTCCCACATGTGAGGATCCGAGGCTGTACTTTAACTTTACAGCCGTGTTAACACATCACTTTGGCTGCACAGAATGTGTAATAGGCATTTTATAATATTTTGAATAGAAAATGTTAAATAAAAATAAAAGTGATACGTTTTAAAAGTAGGCTGCAGTTTTAATGTGGTTTTAAGGACAAAAAAATCTGACTTTCTGACCTAACTGCAAGCACCAGTTCAGCGAACTTAATAGTGTTTGTGCTGTGGGGGCTCTGTGTGGACCACTGGCAGAGCATGACATTTCCATACTCATGTGGACAGACAGGGACCTCTTTTGACTCACATGATGTGGGGGGACAAGCACCCCTGGTAGCCAGGAGTTTAAGTGTGAGTGCAAATGTTTACTGAGGGGCCGAAGCACTCTTCCTTGGCCATGGTAAACAGATTGTAGGTCCATTTGCAAATGAAAAAACGAAGAAAAAAAGGAAAAAGGAGTGAAGTGAAGGAGAGCAGGAAGTGGAGAAAGGTGCTTAGCTGGACAGGGAGACTGGGATTACACACCCATGATTTTCAGTTCAAGTCAGAGGAAGTGGAGGGGATCAACTCGAGAGGAGAAAACGAATCAGTGCACGTGGGAAAAATTCACTATTAGCCGACCAGTCAGCGACGCAGCTGACTGCTGATGCCTTACAGGATGTTGCAACAGGATGTTGACTAGGAACAAGTACGGCGATTAACAGGAAAGTCATCCAACGGCAGGAAGAAGGTGAAAAGAAAAGAGAAAAGGCGGGTAAGGCAGGGCCAGAAGAAAGTATAAAGAGAGAAAAGGCATTAAGAAAAAGGCTGATTATCAGGTTAAAAGTACTCCAAAAGAGGAGTGAGAGGAGGAAGAATGAAGTTGGAAAACGGTGGAAAGCACCACAGAGACACTACCAACAGCAGACATCCTTGGGTGTTGTTTGTTTTGTGTGAAAGTAAATGATAAAAGAGGCATGAAATCAGCAGAGAAAGGCAAGACAACAGCAAGGGTCCAGAGCCCTCCATCACAGCTCATACAGCTCCACAGTGGCGGCTCACACAATAGGCCCCTACTACTAACAGCCCGTCCGCCGCCTCCCCCACCTACACAGCTGTGTATGTGTGTGTGACCGGTAAATAATTAACTTATTCTGCTCTGCTGACCAGGACTTATGAGAGTAGTCATGAGAAGCTGGGAGATCCATCACTGCAGCCAAATTCACTTCTAATTAAACACTTTTATATATTGATGAAGAAATAATGAGTTTGTTCCTTTCAAATTACTCATCAGAGAAGAAATAAATGGTTGTTTTTACAAAGAGATGACCACAGTGAAGCAAAAATGTAGATAAAAAGGTTTACTTTTCCTCTTTGAGGCAATTGTGATTAAAACTAGCTCCACATCAGCTGCACATCTGGGTGTCTCCATCCAAAACTCCTCCAGCTAACCCCACACTGACCTCTCTCCTTGTCACTATCTGAGACAGAAGACATTGTCCCATCCTGAGCTGACCGCCCAGTGCCCACCATGTTAATGAAGAGAGTAAATTATGCATGGCGCCAGTTAGCTTTTTGATTAAAACATCATACTAGCCCTCTATAGGGGAGGCGCTGCAAAACAATAGAGGCTATAAACACTTTTTTCCCCCCAGTAGCACCAGAATACTGCTGGGGTGTAATAAATTTACATAGTCTGGCACAGGACAAAGAGCCAATTAATTGAAAAGGCTCTTGAAAGATGAGAACAGGGGGGCAGTGACAGAACAGCAGCTAGTGGGACTTGACTCAACAAATGCTCCAGCACGGTGAAAGATTTTCCTCTTTTTGTCCAGGCATTTACAAATCTCTCGCAACAGGTTGAAAACCCTAACCCTCTATACTCTCCCTCCAGCTTTGAGCTCAAAATCTTTAGGCTCTGGTCTCACAGAGGAAGCCTTGTGGCTGTCATGGGGTCGGCACCTTTCTGTCCGTGTCGACTGCTGAATTTGTCGCCTATTTCAGGTCTCCTCGTCTGCCTCAGGAGGATCTTGATGAGGAAGGCGTCTTCAGCATTGGACGAGATCATGACCTTTTCGATGTACGAGTCCGTTGACCCCTTATAACTGAAAACAAGAGAATTCAAAGTGAGTCCCGTTTTTTTTCCCTCTAGATAGATGTAAGAGCTGAAAAAAAATAGTTCCACAGTGATGTGTGTGGGCGTGGTGCTGGGAGCTGACTCACCTGATGGGCACGTCTCTGTACTGGGGCTGGCCTGGCTGGGTACTGCCCTCCAGTGGTGTCTGCGTGACAGTCGGCATAGATTTGTTCACCAGCACCTGCTTGTTCTCCACTCTCTCACCTGAAGCACACAAAACACATCAAAGAGTCTTAGACAGATTGGCCTACATAGACTAAAGGCCATTAAGTTCTCTTTAACTTGTGCTAACGTCAAATCTTTGACCAAAAGCAAAAGAACGAAACCAAATAAGTTTGTTTTCAGACTTATTTGAGCTCACACATGTGGGCTCTCACATGTGGGCTCTCAATTTAAAACTGTATTTAACACAGTTTTAAATTGCTTGTTACCTGTTTTGTTTTTGCTAGCTTTGTTTACATCTGCTTTCTTCAAAAATGTCTCTACTGTTCTGGTAATGACTTTGAATCGCTACTAAAACCATAAACTGCATATGAAAGATAGAAACAAGCTCTTTGATGTCCATGCCCCCCCCCCCCAAGGCTTGTGGTCTCCTGCGCTATTTCTTTTAAACTAAGTATGATGAACGAGGAGTGGATCCGACTGAGAAGCGATCCGCACGCTAGAGCCCGACCGATACTGGAATTGATACTGAAATTAGCAGATTTAAAAATCAGATATATCGGACGATTTTTTTAATGCACATGAAAGAAAAACATTTGCCTCATACTTGTTATGTGCAGTAACTTATGTGTCCTTACCAACATAATGTTACAATGCAGGTTTAAAAATAAGTTTGGTTTACTTATTTATTATCCATCTGACTCTACTCAGATCAACTGGCTGTTTTGTTTGTAGCATGTTGCCAACAGGGAAGTAGCAGAGTGCCCTCTAGTGGACAAACTATGCAAAGTCAACACCGATAACATGGTTGAAGGGTGTTTTTTTCTGTTTCTTCTTTACTGTTAATTTATTGCCTGACAAATGAAAATTAGTATATCAGCAAATAGGAGCTTTATATAAGTTGGGCTCTGTTGCTAATACAGGCTATACAAACAAAAATCAACTTTTTGAATCTTAAATATTATTTTCATAATAAAAGAAATCACTAAACTTTACAATTTCTCCAAAACTGCAGTAAGTCTGCCACATGAGGTACAAATTATTAATTGAAAATAAGTTACTGTACACCCACCTTTACATAATAACGAAACAAAAGCAGATGCAACAGATTTACATTACAAAACAAACGTCAGTTACTTGCATCATTTTTCAGCATGTTTATAATGTCACCAGACAACAAGACCTTCGTTTCTTTTCACTTGTCTCTACAATTTTTTTGTAACTGCTTTGATCCTTTGCTCATACCGAGGCTTACAATGCATCTCATGGCTGCAGGCCGGCTATAAGCTCTGGACAGCTTCAGCTTTAGGCACTTTCTCTTTGTTAACTCCTTTAAAGTGTCCATATTGAGCTTGGTGAGGGTGATTTAGGTGCCAGATTTGGTTTTTTGTAAAAAGACAATTTTGTGGTGGTTCCACCAGGATTTACTCTGGGAACTGTGTGTTCACTCACAGTGAAGAGCTCAATAATGGCCACAGCGAGTGTGTGAGCAACTATTTGCCTGCGCTACTGTGCATGCATGAAATGGACTGGCTTGTAATCAGGCATACGTGAGATGCCTGATTAATCCACACTTGTACTGTATGATCCTATATTGATGACACACTTCTAACTATTCCAATTGATGAAAAACTATGGAGATATGTAAGAAGTGGTGTGTGTAAATATTGCAAAATAGGCTTCACTTTTCTCTGAGTGAAACATCAGTAAAAACAAACTCCTGACCACTATTAATGACACAGATAATGCTCATAAAATGAATGCCACAGAAGAGGCTGTTAAAGAGCAGCAAACCATGCTGGATTTGCTCCAGTCCTGCTGGTACTCACCAGGGGAGCAGATACCATCAGCATCCAGGATGTTGTGCCTCCAGATGGGTTTTCGTGTGGCAGCATCCAACATGGGGCCCATCACCTTGTCGAAAGTCTGATTGGTGTAACGCCGCAGTATGCATTTTGTATTTTTGTAGACAAGGCACCGTCCAAATCCTGTTTGGAGACACATTTACTGTTACATTAGATTTTATACCTCCTCTTCTGGTATTTTGTTGCTTAAAAACGACTATGCAATTCTTTAAGTTGGACAGATCTCACACCTCTGTCCAGTGAGGCTTTGTTGAGGACCAGAGCATCCTCGATATCATAACCACTGTAGCTCATCACAGCCACGGTGGCGTTCTGACCAGCCGGCAGCTTCTCAAAATCAATCAGCTCGATGGTTTTTGTTTTGACCATCGGCCTTTGAGGATAGGCCAGCAGGTACATCAGGGTGTCGATGCGGTTTCTCTGGTTGTAGCCGATAGTCCCTGGAGAGAAGAATCACGAATTTTAAAAAAAAAGAACTCAACTTTTAATAAAAACTTATATATAACTCACTGTGTGTCTGTAATCTAGTGATTTAGGGCATCTATAAGAAAATATATAATTGTCAATAAATCCATTTTTAGAGGATTATAGGTGTTACTTCCTCCTGATTAGACCTCTCTTATATTATGGCCTAAAGTCTGGCTTCCGTGTGGTTTTGACACTTGTCAGATGATACTGCTTCACAATTAAACTGCGTGTGATAACAGGGCCGGGCCACACAGCCAGATTTGCACATGTATGAGAGCCGTCCATACAAAACAGACAAGGCAGAGAATATTGGGCCAAATATAGTTCCAGTCAGTGTTTTTGTAAAGACTGGGAGGGCGGGGAGGAAGGAACAGATGAAGGTAAAGTGGAGGGGTGGGGGCGACCGCAGTCCTTACGAATGTTAGCAGGGCCGTTTGGGGAAGTTCTGGTTACCAAGGAGCTCCGGGTGCACACTCAGTGGTCTTTTGCAGCTGAGCACACTGACCCCCCGAGCACAGCCAGAGCAGACACAATGAATTGCTAATGACACTCTGGGTGACTGGCAGGGAAAGGGCCTCTGCACACACAGCACAAAAGAAAACCTACGCAAGCTCCCCATGTTTGATGTTCATGCTCACACACTCACACACACACACACACATGAGACACTTAATCACACATACAAATGCATTCTGACAAGAAGTGGTGCAGGAGTGGAGTTTTGGGGGAGAAGAACCAGCAGGCTGCTTGTATCTATACCATTTGTTATTCTAATGCCCTTTTGTATGATTTTAACTTGTGCAAATAAAAGTGCAAACTCTGAACCAGCAGATTTAGGAGGCTTAGGAACACTGTTCATGTGTTCATGTAAGATTAAATTACTGTAAGAGGCCGTGTTTGTGTGTGCACATGCAGCTGTGGGGAGGATGTTTGAGAAAGGATTCGAGATCCTTGCAGTTTGATGACCTGTATGCTAGCTGCTCAGCCCACTCTTACCCATTGCCTGCTTGCCCATAGCACACTGGTATGTGTTCCTGGGTGACTGGTTGTGGTGGGGGTAGGGAATGAGGCCGGCACACACTCCGAGCAGTGTGAAGGGCTCGATCTCCAAGTGTGTTGTGTCTCTAGAGAGGTTTAAAAAAACAAAAACAGGTGGTAACTTACTTGACATAAACCTGAATGATCTTTTCATTTTACTGAAATCAGCTTATCATGTGCCACTGACTTGTTAATCATGTATTCATAAAGGGCGATCTGACAGTCGTTCTCCTCGTTGACATCCAGATACTCCACCAGGCCTTCATGTAGGAAATCCTCAAAAGTTCTGAAGTAAAGAAAGTACAGAAACTATTAATAAAAATCTACTGTTTGGGAAGTGCCTGTATGTGGTGTGATTGCAGAGACACCCTGCAAGTGTGAGGATACACTCATAATTTCACAAATATGCACGATACTAGTTAGTAAATAAGCCAAAGTGGCGAGTTTAAAAAACAAAACAGTAACTTAAAGAGCTGCTTCTTTAACAGCAGTCACTCTCTGCACTCCTACCCTCACCTGTAGCCCTGAGACAGGTCTTCGATGTGCTTGTTTTTCACCATTGGAACTCCCTTCTTTACTATGATGTATGGCCTGCAGAGGGAAACACAACAAAACAAAGCTGTGTGAAAAACATTCTTACAACTAAAGAACTCAATGTTACGCTAAGCAAACACACTGGTGTGTAACGATCTTCAGCAAACATTTATTTCCATATGATGCTATTTTTTTCTAAACTTCCGCACCTGCAGAGTCGTCCTCCATCAGATGAGATGTAGACGCAGCGGTCGCTCAGGTTTGTGGAGATGGACACAAACTCATTGATGAAACCCGCCCTGCGCATCAACCTGAAAGTGTTGATCAGCTTCTGATGGTCTCGGATCACACCGAGGATGTTACCTGTGGACACGATACAGATAAAGAGGATAGACATTAAATATTAAACATATTTTTGGGGTTAGAAGACTGATGTGCTGAGCTAAACACATTCTGACTTTGCATATTCAGTAATCTTTAAGGGCCACCAAACAATTGTTACGCAATTGTGATACAGCCCGCCAAAACAGGCTAAGACCAATTTTTTCAATTTATTGATGTTACATAACCCTTTGATAAGAAGAACACATTATATTGATCTTCCTTTGATTATTTTATGTGACTTTTTCACTTCATTATTTCAAATTCATGTCACAGTCACTTGTAGCACATTTGTCAATGTTGAAAACATCTGATGGATTACAATGCAAACAACACTATTGTCACAGCGTAGAGAGAAAAGTTACCAGCATCATTGAGGAGCTACATTTCACTCTCTGACGAGCCAGGTAGCGTCTGTAGTAGGGGTGCAACGATACACATAATTCACGGTTCGGTTCGATACTTTGGTGTCACGGTTCGATATTTTTTCAATACAAAAAAATTTTCATGCTCTTTTAATTTATAATTTATTAAAATTATAAATATATTTTAACTCAAAAGTACAATTTTTAAATTTAATGTTGCTGAAACAACAAAGTAATAAAAAAATTTAATCTATATCTGATCGAGAAATCACTCATCTTTGGAAAAGAGAGTTTATTACAGAGAAATGGCTCTTTCCAAAATAAAAGCTATACTATACGCTGGGCTATATTCTCAGCAGCATATTAAACATATCAGGTCCCCATAAGGATAAACATGTGCTAACGGCTGTCTAAATGACTCGGGTAAAGTTTGTAGCATGCGTGCTTGTTGTTTTTGTCTGCTTCCACTTGTCTTTGCACTAGGATGATGTCGGAGTAAATGTGCAGTCATATTCGTTGTGTTCCCACTAGTGCTGTCAGCGTTAATCTCGTTGAAATGACGTTAACGCCACAACACGGCAAATTTCCGTTAACGAGCTACCGCGGATTGCCCAGTGAGTGGGGCTGGACGGTAACACGTTAATGAGCTAACTGCGCTAATGCAGTAGTTCCCACCCATGTAATTGAGCATTGCGTGGCACATCTGACATACTGTTTTACTTTAGTCCATGATGCGCTTACCATCAGGGTCATCCTTCACATGAAGACCAAAATAGTTCCAAACGCCAGATCTGAATGAGGGTGGGGGAGGTTCAATTTGCCATGTTGCAACGAGCTTAGCTTCTGTCTTGCTAGCTTGTGCTGCACTCAGTGGATCTGCGCTTGACAGTGCAGCCTAGGCGGAGTAGTCGAACGCAGATCCACTGAGCTTGCAACACAGACAGCATCGTCAGAAGAAAAGTTGATCAAATAAATTAAAAATGTTGTATTGTTCAATACATATGCGTACCGAACCGAAAGCACTGTATCGAACGGTTCAATATCGATACGAGTATCGTTGCACCCCTAGTCTGTAGGTGTGTGGCTGTGATGAGTGAAGGTTTTCCCCTCACAGCAGAGATGTTTGCTGGATGTAAACCAGCTAAAAAGAGTGCACTGTTAAATGTAGTTTATGCATTAGAGACTGTTCAATAACAACATCTTTTGACATAGTTTTGACAGATATTGCAGTTAACATTAGGGACAGTAGGATTGCTCTTGATTGCATCACTGCTTGGTTGTTTGTGTGAAACCGTTTAACCTGCTGCCACATTTGTTTAACATTTAGAGTTCACATTAATAAACACATGGGTTTTGCTTATCCAATAATTTACCAGTTGTTTTCTCAGTTAGTCAAATTATCAGTAAAATGCCAAAGAATAGTAAACCCTATAACAATGGCCACAGTACAATAAACACCTGTCTGAAGCTCATACATTATCTGTTTACCATTATATAAAACAAGAAACATGGGCACATTTGACATCTAAGAAGCTAAAACAGGACCTTTATGGGATTTTTCCACAAAAAAGCCACGACAAATTATTCGTCAGCTGATTTTGGTTAAAATTCAAACTTTAAATGCAAAGAAGGAGTGAAGGCGGCATTTGTAAGACACCGCAGCTTACTCTGGAAGAAACGGAGCTCTAACTGCCTGTAGGGGTGTGTTCATATCAAGTCTGACAGACAAATGACTGGAGAACAGAGGAGACACTGTGCTCTGCCTCTGTGTGAGGGCACATTTCCACTGAACACACTCTGAAGGGCTTTGACACCTGCTGCTACCAACTAATTAAATGGTATGGCAGCTAATATAATTTGACAGTTATCAGTGGCGAGACAAACATATACAGTAATTAAGGGGCCAAGTTTTGACTCAAGAAAAATACCTACTGCTGTCGTGAAATGAATGAATTATCAGCCTCACTGTGAAATGCAAAATTACCTTCTGTAAACTAAACAGAATATTTTTCCCTTCATGTTCATAAGCAACACATTCAAAACAGGGAGGATTAAGACTTTCTTTTCAAGCGATCTAAAGCAAAAGCCTCCGGTGTTAATTCGCTCTGTGTTTATTTATTAATTAGGCTCCACTGCGGAGGAGGAGGTCTACCATTGAGGAAGACGAGAAACACGCTCGGGTAGGAGAGCTCCTCTCCACACAGCAGGTTCACATCTTCCACCCCGAGGTTGAAGGCCAGCTTGATGATGGGACCGTCCTCCATGTCGGTGGTGATGTGCGTCATCAGAGCTAAGTTCTTCACCAGACCACAGGCCTACAGATACACATATATAATCCAATATTATCCTTGTCGAAATACATAATAATACAGAAACAAGAGTTTTTTTAAGAGTCTCAGTGTCAGTAACTTCCCCTCCAATCCCCATTTAGAGGTAGATCATTGTCTAACCATCACAGGGAGTGTTATAACATGAGAATAACTCATTAAAGTGAGAAAGAAATTGCTGACCATGATTCGTATATATAGCAGTACATGTGCCACAGCATATTAGCCTTTGAGAAACCTCCTGGGCCATCAGGTGTGGCTGCCGCAGCACACTCACCTCACCCTCAGGGGTGTCAGATGGACACAGCATTCCCCACTGTGACGGCTGCAGGGAGCGCGGTCCGCTGACTTTCCTCGTCTTCTCAAACTGGGATGAGATCCTGGTCATCATGCCGAGAGCTGAAATGTAGGAGAGACGAGACAGGACCTGGGTGACTCCCTGACGGTCCATCTTGAATCTCTTCAGAGACCAGTTACCCTGTTGCAAGAAAACATCAACACTATTAATTACATACTGCATAGTAAATATTACTTAGTACACAACACTTTATTGCTCATTAATGCATTTTAATGACTGAAAAGCATCCAAACATGGATGCTAGAGTGTGCCAGTATTAGCAATTATTCCTAAGTGGTGCATGTTTCATTTTAATATTCCAAAAATTCATGCAATGACTCCAAATTAAGAAAGAGACATTTCTGGCTTAAATTTTGAAAGTGGAAGCAGGATTTCACTCTTAATGTTGTTTTAATATAAATCTCTATCTAAGTAACTCCTGCTTTCTAATTTTTGTTTGAACAGTGACCACTTTATTATTCTATTACAAGTACATCATGAGAAAAATTTAAGTTAACACTCACATAGGAACATAAACTGAACCTCTACTTAATTGGAGGCACTACAGTTGATGATGTCGGTACGCCTGATAGTTTTTGACTGTTTTGTCTTTTTAGCTATCATAAGGATCTTTAATAAATGTAATAAACATTTTGATATGTTAAATGAACATTTCCCCTGCACGTCTGTTTCTTTTGGCCTGCAGCTCTATTTATCCATCAAGACTGTTTTGCAAGCTGTTTGATGTCAGATACTGACTTTAAAGAGAGTCCAGCCAGCAAGCAATACAGCTCAGCCGACCAGGACACCATTAATACTGATATTTTAGTTTTTTTATGTTCAATATTTGATCCATTTTTGTGACAAAGAATTTCATGTCCACATGTTTTGTATTACAGTGCTGTGAAATTTAACTATATATTATTTTAAAATGATCACTAATAGCCTATTTAAAGTTTTTTTGTCTGTTTTTATTAGTGCATACTCAAATATGGGATTTTTTGTTCTTTAAACTTTAACTAGCCAATGAACAGACATTGGACCATAAAATTTTGATGCAACATGCAGATGGTTGAGCAGAAAACTTTCCAAAATGTTGTTTGAGATGGAACGACCTCCTTCTGAGCTAACACGGAGCTAAGTCACAGAGCATGGCGAGAGCCAGTGCTCTCAGCCAGATGTTTGTTAGCACAGGCTATAGCAGCCATGACTTGCTCACCGTGGATATCGCATTGACCATGCCGTTGGTGATCTGATCCTGCCGCATGTGCTTGACCACATCAAACTGAGCTGCTCTCTGCTTAGGGATGATCTGGTCTGCGATTTTCTTCAATTCGGCATTAAACTTCTTAAAGAGATCTTCAAACAGCAGAGACAGGAGCTAGAAAGAAGCAAAAAGATGTTTTTGTTTGTTTTTTTAAATCTCAGGTCTCCTGGCACGCAGTGTCTACTGTGCATCTACTGCCAGATGTAATAACCAGGTGTGCCAGCTCACAAGTAAGCCAGGTCCCTGTGGTCCTCTGTCCGGTCTACAGGAGGCAACTTCTCTTACAACCCCCACCCAACCTGTGTATTAGCATACATCAAAACAAACAGGCAGCACTGCTTGAAATTAATAAAGAAATTAAGCTTCCATTGCGCAGCCAGGCCAATTAGTTGAATGTCAGGGAACCATAATTGGAGAGTGAGGAGATTGCTGGCGTTGTTAGTATGTAAGCCCCCTATTGAAACAGGGCTCTGTGCTCCCCCCTCCCTCGATCCCTCCATCTCCTGCTCCTTATACAGAGCAGGTTGGGGGGGAAATTAAAGGCCTTAAGACAGCAGTAATTACATTATCAGAGCCGGGCCTGCGGATTAGCTCAATCGCTCCAGTCAAGGCAGCATTTCTATTGTCACGGTGCTGAAAAATCCCCATGCTTCCACAGCCTCGGGATTTTGGTGCCACCGCATATCTCTCTCCTGACAAAGCCAGGCTGAAATACTAGCGGGGGAAAGGAGGGGGGTTCAAAAACAAAACAGGGAAAAACAAAGCTGAGGGAAAATAATGAGAGTCTTATTAAAAGAAGGTGGCAGGAACAAAGGTGCAGGTGAGAGATCAGGCCTGGAGCCGGCGCTGTCCTCTGGTGCAGTGCTGTGATCCCTTCACACTGAAGCACCAGAGTGTTGGTGTGTTTCTGCTCGTATGTTATTAATAAGCATCAGGCATGTTTTGTTTCTAGTTGTTTTACGAGTAAAGAAAAGGAAGTAAACACCTTTCAGCTCACAAACATGAAAAAAAAAATCAATAATCATTTAAATAAAACTTTATAGTCTGAACTGAACTCTGGCACATTTGGTTTTAAAGTCAAAGAACAAAAAGCATTAAATAAAAGGCAGTGCATTAAAACCTCAAGGATGACAGGTGCACAGAAGCTTACCTGTCCAGCCAGTTCAAGACGTTTGTTGCCATAGTAATCTCTGTCATCCACCTTGTTGTCCCCTTGAGCCAGGATCACCCGCCGCACCATCACGGCCAGGTAAATACACTTAGCCCGAAAGTTAAACTCTTTCACCTGGACACAAGTTATACAGTCTTTACATTTTGTCGAGTAACATTTTAGTGTGAATGCCAGTTATCGTGATGAGCATTCTGTTTACATACAGGCACATGTGTGAGAATGAGAGATGCTAACAGCTCTCTGGCCTCTTCCATCTTTGTTTTCTTGGGGCCTCCCCACATCCGCTGTCTGCGCACTTTATTCCCAAGATACCTCAGGGCCTGAAACAGAGCAGCCAAACAACATTTGATTCAACCTTTTGAGGAACATAAATATTTTTACCAACATGACTAATTTGGGGGTGAGGAAGACAGGAGGAGGACAAGGACACACTATGGAAGAGAGCCTAATGAGCCAACATTTTTCTAAACTTCTATTGTCGAGTTCTAATGACTCTTTGTGAACTGTAGACTTAGTTTCCTGTTCTTGGCTGGCAGTAGGTGTGGGCTTCAGCTGCTGTAGCTCGCAGCACTCATACTCTTCTGGTACCTTAGGTATAAAGAATGGTTATACGAGTACTGCCATCCTACCAGCTTGAAGAAGTTCAAGTCAGCCGCTTGAACTGCGGCTGACTTGATTGTTTCAGATACATACAGATGGTTGTGTGGAGAAATCCCAGCAGATCAGCATTTTCTGAAATACTCAGATCAGCCCATCAGGCACCAGCAACCATGGCATGTTCAAAGGAACTTAAATCAACTTTCTTCCCCATTCTGATCCTCAGTTTGAACTTCAGCCGGCCGTTCTGAACAAGTCTAAAAACCTAAATTCACTGATTTGTTGCCATATTGTGTTAACAAGTAGTTGAGCAGGTTTTCCTAATAAAGCTGTGTGTATATGTTACGTCAACTGTCAGTCAGACCAGAAACGCACCATGAGAATCAGTTAATTTTCCAACCAACAAAAATGTCCAAAACAACAAATATAAATAAATGTTAATATAAATTAATGTTACAGTCTCAAGGAGATATTTTGTGTAAAAGGTCAACATTCTGAATTTTTAAACAGAGAACGGAGAAACGTGTATCAGACTCTTGGTAGGTCAAGTGAACCACAATGGGCACAATGTGCACATCACCCACACCTGAGTAAGCGCCCAGCTGGAGTCCTCAACAGAATTATAGCAAAGGTCAAAGGTTAATAAGGATGGACCACCCAACTTGCCCTCAAAACTGCATAAAAATAATTATTCTTAATATTTATTTAAGGTAAATGTAAAAAAAAAAAAAAAAATTCTGTTCAATTTAGAGAAATAAAAAAAAAAAATCAGATGTAATCAACAGCATCCGGATTCAAAAAAAGAAAAGAGGATGACAGTCAAATTTGGTTTTGCCAGATTATTTATCATAATCTGATAACAATGTTTCTTAAGCCTTATCTGCCTTTAATTATATAGATTTAGGCCTCATTGTGCACAATACAATGACCCAATGAATACCATGAAAAGACATCACGGAGGCTGGCAGACAGAGGAACACGAGAGCTGTGGTGACCGGTTGCTAGGAAGCAAATGTGGACTCATCAATGCATCAGCGGTTCCTCTAACAACATAATCTTTATGAAAAACAAATTGGCCGATTGCATTCATCTGTCGATGTCAAAGAAAAACACGTGGGCCTCATGAAATCCCCATGAAAAGCATTACTTAACTGGCTGGTAAGACAAAACCTTCGTCATCTGATCTCAAAGAGACAAAGAAAATGCCTTCTGACAGCAGACAGCCAATAGAAACAGAAACAACATCCTGCTCTGCACACATCCGCAGCTAATGATCGCACATTAGAGATGCCAAGCAATTCACACTGACTTTTACGTGCTCTCACCCAAAAATTATTATTTTTTTAACAGTTTTTTGAATCAGGATTTCATTCACTTGAGCACGAGGAACATTTCTGTTTAATAAACAGTCAGAAAATTAACATCCACTCTAGATGTGCATGAAAAGGTGTCGTTTTGAACACCAGTTTATTTTGGTTGGGTGATTTTAACTTGTCACATCTGTAAATATGAAGGTGGGGAGCTTATTTACAAAAACCAACCGAGAACAAACAACAGGCTGAGGTTCTGAGGGGGCTGCATGACCAATTGGTCATCTTTGGTGGTGCTAGGACCATGTCTGTGCTAAGATATGCAGCCAAACACTGGCTGTAGCTTCAGATTTCCTGCACAAACATGAGAAGCAGCAGTGCTCTTATAACACTCAGCAAGAAGGCGAAATTTCCAATTCCAGCAGTAGTTCAAAACTCAAATATTTTTAAATAGGGATCAATAAGGTCTGTGGGTAATCCAAGTGTGAGAAATTTTCATATTTTGGTCTACAACATAATATATGTACAGAAATCCACCCAGCCATCCAGGGAAGGTGTTTGCTAAGTGGCAAAATAAGAACACAGACATTGGTGGTTGTATTATACGTCATCATGCTGAGAACAGGAGGTTCATTTTCACTTCAGGTGCGAATCAGGTTAAGGCAGAGGTGAGAGAATAGTCTACGGTTACAGCATACCTACAGCACAGATTTAACAGGGATATACATCCCATGCATGTTATGACATATCTCCTGTTAGTGGTGGTGAAGGTCAAGTCTTGTAACCCTTAGAACTGCAGTTCTTTTATAGCATAAACATTAGCACTGTACTTTCAGTGCTTTTTAGTGCTCCTTCAGTTTTTTAATATTACTTTTTTTTCCCTTATATTACCAGTATATTGTCTTTAGAGATCAAAATTCAAAGATAATTAAAGCTTCAACCTAACGTCGAGTCCATGGGGCTAAACTGACCAGAGTGTTTGTTTAAGCTTGAAATAACACCGGCCTGCTCTGGCTCTCTTGGATTGATAAAATACCTGAGTCTGTGTGAAGATTTGCGCTTTCTGGCACTCCTCCAGGCTCGGGGCGAAGCTGGCCATGACACTCTCCTCTGTGCCGATCATCTGAACTATCTCCTGGTCACTCTCCACACCCATCCCCTGTGTGGATGACATGTAAACAGTGTGTGTAAAATGTCTGTACAACTACAAAAAAATAAAAATCTTGTTATATTTAGATAAAAGCTTAACTGGGAAGGGGGAGTACATGAGACAGGGAGTGTTCACAGGGAGGGGTGAGGTGAGGAGGGAGTCATAATGTTGCCTGACATTTGCTTATGGAAATGTGAAGCTGTGGGAACTGATTCCAGATCGTCTCTGCAGCCGCTGCCAAACAGAGGGAGGGCTGGGGAAGACGTTACCCGGCAAACACGTGCAGTGAAAACACAGCGAGCATGCAGGCTCGGTCAGACTGCGGATAGTGACACTTCACACTCATAAGGTAACATGTTTGAAGAGGTCTCTCCTCAGAGGGCAAAGAAGTTCATGATACCAGCTGTCAGCTAACATTTTCATTCAGAGGTGATGCAAGAAATGTAATCAGTCGAGCAACTAATGAAATTAGAGTTCTAAAACTATTCACCATCTCATATAAAAACACTTCTCTATATATGTAACTTAAGCTTTGAAACAACTTCAAGCTGTAGCAAAAACAAAGACAGAGACTTTGGAAACACTCACAGGTCTTTGCTTCAATCTGTAAGGCAATAACATCACAAACATCTTCATCTCTGACCATTTACCTGTGCTATAGCACCACCTACTGGACTTATTTCAGCAGACTCAAAGAAAAAAAAAAAAATCACCCCTACCTTAAATATGATTGCAATGGGGGCATCCTCTGACAGCGTGTTGTGTCTCAAGTAGAAACGGCCTTGTTTAACAATAATATTAGTTCTGCTTTTCTTTTCATGAGTGGAGCTGGAGAGGACACAAAGAGCAGAGCGAACACGAGCGTGATTAGTGTCATGTTCTTGTTCTTTTGGATGTTCACCTTATAACTGTGTGAGGTCTCTCTGCATACTCAGACGTGAATGGTTTTCTCTGCTGATCTGGGAACCTGAGCAGAGCTCACCCTATGACAGCTGGCTCCAACACAACCCCAAATTGGATAATGAGTCAGAAATTAGATGGATCCACTAATATAGGACTAAAAGCTTAAGCTATACATAGATCTACTTCTTGTATAGTCTTAAAAACAACAACAACAAAACAAAAAACAAAGGTTTATATTTAACTCCAGTCAACATTTACAGTGATGTATTCTTTTCATTTAGAAGAGTAGAGTTTGCTCGTGCAAAGTTGGAGAACCGAGTGCGCAACTGAGCAAGGGTGTAAGGGTCATTCAATGTCAGGTCATCAAATGTCTCCCACGTGACCATCTGAGATTTGAAATACGACACTACAGCCAGATAAAACAGTGCTGTTCCTTATTAAAGCTTGCCGTGATTTAAACTTTTATTTTAAATCATACTTAAATAATGCCACAGACCTTGTGTACGAGAATCTGTAAACTAAGTGTCAGTCCTCTATCTGCAGAATCGTGGCCTCAAACATCTGCTATCACAGACAGGACACTCAAATATTCTCTGACCTTTAAGCATCCATCAGTCTATGTTATCATAAGCTACACTCCTGAGATACCAGGGATTTCCCCTAAAACATTCCAAGGATAATGTTGCATAATTCCTAGTAATTAGTGCATCTTTCCCTAGAATTAATTCAAGAAAGACTGATGATCACAGTCCTGGTGGAAATTTTTTCCTTTTAGATTTGATGAACTGGAATGACCACGAATATATCAGAGTTTCACAGGTCTTAAATTAGCAGCTTCACTTTATGGTTTCCACCAAGCACCAGTCACAGCATCCACACTGATGAGTCGTCTCCATACTTCTGCGCTTCCGGGCAGAATCGCAAAGAAGAAGCCAATAAAAGGAAAAGGTTAAGACGGTCAAACAAGACAGCTACTGAAAAGAAACAGCTGATTTTTTTCTTTACATGTCTGCCAAGAAGGCAACTTAAAAGTCATGGATGAACAGCTGCTAATGGAAATGTTGTTACAGTACCTGGTAACTGATGCTCCAACTGCACCCTTCCTGTCCTGTTCCACAATGATTCGGTTCTTGGACAGCTGTTCTTGGATCAGAATGACTTTCTCCTGACCTTTTACAATGAAATAACCCCCTGTGGAGAAAAAGACAAGGGGCACGGATCAATTCAACTGGAGAACCTGATGGCAAGTCATTTTCTTTTACTTAATTACTCTCAGAGTGTTGCAGTTTTAACTCTTTACTCCTTGAAACTCTTTTCAGTAATGAGCCTTTTCTGTCATATTTCAGACCTGACTATAGTACAAATTTTCTGAATGTGCATGAGACATTAGTGAAGGTGATCACTGCCTGTACAGCCACCCTTGAAAAAACCTGGAAACTATTCTAACGACAGGGCTCTAGACTAGCTTTTTGCCACGGTTGCACCGGTGCGCCTAACTTTACTCACCGGCATAAAAGTTAGGTGCACTCAAATTTTTCAACCGCATCACTTAAAACGCATCGTTTTATATGTACTTTTTTTTGGGGGGGGGGGGGGGGGAGGGGGGGGGGGGGGAATTGCAGTCCATACAGACAATATTCATTTGTAAATGATTAACTAACAATCCTGTGCTTAAAGTGCTTTGGCAATATTGTAGAAAATATTAAACTTAATCATCGTCTCGGCCTCCTCTGACGACCTGTTTGCTGTTGCCTGCTGCTGAAAGGCAGTGGGGAGAGGGGACACTTGGGCAGTGCATTTATTGCAGTATATAATATGTTTTCTGGATACACTGTGCTTTTTCAGTGTTCAAAGATTGACGGCTCTGTGTCAGAGCACTGGCTATGAATTTCAGACGGATCAGGCCTTACCTTAACAAAAAAAGTTATCAGTAGTTCTTTTCATCTTTTCTTATCACCCACAGCTACATCCACTTCTGTCGGGCCTAGGCTGCTCACTAGGGCTGGGTATCATCACTGATTTCTATAATCCATTCGATTCCAGTTCTCAAAGTCCTGATTTGATTCAATTTCGCCTCAGACAGTCAGAAATATTATAATTCTGATCATTTATCAGTACTGATACACATGTGAGACTTCATCAGAATTGTGAACATCACAGCAGATGACTTTGTTTGAAAGTAACTGAGAATAAAACAAAAAAACATGAAGGAGATTTGTCTGCCTGGATTTTTATAGCAGACAACCTTAAAAAGATTCTGCAATTTTGCATAATTTTAAAAAGTTTTAGTTTCTTCAGTAATGAACAGCAGAAATTAGGCTTTCTTGTCCGAGGTCATTTAAGTAAAAAAAAGAAAAAGAAAAAAAAAAAGACAGCGGCCGACAGCGCTGTAAAAAAATGGTAGACTGGAGGGTAATAAGCGAATGAATAATGCAGAAAACAGAGATTTGAGATGGGTGTTTGAAGTATAGAGAGAGAGAGAGAGAGAGAGAGAGAGAGAGAGAGAGAGAGAGAGAGAGAGAGAGAGAGAGAGAGAGAGAGATATTATCGTGGTGGAAGCAAAAGCAGTAAAAGTAAGAGGGAATTCATGACGACATTTATCAAATGTGAAGCGTAGTTTCTTTTGCTGCTGGCTCGGTTCAAAACAAAACCTGCAGCTCAGAATCAGCGCAAAAAGACGTAAACACAGAGCGGACCCGACGCATCAGAATCGGTGAGCTCCGACAGCGTGTCCGTGTACGGGCCATCAGGTGAGAAAGCCGAGAAAGAGAAAGCTGATTCTGATGCGTCGAGTCCGCTCTGTGTTTACGTCTTTGTGTGGAATCCGTGTACCTGCTCTCATTTGCTGTTTGGTGGTTGTTGAATTAGTTTTGTGAGCTTTAATCTGAGAATCTGGCGTTTCTGGCAAAACACAGTTCTATTTAAAAGTCGTTTCAGGATTTAATGAATCGATATCGCTTTATTCAAGCTACTCACCTCTCTCTATCCACCTGCACTTTCAACTGGACCACGGCCAATCAGAGAGGTCCCGCCCCTGACTATCTCTGATTGGTTTAGTCCACGATAGGGGCATACTGTGTCTGTTGTTGACCACAGAGAGTTGCAGAGATTTTTTTTTGTTACCCGAAGAGTTGGTCGCACTGGTGCGACCAAATATTTTTTTTAGTTGCACCACTGAAAAATTTGGTCGTATTTGCGACCAAATTAGTCGCACTCTAGAGCCCTGAATGGTCATCAAACATCCATCCATTCGCTTCCGCTTATCCTTTTTAGGGTCGCGGGGGGCGCTGGAGCCTATCCCAGCTGTCATAGGGCGAGAGGCGGGGTACACCCTGGACATGTCGCCGGTCTGTCGCAGGGCCAACACACATGGACAGACAACCATTCGCACTCACATTCATTCGCACATTCACACCTAGTGACAATTTGGATTATACAATTAACCTATCCCCACAAGCTGCATGTCTTTGGACGGTGGGAGGAAGCCGGAGTGCCCGGAAGGAACCCACGCAAACACGGGGAGAACATGCAAACTCCACACAGAAAGACCCCGGCCTGATGGTGGAATTGAACTCAGGACCTTCTTGCTGTGCGGCAACAGTGCTAACCACCGTGCCACCATCAAACATTTTACTGATATATACTGAGATGCCAAAACTCATCATTAAGGGTCCAGGTGAGGCCCTTCAGGGGGAAAGAGTTAAAATGAGAGTGCTATGGTTACGTGCCTGGATCCAGGGGACATTCGTTGAGTTTTGAAAACTCCATGGGCGTCTTTCCCGTGAGAACGCAATTCGAGCTTCGCAGCATGATGGGCATCCTGAGAAAAGCAGAGTTATCATCATTAATAAAATATGAATATTGCTTCAGTGTTGTTATAAAGCAGAATGCGTCAGCACAAATGAGTGAAGAAGGTCAGTTTATCAGCAAACAAAGCTTAAAAATCACAAAAGCTAAATCTTTTTTTAGCACTTGTTGGCTTACTGAGCTTTGCTGGAGAGGTTTTAAATTTGTAGATTTGATATAAATGCAACATAAATATGTCTGCATCACAGAAAAGAAGCAGGGGAGGGGGAAAAAAAAGATACCTTCCAATGGGCAGCGCATTGCGAATTATCCTCTGACTGCCACGGGTGTACTCTATATCCACTGTGATGGGCGCAGAGTAGGTCATATCTCTGAGACGACACTTTGGGATGAAACAGATGACTCTCAGCTATATCTCATCATCTTTAAAGGAAAGTATTGGAGGTGTAGGCACTCAAATATAAGTAACAAAAATAATTAATTAAGAAATACCTCTGAGGGCTACAACTAAATGCCAGCTGAGTCTAGAGATGCCTGAGTGAGACATGTTCCCTCTGTATTTAATGTGTGATTATCTGTCCAAAGTGTAGAGAATTAATGTGCAATGATATATATATATATATAAATTTTTTTTTAACTCATTTAAAGCTGTGTTTTTGATTACTCAAAAGCTTTATTCAACTTTAATTAAACCACAGTAAACAATGGTTCATATTTAACAGCAGAAACACATGCTACTCTCACCTCGTGGGGAGAGACTGGTCTGGTCACATTGAAGCTTTCTTCCACATCCGGCATGCCAACATAGATATTGAGGTATCTGCAAATATTTAAAAATCCATTATTTCCTCTTTTAATAAAAAACAAAACAAAAAAACAACTTGTTGTGCATGTCTGCAGTGTTAAAGTCAGTGATGGTGGATGCACACAGTGACTTACTTGAGGTACCACATTGGATCAGCATCACTTGTGATTTTCTCATTTGCCTTCATAATTTTTTTGATCTAGAAGAAGAACAAATGAGACATCGATGCTCAAAATCCAAATGTACATGAAAAAGCAGCAACAGACAAAGACATGCTCGTGTTTTACCTCTACATTAATGAAATAGTTGAATGAGTCGATGTGCTGCTTTACCAAACCTTTCACCTGCAAAACACACAACATGATATACATGTTTACTCTCCCAAATAATATTACTCACACAGATGTAGACCCACCAACTGTTCTGTCATCATCACACAGGAGGATACTTTGATATTTGATGACAAAGAAAAGTAATTTAAAGAAGGTCCATGACTTAAAACTTTGACAGGGTAAAAGAACAAGACATGCTGTACGCGGTATATTTGGTCATTATGGCAATATTTCATTATTTCATGGCCATACTGGACTCAAATGTTTCACTTTTTACTAAATGTATTTCTTTGGCCAAAAATATCTTGCTAAGGAATCAGAAGAAAAATGACCAGATAACCACATCAATAAGCTTACCAAAACTGCTTTATGTAACTTAAAAAATATAAGATTAGAAAATCCCTATCTCAAACTGACTGTGAGAAATTGGACGTCAGGGGAGGTTAGTTTATTGCAGCGCTCTAGTTTCAGGACTCCCCAAATTATCAGTTGGATTTCCCTTACTCATTTAAAATCTAGCCTTGGAATCCTTACAGGTACACAGAAATCACAAAGCTTTTGATGATTTGGTACCCAGTACAGACATCTCAGGTCATCAGTTTCAGATCTGTTCTCAAAATCGTATCTTAGTGTGTTGAGGGTACTTTCAGATATTCTGGCTCTGTTCCTTGGAGCAGGCTGCTGACCTAGGATCAGTTACATCTCTGTGTACATTGAAAAACAGACTCAAAACCTTTTTAGCCGCACAGGCCCACAGCTAATAGATGCTGTTGTTTTATTTAATTGTTTTTAATGCCTTAAGACATCATAAACCTACAAAGGGTTTTTTCAGCTGTCATGTAATTCTGTATAAATAATCATTCTGTAAAATTTCTGTATAGCTGTATATCTCATATTTCTGTATAGTTTTTTTTAATTTCATATTTCTGTATAGATTTTCATACTTATATCCTGTTCATAGCTTGTACTCACTACAGCCTGTACATATTTATAGTTATAGCATATTCATAACATACCTTCATACCATGTACATTATAACATACCATAATAGATCCATTTCTGTAATATACATACATATCTATATTATTGCTAATATATATTTGTAATACATCTATATTATGGCTAAAGCACTTCTTGATGGATGCAAACTGCATTTCGTTGCCTTGTACCTGTGACATGTGCAGTGACAATAAAGTTGAATTCTATTATATTCTATGTAATGACCTGTACTATTTAAATAAACATGTCATTGTTATTGTTTGACTGCTTTGGAGTGATAGGAAGGCAACAGTAAGTCAAATTACTACTACACCACTACACGAAACTGAGGCTACATTTTGCACAGACTCAGCAATATAAGATTGGAAAAAGGTTTTCTGGTCTAATGAGTTTTGATTTCAGAATTTGGTGTGAACATCATGAAAGCATGGGGCTGCTGGTTGGGGGACATTATCTTCTCACACTTCAGTCCCCAGTTGACTAAGCACCATTTAAACACCAAGGCTTGCTGAGGATTGGTGCTGACCACAGTATGGCAGGGTAACGCACCATCTCACAGAGCTCAGATCACCTCAAACTGTTTTTATAAACATGACAGCACACTATTATAGTTTCTACCATACTTTAAACATATTTTAATCAAGCAGCATTAAAATTTAGTAAAAGTGTGTAAGGGCTGGTGTGTTCTGTTACCTTCAGGAAGGCTGGTAACAACTTCCATTTTTCCTGTTAAAAAGGGAAAAAGAGCAAATAAACAACAAGTCCGTTTTTATTCATAACGCGAAAACTATTCGAACTGTGTACATACTTATGAACTTTCTCCAAATTATACACTAAAAAAAAATATCTGTCAGACACAACAAACTGGGACAGAGGACGTTCCCCTTCACTCTGCATCTCTATGAGCTAACAGCCTCCACGCTAGCGTTAGCATCTCTGTGCTCGTGCTGCTAGACTTTCGGTCCTTTCCAGTCTTCATACTCACAGCTACGGTGTTGACAGGAGCCGCTAGCTCCTGTGGAGTCATGTCGCTAAACTGTCCTCCCAGGACCTCCATGGTTTACTCCACTGCTTAACAGCAAACACACAAAAACCTGTACCAACTGTCAGTGTTGATATCTTGCAAGCGTGACTCTTTTGTGTTGCACTCTAAAACGTCCGTACGACCGGAACCAAGAAAAGCCGATTCCGATTCTGTAACTCAAAAGGACTGTATCGTTCTACTTTTTAAAAATTACCTCATATAATATTGTATTGTAACGCACAGTTACTCACAATTGCGTCACAAAAAAGTAACTGTGCGATGCAAAAAACAGTACAATGAGACTTTAAAATGTTTTCTTTCTTACTTATTGGATTAATTTATTTAATCTAAGTTCATATTCTCTCTCTCTCGCACTCTCGTGTTTTCTTTAATGAACTACTGTGATAAAAATTTTAAGAGAAATGAATGGCACGTGGTTCATTAGACTTAAGTCAGATGTCCTGCTCTAGAAGTGACATCTCCAGTTTCAATATTCACTGATGACTCCTCTACTTCTGGATCACCTATCAGTGCATTGAAAATATTTTGAAACCACCATTACTAAAATTTAAAAACGAACTTAACCTTGACTTCATTAATATCAATCTAGTTAACACAAAAGTTAAACAGTAAGATATTGATAGACCTGTAGCTTGCTACTGTCAAAAACCTTCTACTGCTTAGAGGTATTTCTAATTTGGCTTTCTGTTTTTCTTCTTTTTTCACATATGGTGTACAAACAGTGTAATGACTGTGAATGCTTCTATGCTGGTAATGTCAGGGCTCTGTGTGCGAGCAGGCGGAGATGAGGATCCAAATGCAGGACTCGAACACAGAATTGTAACTCAAAACCTCAACTTTATTGCTGGAGAAAACAAATCATGAACTGAACACGAAAATACTGAACACGAAAACACACAGGTATAACCCGATGGTACGACGCAACACTGAGCAAGGGCAAACACAGGGAATATACACAGGGAAGTAATCAGGGAATGGAAAACAGGAGGGAGACACAGCTGGGAGAGATTGGGGCTAACGAGTCAGGGGATCAAAGCTGGACACACTGACATAAGACACAATCCTTCAAAATAAAACAGGAAACAATACACACTAAACTAAGACACGGACTGGACAGAGAGAGACAGACTAGACACTGAACTAAACCAGCAATAAACACGAGAACACAAAACCTAAGAACTAATCCCTAAACAAGAATAACTAAAACATAGATTATTATTAATAATAATAATAATCATCATCATCATCATCATCATGATCATCATCATCATCATAACCAACAAAAGCACCACAAGAGAATAAGAAAACAATCCATAATGCAAAAACACACCAAAACATAACAACTCAAAGTACTGGGTCAAACTGACCCAGAACCGTGACAGGGCTAAATTTAAAATTATTAAACTTACTTAAGACAATGTATATTCTTCTATGACAAAAAATACAAGTGTTCATTTAAGCAAATAAACAGAGCCGTAAGAGATGTTTTTCAAAAATTGTTTTCTTTATTTTTATTTGCCGCTAACAAATCTTTTTAAAAGATTTGTAGCTTTTGTAGTGCTCCCTACTATGTGAACCCCTCACCAGAATGTTGAACTTTTTTAGTTCAAGCAAATTAAACCTCAACAATCAAATGATCCCCTGTGAGCAAGCACTAGGCACGGTGGAAAGGAAAAACTCCCTTTTAACAGGAAGAAACCTTTGACAGAACCAGGCTCAGGAAGGGGCAGCCATCTGTCACGACTGGTTGGGGGTGAGAGGCAAAAGAAAAGAAAAATGAGAGCACGAGTTAGCTAAATGTTGCTCATGTTGTCTAACATGAACAACGTATGGTTTTCTGGACTGTGGATGAAAAGCAGTCCATCATTATTAGTCTTTAAAAGGGAACTAATCCATCACTAAGGTAGCAATATGGCTCAAGGAGGCTATAGACAGAGTGAAATAGGCAATCACTGTAAAACATTGAAAAGCCCCAGTAAGCTGCAGGTATAATAAGGCCTACTGCGGCAACACCTAAACCTATTTTAAGTAGGCGTTTGGCACCATGACGCCATGAACCACTAGTCGGAACCACGTCAGGAGATGGTTCTGAGACTGGAGAAACAAGCTCCTCAGGTTCAGGAGCAAGATTGTCCTGTGTCGGGACCACATCAGGAGATGGTTCTGAGACAGGAGAAACAAGCCCCTCAAGTTCATGAGCAAGACTCTCCTGCTGCAGAGGTTCACCAGTGATCTTGTGAACAGCAGCTAATACTTTTTCTTCCTCCTCCCTTCTCAGCTCATCCTTAAGATTATTAATTATTTCTCTTTTCATTATAAGATGTTCATAAAGTTCATCTATGAGATCTTGTTTATGAACAATCTTGACACTTTGCTTTTTGACTTTTTCTTCCAGCAGAAATATTTGTAGTGTCAGACTTTCTGTTGTCTTTTCTTGATACTCAAGATTTTCTAAATGTTTCTTGAGATTTGTGTTCTCTGTTTTTAATTTTTTTATCTCAGCAGCAATGCTGCTGTTCTCTTTAAGGAGACATTCTTCTTTCTCTTGAAAGTCATGGTGCATCCTCTGAATTGTGCTTACCTGCTCCTGCATTTTAGCCTCCAGAGATTCCACCTGTGACTGTTTTTCATCCAGTGCCTGTCTCCCCTGACGCTGAAGAGTACAAATTTCTCTTTTCAGCTCAACTGTGAGTTCTGTCTTCTGAAATATTTCCCTATGTTGTTTTTCTATTATCTCTTCTTTTTTTATTGTTTTATGGTGAGCTTCTCCCACTTGCTGCTCAAGTCTCTCTAAAGAGTCCTTGAGATCTGTGTTCTCTTTCTTTTGCTCGTTTCTCTCACTTTCAATCTGAGACAACTGAGCCTTCATGTTTTTAAGCTTATCTCTTGACTGATGGAAATGATCTTTATAATAATTCTTTTTGCACTTTAGGGTGCTCAACTCCAACTGGAGTTCTTGTATTTTCATTTGAAGCTCCATAGGGTCAGGTATTTCTCTCTCCATCAACCCATACAGTCTTTGTGATTCCTCTCGAATCTCTCTGTCAGACTGTGAATTATTAAATGTTTCGTGTGACATTTCTTTAAAGGTTTAATGCAAAGTGTCGACAAGAAAAAATGTTTGCTTAATTGTTTAAGTTTAAAAATAGTCCCTTTCTGAAAGGTTTCTGGTTTGCAAAACACAACTCGCTGTTTCCGAAAATGTTCCAAGTAAAACTGTGTTTGCGAAGGTGAAGAGGGGGTATTTAAGGACTTTTGTGGCCGCGAATTTGACGTCAGTGCTCTTTGAGCCTTTGATCCTTTGTTCGATCACAGGATCACAGGACAGCTGTGCGTAATTCTGCGCATGCTCAGAGAATGCCCATTGAGATGCACGGTTTTGTTTTGTTTTGTTTTGAATTTTTTTAAATACCCTGAAAACAGTGTTGCCAACTTAGCGATTTTGTCGCTATATTAGGGAGTTTTCAAACCCCCTTAGCGTCGGTTTTTTTTTCTAAAAAGCGACTACACTGTAAAATGTAATATTGTGTTTAATTAAAAATATTAAATAGGCTGAACTCAGTTTTTATCAATTTGTTATCATAACTCGATTTAAATAAGTTGCCAGTACTTTTTATGCAAAAATGCTGATAAACTCAATTTATTTGAGTTGTCTTAACTTAGAGAAACTAAGTAAGATGGACGTTTTGTTTCTCAGTGCGGAAGGATGAAAGGTGTGTTTTGAAAATGCCCCGTCACTACCGTTCTCCTCCCTCTTGGATCAGTCCGCATGTTTATGGTGCCAGCATTTGTTATGGAGTATGTTGAGCAAACCTGGAAAAGCGTCAGCTCAAGATATTATTGTTTTCATTGCTGTGAATCTTTACCTGATACACTGACTTGGTGAGTAAATGTTTACTCTTATTCAAACTGATTTTGTGGCTTCTCTTAGTTTAGCACCAGGTTTATAATCTTGCTAGCTAGTTAGTGTTAGCCTAGCGTTGCTGCTGCCGCTGGGCTCATGTTACTTAAAAATTAACACCACAGCCTTAAAAACCTTACATAAAACTATGTCTGTGAAATTTTCTGTTGATTGTTTGAAATAAAAAAGTGAAATAAAGGCCCAGACAAAATTCTTCGGGAGGTGCAGCCATTAGGGGTGGGGTGTGGGGGGTATTTTCAATCCATAGCCATAACTAACTATATATATATATATATATATATATATATATATATATCTATATATCTATATATCTATATATATATATATATATATATATATATATATATCATGTTTAACCTGAGTAGCAAAAGAGTGCAGGGGGATTGAAAAGAATAAGCCATGAGTTAGCTGTGCTCGCGGACTCTGAGCCTTGACCTCCCGGTCAGCTATCCCGCTGGTGGATAACAGAGCTCTCCGAAAATGTGGAAGCACTTTTGCAAATATGTGATATTTTGATAAATTAAGTAGATATTTGAGCATTACACAGCTACATTCTTGCCTGAAAATATCTTAAAAGGTTATTTTGTGACCCAGAAAGGGTAGTCTGGGGAAAAGGCGGATCCATTTGTAGGCAATGGCGGAGGAGCACGGCTAAAAAACTTATTACTTTTTCTGGGTCACAAAATAAACTTTTAAGATATTTTCAGGCGACAATGTAGATGTGTAAAGTTCAAATATATGCTCAATTTATCAAGACATCACATATTTGTAAAAATGCTCCAACGTTTTCAGAGATATCCATTTTTTCATGCTTTGTGGCAGCTTTTGAACATCTGTGGCATCTATTAATGTCAAATCTAGCCTTTATTTAACAACATAAGCAAACTCTATGTTACAATAATTGCACAGCCATTAAGGATCAAATCAGTTTCTGAAAAATGTTCTGCTTTTTCTCCCTCTGCTTGCTTCTTACTGTCTTTGAGGCTCGGGACCAGCACTCCTGCTGTTGGACAGAAAGACATCAACTCAGTGGTAAGTATTTTGGTTTTCCAATATATTAGCAACTGTCAGTGACATTTATATTAATCAGGCTGAACTTTAATCATACTTTAGATCAGCCTGTTTTACTTATTGTTTTATTTGTGCTTTGGTTTGGGGAAGTTGTTTCTTTACTGATCTTTTCCTGTCTTCTGTTATTAGACTTGAGATATGACCGCACTATGCTGTTGCTGTTGACTCCAGTTAATTCTACAAGACATGCTGTGTAAGTAAACAAACAACAACAGTTTGGTCTGCATTTCTTGAAAGATCACATCCCCCAAACTTAGTTTAGAGGGTCTACACTGTATATAGTGACGTCTGCAAGTTTTCTAACAGCAAAATTTGTTTTGTGCCCAAATCATTTTGCACATCATTAGAATGAAAGTTATTGGCCATGTTTGCATAGCCCTTTTTAAAATGATGCTTTCATGACATTATTGTGTGTTGGGTGGTGGTCACAGCTATCCAGACTGACAGTGGGACATTGAATGTCACCTCTCTGGTGGGGAGGGTGCCTGAGATTGTGTAAATTGGAGTCTGTTTTATACCAAATGCAGAAAAAAATGTTTTAAGAAAGCAATTCAGTTCATGTTCCAAAAAATATGATTGTTTGCTTGCAGGACAACAGGAGAGATGAGTCCTCCGTCACAGATGGTGTGGTCAGTGAAGATGGTCGCCTGCAGGTTCAAGCTCATTGCATCTCCAACCCACATCCACTGCCACTGTACTTAAGGGAAGTTAAAGACTTTCTTCTGCACCTACATTTGGATCACCTCGATCCATGATAGTCATTTAGGCAGTAATGCCTGGACTGGAAACAAGCCATCCTTAAAATAATACAACATTCCAGCTCATGTGTTGGAATGCAAAACAAATGTGTTGTTTAAATTAGAGACTGCACTTGTGACAGAAAAACAAATATTTTATTTTGATTATATAAGTAATGTAAGTACAAAACAAACTTGAGGTAGGCCTAAACTTATTTTCAGAATAATTACATCTGAGACTTTGTTTCATTGTGAGATTATAACCATGATGGCAATATAATTGTTTGTTGTTCAGCAGAACAGTGTCCAGTATGTTGGCTGTTATACTTTGTTGTGTTTGAAAATAAAAGTTGGGCTGATTTTAACATCATTACAAAAAGTGTTGTTAATTATTTTTAATCACATTCAGGTTACCACAAATTGTTTTTTCATTTAGTTGAACTTGAAATGTTTGTCAGTAAGTAAACAATTAGTATTGTACAGTCAGAAATATCAAGTTATTCTTAATACTGCAGACTTGCAATGATGGCTGTTGTCCTAACAGTCATCTTAAGTAAGCTTTACTTAGTTTTTTTGAGGCAACGAGTTTCCTTAATTTTTTTGAGTTCTGGGAACTAACAAGGCCGTACAGTGTACTCAAAATGAGTAAGTTGCCCTAACTTGGTCATCTTACATAAACTTGATCCAATTTTCTTGAGTTCTGGGAACAAATGAACTTGTACAGAGTACTCAAAATAAATAAGTTATCCTAATTTAGTCATTTTTAGCTAAGCTTTACTCAATTTTTTTGAGGCAACGAGTTTCCTCAATTTTTTTGAGTTCTGGGAACTAATTCGATTTTACAGTGTAGCGACAAATCTGGCGACTTTTTCTGGTGTTATTGGAGGCTTATTTATGACAACTTTTGATGTGAAAGCGCTTGTTGCTCTTACTCTCAACAAGCAGCGGGTGCTGCCATGGGCACCTCGCTCGTGCCAAAGCGCTCACAGGCGGAGGATAGTCCTCCTCCAGCCGCTATCAGGGCAGGAGATGTTCACGTGCGCCCAAACTGCAAATGAATCGCGCACGAGCAAAGCCGCCGTTCCCGCACTGACTGTAACGCAGTCAATTCTTCTTTTACTGTTATGCTGTTTTGTGGATCACAAGGTTTAAAACTACTTGTAAACACACACACACACACACACACAGTAACTCCATCCTAACCTGCAGCTGCAAATAACAACGAAAATTGTTTGTAAACGTGTCCTGGAGTTTACAGGTATAGACAGTGCAACAGCTTCCAGGTCATTTATTCTGCCAATATGGCAAGAAGGTCATAACTGCTTCAAGCACTGTCTATATCAGGGGTAGGCAACGCCAGGCCTCGAGGGCCGGTGTCCTGCAGGTTTTAGATCTCAACCTGGGTCAACACACCTGAATCAATTGATTAGTTCATTACCAGCCCCCTGGAGAACTTCAAGACATGTTGAGGAGGTAATTTAGCCATTTGAATCAGCTGTGTTGGATCAAGGACACATCTAAAACCTGCAGGACAGTATCGGCACAGTATTGGCACTCGAGGCCTGGAGTTGCCTACCCCTGGTCTATATGATCTGGTCAGAGAGGCTGACTGCATCACCGCTGATGATGAGTACTAGCGGTTCTGAGACAGGAGAATCAAGCTCTTCAGGTTGAGGACCAAGATTCTCCTGTGTCAGGACCACATCAGTAGATGGTTCTGAGACTGGAGAAACAAGCTCCTCGGGTTCAGGAGCACTACTGCTCTGTTGCCTTGCATCTTGCTTTTTCTAGTTGCAGTAGGTTGTCTCAATTGTTCCAACAAGGTTTGTACTTAGACAAGCCTAACATGTTTCATCATGAAAAAATGTGAACTTTATTGCCATTTCCCCCCAAAAAATGTAGTAATAATATGTAATCTGACTGGTATTCAAAGGGTATAATTTCTGAATTTGAATTATATATTGGTTTTCATGACTAGCACCGTTGCAAATTTAAAAAATCAAGTCAATGAAAGTAGGAAAATGATTTAATATATACTAATTTGATAGCATTTTGTGTACGTAAACAGGAGGTGGCCATTTTGGCCATGAACAAGCTGAGAGGGAGTTTATTTGTTTTTCTGTCACTGCACAAAAACAAAGATGCATAAAATTCATTGATACTGTTAATTATTGCTAATGTAGACCGCTCATAGTTGTCCAGGATTGTCATGTAACCTGCGAGCCCACAAATCCTATTTATTACAGTGATGACTGCAAACTCTGAATGTTTAAGCTGAACAGAGATTGTGTAGTCTATCCCAGGTGTCATGTGATTTACACATAAACTCCACAGCTCATTGAGAATAGCTGACAGCTCCTGCTTTACAGCTGGTCGGTTATAGAAAGTGTCAGACAGAGGCTATGCAAACATCTGACGCATGCACACACAAATAGAGGAAACATCAGCAGAGTTTGGTTTATACCACTGTACCTTGATCCATTCAGTCCACTGAGGAACACTGCAAGGAGCAGAAATCCACAGAACAACCTGCATATAACAGATGTAAAAACATTTTCTATACATGGGAAAAGCAGCAATGTTCTGACCTGTATTCAGCTGCTCGTGCATCAAATTCAAATTTTATTTGTCACACACACAACCATACACAGTATGACATGAGGTGAAATGCTTGTAGCTGCGCAATGCCCGACCATTAAATGACAGTCGTTTTACAGTATTTACAATTTACAGGCTATTACAAAATTTACAGATTTAACTTAGAAATTTACAGTAAAAATGTGCAAATAGCAGAAAGAGATTAAAAATTATAGGAAGTGTGCATGAAGAAAAACCAGAGTGCGTGTGGTAATGTGATGTGTGTGAGAGTCCAGTCTTATAGTGATGTGATGTGTGTGGGAGAGTCCAGCCCTACACCTGGTTCAGGGCCCAAATAGCCTGGGGGAAGAAGCTCCTCCTCATTCTCTCTGTTTTGGCCTTAGGGAGCGGAAGCGCTTCCCAGACCTCAACAGTGAGAAGAGTCCATTGTTGGGATGGGAGAGGTCCATCATAATCTTCCTAGCTTTGGCCTTGCACCGCTTGGTGTAGATCAGGGGTGTCAAACTCAAATACACAGTGGGCCAAAATTCAAAACTGGAACAAAGTCGCGGGCTAACGTTAATATTTATTGAAATATATTTATTCCTCCAGATATAAGAATGAATCTTTTCTTATGGACTCAAAGACGTTTTGCTGAAAAACTGAATATGGAACAAGCAAAGCTTAATACTAAACAATATATACATTAGCTGTATAATACCAGTAGGCCAGCTCTGATAGTAAATTGGTATGGCTTCGCGGGCCAAATGTAATTAGGCTGCGGGCCAAATTTGGCCCGCGGGCCAGAGTTTGACACCTATGGTGTAGATGGACAGCAGGTCAGGGAGCTCTGATTGAATGATGCATTCGGCCGAGCGCACCACTTTTTGCAGGTCTCGTCTGTCCTGCTTGGTGCTGTTCCCAAACCAGGTGCAGATGTTTCCCTTCAGGACGCTCTCGATGGTGCAGGAGTAAAAGTTCTTGAGCACCCTCAGTGGCAGATGGAAGTCTCTAAATCTTCTGAGGAAGAAGAGATGTTGACGGGCTTTCTTAACCAGGGTGTTGATGTGACAGGACCATGACAGGTCCTGAGTGATGTGGACACCCAGGTATTGGAAACTGTCCACTCTCTCCACTGGCGTGCCACTGATGATGAGGGGCTTGTAATTCCTCGCCTGCTTTGTAGTGAAGTCCACGTTCAGCTCCTTAGTCTTGCTGACATTTAGGAGGAGGTTATTCTCCTGGCACCAGGTCTCCAGGTTCCTAATCTCCTCCAGGTAGGCCGTCTCAATGTTGTCGGAGATCAGGCCCACAACAACAGTTTCGTCAGCAAACTTGACAATGGAGGTGGTGTCTGATGTGGCTACACAGTCATAAGTGTACAGTGAGTACAGCAGGGGGCTTAAAATACATCCCTGAGGCACTCCAGTGCTGAGTGAGATGGAGATTTGTTTTCCCACCCTCACTGATTGGGGTCTGTCTGTGAGGAAGTTGATGATCCACTGACACAGTGATGAGCTGAGTCCTAGATCCGTCAACTTGGTGAAAAGCTTAGAGGGAATCATTGTGTTGAACTGTAGTCCACGAACAGCATCCTAACATAATTCCCTCTGCCAGTGTCCAGGTGACTCAGGGATGTGTGGAGCAGGTGAGATATGGCATCGTCTGTGGAACGATTAGTCCGGTAAGCAAACTGAAGTGAGTCGATGGTGGCAGGAAGTGATGTGATCTCTCATCAGTCTTTCAAAACACTTCATTACAATTGAAGTCAGTGCTACTGGACGGTAGTCATTGTGGCAAGCGGGCTGTTGTTTCTTTGGAACAGGGAGAATGATGGACTGTTGGAACCACTGCTTGGGCCAGCGAAAGGTTGAAGATCTCAGTGAACACCGGTGCTAGCTGGTCAGCGCAGGCTCTCAGGACCCGGCCAGGGATTGCATCTGGTCCTGCTGCCTTCCTGGTGTTCACCCTCCTGAAGGTGTTCCTCACGGCATGCTCTGTGATGATGAATGTATCGTCTTCACTGGTGCACTCAGAGCGCGCCCAGCCGTTTGTTGTTTTCATTGTTTTCATTGCTGCAGCGTGGAAGCGAGCATAAAACCTGTTCAGCTCATCAGCCAGTGAAGCGTTGGAGTAAACAAACTAATTTTCAGTCAGTAAATAAAAATACAAACCTCGCAGACATGACAAATGAAAGTGTCCACTGTTTCAGCCTGGACTGCAGCAGAGTACTCACACACAGCCTGTCTGTCTAAAGGTCCCGCCTCCACCCAGAATCTTGCAGGGGCCTTTCTGAGCCTGAGACCCACTTTTAACCACCAGATGGCGCCTCATTTCAGGGCACAACCTCTATCTATGGTTTTGCATGAACTTTTACTAAAGTGATACAGCGATGCAGCTTCAGGTGGTTTTAATTTTTATTTTTCATGCAAATTAGCTTATAAACCATCACATACTTGATACAATTTAATATCAGGTCCCATCCAGAGTCTCAGTGAAATGTTTCTCATGTATTGTTTCAGTGTAAAGGGGGATAAGAGAAGGGTAGACACTGTATTCATAGAGTAGATAAAGTAGGCTGTGCAAAAGTAAGGTGAAATGTAAATCTAGGGAAAGGCAGGGGTCTATGCCCTGAACACAAGGGAGCGTACTGAGCTTTCAAACAGCTGCTGTCAAACAGCAGAAAATGTTTTCTCAGAAATGAAAGCCTCTGTGCTTTAAAATTCACCAACATGCTAAAATTAAAAGTTAACGGCCTAGATTAAATGTCCTGTAGAGTGACCACGTGTGTGTGTGTGTGTGTGGGTGTGTGGAGGTTACAGATTTAAAGATGCTATGATTGTTGTTTGTCAGAGACCTGGAGAAACAGGATTATAAGCAAGTACAAGTAAATAGACAGCTCAGGTTGAGCGGTTTGGAGACAAAGTTAGAGAGGCAAAGTTGAGCTTGTTTGTACATGTGCAGAGGAAGGATTGTCAAAGGATGTTGAAGATGGAGCTGCCAGGCAGGAGTAAAAGAAGACAACCTCAGAGGAGGTTTGTGAATGAAGGAGGACAGAGGGTTGGTGTGATGTGGTGGGAGGATGCTAGAGATGGGGTGAGATGGAGGCAGATGAAAAATAGTAATTTGTTGGACAAAAGTCAGATTTATTGAAAGTTTCCTCTGACAAGGGAACTTTTGTACCATAATCATAATTCAGCTGACCCTATTAGTTTCTATAGCAAACCTTCTACAGCCCGGCAGGAAGTGCAGCTAGGAAACAGTGCACTGAAAGACAAACCACTAACAGCATAATAAAACAAAATGTTGCATTATGATCATTTTATCTCAAGTTTTTTTGCCTTGGTAATCACTGGAGATCAACTGAAAGTTAAATTTGATTGACCAGACAGCCTGTTTGTCTGCCCAAAGTTAACATGAGAGGGAGAAACAGCAACAAAATGCTTGTTTTATGACAGTAAATCAACCCCATCTTTAAAAATAAACATTTTACTACTACAAGTTTAAATTTAATTCCCCCCTCAAATTGTTTCTCTGTTCCCCTTTAAAAAACAGTTTCAGAATATTGTCAGGAAGCAGGTTATTTATTGCTTTATACATAATCTGTGCAGTGAGAAAATGAACCAGATCTGTGAATTTTTGGATTTTAAGAATAGTGAATTTGCATGATCTCTGTAACCAGATTTATGAATTATCCTTATGGCCCTTTTTTGTAATATAAAGATTGATGATAGTGAACATTTGTAATATATATATATATATATATATATATATATATATATATATATATATATATTTGTAATATGAGACTTCCAGTTTAATTTATCATCTATAATCACACAAACTTATGTTCAAGTACTTTTTCAATTTCCACACCATCTATATGAATCTGCACTTGTGCATTTCTAAGGAAATTCCCAAATAAGATTCATTTAGTTTTACTTAGATTTAGGGATAGTTTGTTCCTGTTAAACCATTTTTTAATTTTGCACATTTCTGAAGTAATTGTATCCAGCAGCTCCTTTAGATAGACACAGCTACTCCCCCTCCACTTTTGTTCCTTCTATTTACAAAATTCACATCATATCCCTCAGTCCAAAGTCCAGTCCTTTCTCAGCATTGATCCATGTTTCAGAAATTTCAATAATTCCAAATGGATTTGTCAACTCATTTAGATATTCCTTTATATTGTTGAAGTTGGCATACAGACTGCTGCTGTTAAAATGGATTATTGATCATTTGTTTTTCGTGTTGATGGTGTGTTTAAACTGTTCATCGGTGAAGTAGCAGCAGTTATTGCTGATGTTGTAGAAGAAATTATTTTCTGGGTCTATATCCTTTTCTAAGTCTAGAACATTATGGTCTGTGTATCGAAATGTTCTCAGTTCCAGATGATCATAAACAGAATTCCAAAGAGTTATATTGATATTGTTGTCAGATGCAGATGAAGTTCTTTTAGACTGTGTTGGAGTCAAATTGTTAAATGCTGTCATTGTGCTACTTAAATTTGTAAGTCTTAGTTCAAACTATAGGATCAAAGACATTCCTTTGTCTCTGACCACCTCTCCAGCCAATTTGTTGGTGGGGGAGGCTGACGTTTTTTTTATTATAGGCATTTATATATGTTTCTTGTGTGGTAAGCTTCCTGCTTTTATGATCCTTTTAGTGAGCAGGACACACACACACACACACACACACACACACACACATTCTTGCACATGCATACAGGTGCTTACACATGCACACACATAGTGCCTGATCTTTTAGAGCTATAGTGGGGTTTTACAATGGGAGGGGCTTGTGTGTACTGTAAACTGTGTTATGGAAATAAAAGGCTGCTTATTGAAGAAGTTGGGTTGGAGAGAGGTGAGGAGCGTTGAGCTCCAAGAGCCTGGTTCCGACCAGCCTTCCCTTGCAAGCAAGTAAAACCCGGTTCCGTTTTGTTTCCTTGCTTTCGTGAAAGAGAATAAGTTTCTAAATTAGCGGGGCCTGTGGAAGCGCAGACCTAACAGAGTGTGCCATGTGTTGTGCTGTGTGTCATGTCACATGTGTATTCATACCTCCAGTGTAAGTTGAACCTCAGTATTTGTCCAGCTCCTCCATATTTCTGATGACTAAACACTTTGGCTTGTTCTGGTGTTCCATTGAGTTTAATGAATACTTCAGTTGGTGGTCCATGTCATTTGAATTTTTCCCTGTTTCATCAACTAAATGAATTACTGTTGAACATCATGTTTGATCACAGTGAATATAAACCGCTAAGCCCACCAGCTAAATCCTGCAACCACACAGACCATACTGATGGATTACCACAGATTAAAAATGGCTTGAGCAAGAAAGATCAGAACTCAGCCTGAACCTCTTGTGAATGAGACAAACTGTATTTGACCTCCAGTGGGACAGATCACCTTAGAATTGTAGACATATTCTTGCTATATGACAGATTCCCCGACTCATCTTCAGCCTGTTTCCAGCATTTCCTTTGTCCTTTTCTGTTAGCTGCTACTTTAGCCAAGCAGCAGTATGAGTACAAATTACAACCTAAAAAAGCCAAAAAACTGTGACCTGTGAACTGTTCTCAATATTCTACCACGGTCCAAATTCTTCAGTCTATCCAACTCTTAAATCTTAATGTTGATTCAGATTCACACTACAACCTGGGTTTGCATCTTATCTGTATTTAATTTAATAACAGTACAGTACTTTGTTTTTTAGTAAGCATTGTTCTTAATGTAAATATGTAAAAATTGTGTGTGTTTCAGTTCTGTGTCTTGTGTACTGTTTGTTCGTATGTGTCTTTCTTGCTATTGTTACATCCAAATTTCCCCTTGTGGGACAATTCAAGGATTATTCTATTCTATGTCATTTGTTCTCAGCCTCTCCCAGTCAGAGCTTTTCTCCATGCCTGTCTTACTGCACATGATGTTATTAGCACAACCACTTTAAAGGTGATAATTTAGGACTTCATCAATAATACAGACAGCAATGTAGTTAAACATCTTACACTTCATTTTATTGGGAATGAACTTAACCTACATACACATTGTATTTATCACTGCTACTCATTACAATATTCATTTGTTAATATAAATAATTAAGTTTGCTCAAATGTAATTAATACTTTCATTTTTCTAAAAATACCTCAAAACACAATTGTATGGAAGTAATAAAACGCAAACAAATCAGTAAAATATGTATTTTACAAAATTGTGCTAGATAACATTCTGCAGTATTGCACAAACTCTTTCCAATGACAAGTAAAATAAACTATTTTGACCACTTTTTTCCATTTGACTGCATAAAAATGAACATTTACAACACATCTGCTATATCCTGAACATTTAACACATCTACACAGGCATTTGAAGAAGGAGCTTGAACTGTCACATGAACTGTTAATTTAGACTTCATCATTATGCAATGCATACCCTGCTGCATCTAAGCCCAAACCAGTAACCAGGCAGAAGTACAGAACAGTATCCCTGGTAAATGAAGAGGAATCAAATGGGGCTTGTGTTTGTGTGTATTTGTGTTTTAATACATGTTTGTTAAGCATCATTTTTAAGACCCAAAGGGTTACTTTGGATATTTAGAAGTCCGCTTTACCTCCAAATGATCAAAATTTAGATATCTATACATTTCCAAGAGATCATAGTCATGTTTCCATAGTCAAGCGACTAGTCTAAATTATGCGTGATGACACTGCACTATTTCACAGAACCAGACTTCTAAAGGTCCAAACTAATCCTTTAACATTATATAGAAACATATATGCACATTTACAAAAAACAACAAAAAGGAAAACAAAACAAATCAAGAACTCCAAGGATGTCATCTGACTTCCTGAGGAAGGCCAGTGGGCCGGAAAAAAAACAAACCCTGTTTTAAAAAAATAAATAAAAATGTATCCCATCCAAAGAGCACCTCTGAGCAGAAGTAGTGAATCCAACAAGCGCTCCTTTACAAACCCTTTTTTCCAAGTTACACATACAGAACATTCTGTTCTTACATCCCGTCATTGTAAGCATGAGTTCAATTTAAGGGCAATATCCCATATCCCCAAAATAAACTAAAAACACACAATCCTTTTGCACATTTTAGATAACATGGAAGGCAAACTCATGTTGTAAATATTATTTTATTGGGTGAGGAAATTGTGCAATATAATTTACTTAAGCTGGTAAAAAGATTGAGCATTAACCCTTTAAGACCTACCATAGAACCAAGTCCGCCAGAGCTTGTATTATATTTTTACATGCTGTAGTGCCATTTTTGGGAGCATTTCAAGTTGCTATACATCAATACAACCATTATAGCCCAGATTTTAATAATATGTCTGCATTAAGTGCATAGTAATTACATAAATTGCAAAAAAGTGCAATAAACTACAAAAAAAATTGAAAATCATTTGTTTTTTTAACATATATTTCTAGTTAGAGAAATTTAAGAGGCTTATCCCTCAAAACTGTAAATACAAAAAAGTTGCACAAAATAGTTTCCCACCACAGGAAATTTATTTTGAGTGTCTTCATAGTTTTATTTTTGAAATACACCAATTTTATATACTGCAGGAAAAACAAAAATAAATCTTATAATGCAAATTTGCAAAAAAGCAACATATGCATCAAAATAAACTATTTCCAGCAGAGCAATATGAGTCCTAAGCATCCCAGAAAGTCATAAAGTCAAACATAACTTTTAAAAACACAGTATAGGCTCATGAGGCCCTGATGGTAAAAAACTACATTTCCACGAAAATGACATCACTTCCGGTTTCGGGCAGGTCATGGCGGACTTCACGCTGACGTCTATTCTTACTAGGAAGTGTTACGAACAGCTGATCGGATCGGCAAAGCGTGTTTCTGGAATATTATGTTTTTGTTGCTGCAAGCGCTTTTTATGCAGTTTTTGCAAAGCTATATGTGGAAGGAAATGTTGACTGAGGACAAGCTGATGGCATAAGATGTAAGTACAACTCCTCTGGTTTCATATGAAAAAAATTTTTTTGCGCTAGCTCACGTGGTTGCAGTTCTACAGGGATTTAAAAATAGTTGCGCAAAGCAGAACAAAAGGGTTAAACTGGCTGGTGTCTTTTGGGTAAGAGGGTCTAAGAGGGGAGAGATGATATAGAAACATGACGTCGTTGGCCTCTTTAATAAGGAACTGACCTGCCTAATGTAGAACAAAACACATGTAGATTTTAAGGATTACTGTAACTTCAATGGCTTCAAATAAACCTTTGTTTTACAGATTCATTTATGTCATGTCACATTTTTTCATACTGCTTAACTTAGTACAAGTTAAGCTTTGGGGTTGTGGAAGATATCCTTCACAAAACTAAAGTGTAAAGTATATCAACACACACACACACACACACACACACACACACACACACACACACACACACACACACTGAGGGGGAGAGGGAGTCACCTTTATCAGTCAGCAAGTCTGGTGAACCATGTGAAGGAAAAGCTGGAATGCCTTTAAGGACTAAAAAGCACTGACATTACAGCCTCTGACAGAGAAATTCATAAATAAAACATCCTCACCTTCGTAAACACAGTTTCACAGCGAGCTGCTTTTGCAAACCTGGAACCTTTGAGAAAGGGAATACTTTTTCTTTCAACACTGCATCAAGCTTTTAAACAAATGTCCCAGGAAACATGAATTAATTCATGTTTCCTGGGACATGAATTAATCAAGATTTTCTAAACATTTCCTGAGATTTGGTTTCCCTCGGTTATGAACAATTTTGAAATTCTGCTTTTTGACTTTTTCTTCCACCCTAAATATCTGTTGTGTTAGACTTTCTGCCGTCTTTGCTTGATAGTCAAGATTTTGTAAACATTTTTTGAGATTTGTGTTCTCTGTCTTTAACTTGTTTCTCTCAGGAAACATGAATTATTCATGTTTCCTGGGAATTAATTCAGACATGAATTCATTCACTGTCTGACAGAGAGATTTGAGAGGAATCACTGAGATTGTATGAGTCGGTGGCGAGAGAAATATCTGAGCCTATGGAACTTCAAGAGAAAATTTAAGATTTCCAGCTGGAGTTGAGCACCGTTAACCTCAAGAAGAATTATTATAAAAATAATTTCCATCGCTCAAGAGATGAGCTTAAACAGATCCATTCAGTTTGTCATGAGAACAATTTAAACATTAAGGAAAGCGCTTAAAAGGGAGACAGTTTAGGACAGTGGTTCTTAACCTGGGTTCGATCGAACCCTAGCCGTTCGGTGAGTCGGTCTCAGGGGTTCGGCAGAGCCTCCACCGTGACATGCACGGCTCATTTTGTGCACCAATATCCCATATCTATGTCTTGAATTTGAAAAAAATCATATTTTATTTTTCACTAAAGAGGGGTTCAATGCGCATATGAAACTGGTGGGGTTCGGTACCTCCAACAAGGTTAAGAACCACTGGTTTAGGATGAAAGCTGGCTTGTAGATGGTGTCAAAAGCTCTTTCCAATGAGTTTGGCTGTATTGTCGATCTAAGATGAGTCGCGCCCCTGAGCATCATCATAACCAATCACTAATCAGATGTTGAGTTGAAGCTTTCAAGCTTTGAGTGCATTTGTTAAAAATATGCTCCTCATTATTACCTGTCAGGCTTCGCTAGTAGATGTGCATGAGAAGATGGATGAGAAAATTTGACGAAAAGATGGAAGAGTTTAAAAGAATGACTCAAAAGTCAGATGACATCAAAGATCTGATCGTGGCAGAGAACGAGAATTTGCGCGCAGAGGTTAAAACCATTCAGAGGATGCACCGTGACTTTCAGGAAAAGGCAGGATCTCTCCTTGAGCAGAACAGCAGCATTGCTGCTCAGTTGTCTAGGAATAATGGAATAGGACTCCGGTTCCATTTTGTGGGTTTTCTCTCTGAACTGGGGCCATGATTAAGTAGGCGTTTGACACCATGACGCCATAAACCACTAGTCGGAACCCCTTCAGGAGGCTGTTCTGAGACAGGAGAATCAAGCTCCTCAGGTTCAGGAGCAAGATTCTCCTGTGTCGGGACCACATCAGGAGATGGTTCTGAAATAGGAGAAACAAGCTCCTCAGGTTCAGGAGCAAGATTCTCCAGCTGCAGAGGTTCACCAGTGATCTTGTGAACAGCAGCTAATACTTATTCTTCCTCCTCCCTTCTCAGCTCATCCTTAAGATTTTCAGTGATCTCTCTTTTCATTTTTAGATGTTCATAAAGTTCATCTATGAGATCTTGTTTATGAACAATTTTGAAATTCTGCTTTTTGACTTTTTCTTCCAGCCAAAATATTTGTAGTGTCAGACTTCCTGTCGTCTTTGCTTGATACTCAAGATTTTGTAAACGTTTCTTGAGATTTGTGTTCTCTGTTTTCTTAATTTGTTTATCTCAACAGCAATGCTGCTGTTCTCTTTAAGGAGATATTCTTCTTTTTCTTGAAAGTCATGGTGCATCCTCTGAATTGTGCTTACCTGCTCCTGCATTTTAGCCTCCAGAGATTCCACCTGTGACTGATTTTCATCCAGTGCATGTCTCACCTGACGCTGAAGAGTACAAATTTTTCTTTTCAGCTCAACTGTGAGTTCTGTCTTGCGAACAATTTCCCTATATTGTTTTTCTATAATCTCTTCTTTTTTAAATTCTTTTATGGTGAGCTTCTCCCACTTGGTGCTCAAGTCTCTGTTCAACAGTCTCTAAAGTTTTCTCGAGTTTTGCATTCTCTTTCTTTTTTTCGTTTCTCTCACTTTCAATCTGAGACAACTCAGCAGCAATGCTGCTGTTACGCTCGAGGAGATATTCTTCTTTTTCCAGAAAGTCATAGTGCATCGTCTGAATGGTGTTAACCTGTTCCTGCATTTTAGCCTCCAGAGATTCCACCTGTGACTGTTTTTCATCCAGTGCCTGTCTCACCCTACACTGAAGAATACATATTTCTTTTTTCAGCTCAACTATCTGTTCTGTCTTGTGATCTATTTCTCTGTTCTGTTTTTCTATTATCTCTTCTTTTTTTGTTATTTTATGGTGAGCTTCTCCCACTTGGTGCTCAAGTCTCTCTCTCTCTTCCTTGAGATCTGCGTTCTCTTTCTTTTGTTCATTTCGCTCACTTTCAATTTGAGACAACTCAGCAGCAATGCTGCTGTTCTGCTCAAGCAGAGATGCTTCCTTTTCCTGAAATTCATGGCGCATCATCCGAAAGGTTCTAAGCTCTGCTTGCAAATTTTTATTCTCTGCAACAATTAGAGCTTCGATGTCATCTGACTGTTGAGTCACTTTTTCAAGCTCAACCATGCTTTCCCTAAAATGGAAATTCCTTTCATGCGCATCTGTACCATTCTGTTCACGCTCATTTTTAAAGCGATAGTAATTTTTTTTGTAATAATTCTTTTTGCGCTTTAGGGTGCTTAACTCCAACTGGAGTTCTTGTATTTTCATTTGAAGCTCCCTAGGCTCCGATATTTCTCTCTCCATCATCCCATACAGTCTTTGTGATTCCTCTCGAATCTCTCTGTCAGACTGTCAATTATTAAATGTTTCGTGTGACATTTCTTTAAACGTTTAATGCAAAGTGTCGACAAGAAAAAATGTTTGCTTAATTGTTTAAGTTTAAAAATAGTCCCTTTCTGAAAGGTTTCTGGTTTGCAAAACACAACTCGCTGTTTCTGAAAATGTTCCAAGTAAAACTGTGTTTGCGAAGGTGAAGAGGGGGTATTTAAGGACAAAGGACTTCCTAACTTTGACAACCCTGACTTCTTTAGTAAAATATTCAATCTTGTCTCACAATACAATGACCATAATATCATTGTCGGTGGTGATTTTAATTGTTATTTCGATCCATTGTTGGATAGATCCTCTGCGTCCCTGGCCCCAACCTTGAGAGCTGTTTCTGTACTCAATACTCTTACTAAATCTTTGGACTTGGTTGACATTTGGAGGCACCAGCATCCGTTAGAAAAGCAATACTCTTTCTTCTCCCCTGTCCATGGCAGTTTCAGTAGAATTGACTATTTTCTTATTGATTCCAGGCTTATTTCGAAAGTGGTTAGTTCCACTTATCACAGTATTTTAGTTTCGGACCATGCACCTCTCTCAACGGTATTTGACTTTAACCTATATACCCCCCAATACAATTGGAAATTTAACCCCTCTTTATATCTAAATGACTCTTTTACGGTTTACCTATCTACTAAAATCGCAGAATTTTTACAATTCAATGATAATGGTGCAGTTTCAGACTCGGTTTTGTGGGAGTCCTTTAAAGTCGTTATTAGAGGTCATATTATTGCTTATCAAGCTTCTCAGAAAAGGGACAAACTCAGGCTGCGTACTAATATTGAGGCAGAGCTGGCTGTGTTGGAGGAGAAGTATCGCGACACCGGGGCTGCTGACACACTTGGTACCATTCTCAAATTGAAATATGACTACAACCACATGTTGGGGGAGCAGGTCATGAATTGTATTCGTAGATTAAAACAGAAGCATTTTGAGCTTGGTGAAAAGGCTGACAAGGTGCTTTCCAGACAGCTGAAGGGCATTCAAGCTGATAGGGCGATACACAGAATTCTCTCTTCAACTGGCCAGTTGTTGTCTGATCACAAACAGATAAATGACAGATTTCGCAGTTTTTATTGTCAGTTATATACGTCTAGTACCACGGCCACAGTTACTGAAATCACTAATTTTCTTAATGCTTTAGACATCCCGACTCTTCCTGAGGCTGCACGGGGCTTACTCGATGCAGACTTTACGCTGGAGGAAATTAGAAAAGCAATCTGCTCCTTTCCTAACGGAAAGGCTTGTGGTCCGGACGGTTTTGGGATAGAGCTTTATAAGACACATATTGACGTTATCGCTCCCCTGCTACTTCGGATGGTAAATTGCGCAGTGTTAAACGGCTCATTCCCTCATTCTTTCTACGATGCCCATATATGTCTCCTCCTGAAAAAAGACAGAGACGAAACTAATGCTTCATCCTATCGTCCCCTAAGTCTTCTCAACTCAGACCAGAAAATAATTGCTAAAGTCCTAACCAACCGGTTAAATAAGCATATAGGCTCTTTAATTCATCCTGACCAATCGGGTTTTATCCCCAATAGATTCTCTTTTTCTAATACTAGATGTCTCTTAAATGCAATGTACTCAACGACACTGCCCAATTCTGCGGTGATTTCACTTGATGCCCAGCAGGCTTTTGACCAGGTGGAATGGAGTTATTTGTTTGCTACTCTTGAAAAATTTGGTTTTGGGTCGAATTTTTTGAATATGATTAAGTTGCTTTACGCTTGCCCTCGTTCCTCGGTCTTTACCAACCATGAGAGGTCGCTCCCGTTCCTCTTACACCGTGGGACAAGGCAGGGTTGTTGCCTCTCTCCAATGCTTTTTGCTTTAGCTCTTGAGCCGTTGGCCATTGCCATCAGAGCCAATTCCCATATCTCTGGTATAAATTGTGGCGCGTCAGAGTACACCATCGGTCTGTATGCGGATGATATCATATTGGCTCTTTCAGACTTAAAGATCTCCCTTCCTCCACTTCTTGAGCTGATTGACAGCTTTGGCCACCTATCAGGGTTCACCATAAATTGGAAGAAGTCTGTTCTTATGCCGCTGTCGTCTGGTCTGGGCCCTGATTTCCTGTCGAGTTTGCCCTTTAAGGTCTCCCAGGATTATTTTTCATACCTGGGTATTAACATCCCTAGGAACTCAAAACTCCTCTTCAGGCTTAATTATTTGGTTCTAACTGATGAGCTCAAGTGTATGATAGATAAATGGAAACATCTCCCACTTTCAATGATTGGCCGTATCAATATAATCAAAATGGTTGTGCTCCCTAAATTCACGTACCTATTCCAGAACGTTCCTATTTTTCTCAGGTCTTCCTTTTTCAAAGCGTTGGATGCCATTATCATGCCTTTTGTTTGGGCCTACAAGCCCCCTCGCATCTCGAGGTCTCACTTGCAAAAGCCCTCGGACGAGGGTGGTCTGGGCCTTCCAGTTTTCAGACATTATTACTGGGCCTGTAATGCCAGAGCCTGGGTCTTCTGGAATCTGCCTATAGTTGGTGAGGCTGTGGGATGCGGGTCCAGCCCTAAATGGCTCGAATTGGAGCTTAGCACTGCTATCGAGCACACTGGAGCATCCTTGCCAGCTATCTTATTCTCAAAATCGGTTATTAAAAGTACACGTGATGACTTTATTCTTTGCAACTCCATAAAAATATTGAATCAAATTAAGAGAATCTTGAACCTCCCGGTAGTGTCAGCTTTTGCCCCGATCTGCCACAATCCTAGCTTTCCGCCTAGTACGATGGATGCTGCTTTCAAACAATGGCCTGTCAAAGGATTGATTGCTATAAAGGATCTTTATATTGACAATCATTTTGCCTCTTTTGCTCAGCTTCAGACAAAGTACAATCTCCCTACAAGTCATTTTTTTCGGTATTTACAAATTAGGAATTATGTCAAGCAAGCATTCTCAAATTTAGATACCATCCCCATACAGCATGTCTTTTACAATATAATGAACGAACCTCCCACCTCAAAACACTTAATTTCTCGGTTTGTTAACCTTTTTTCTTCGGCACCCCCCTCTTGCCATATTAAAGAGGCTTGGACAAGGGACACTGGTTTGGTTATCACTGACGATTTATGGGCTGAAGTGTTAAGCCGGATAAAACTATGCTCTGTTAACGCCCGGCTTCAGTTAATTCAATTTAAGGTTGTCCATAGACTGCACTATTCCAAAACCAAATTGAACAAGATTTTTCCTAACGTTTCCCCCATATGTGATAAATGTAAACTTGTGGACGGTACTCTTGGCCATCTTTTTTGGTCCTGTTCTACGCTTACAGCCTTTTGGACTAGTATTTTTAGTTTCTATAGCACTGTTTACGATAGGCAACTGTATCCTGACTGTCTTATGGTGATCCTGGGCTGCTCCAGCGACTCCTTGGCACTTCCCTTTGCTGTTCAACAGGCCCTCATGTTTGGTATGGTGATTGCCAAACGTCTGATTCTGGGGGAGTGGAAATCTGCCTCCCCTCCCTGCTTCAAGAGGTGGCTCGAGGAGATGGTCTCCTGTTTATACCTGGAGGAAATTCGGTTCTCTACATCTGATTCCATGGAGAAGTTCAGGATGATATGGGGGCCCTTTATAGACCACATTAAGAAGGACAGTTCACGCCCTGGGTCCTGAACACGTTGTTTTGACTGCTTTCCCATGCCCATGACTGTTATTGCATAATTGTTATCGGCTCCTCCTGGCGCTCTTGTGAATTTGATTTTGTGGATTGGACTCACTGGATTGTGAGTTGTTTGACATGTATACCAGTTGCTTTTTTTTTTTCCCTCTCTCTGCTGTCTTAATAAGTGCTGGCCGTGTACCCTGTTGTGGGGTGTGTTCCTGTGTTTTGTTTTTGATTTTTTTTGATTTTTTATTTTTTTGTTGTTATTGTCATTATTGTCTGTGTTCTTCTGTCCCGCTGTTTGTGAATGTGTAAAAATTTTGAAACTTGTATAAATAAATACATTAAAAGGACAAAGGACTTGGCAAATGCTTTCGCTTTCATCCGTCTTGCGGCACAATACGAATGCCCACGGCCGTCCCTCTTAAAATAGGTTTAGGTGTTGCCGCAGTAGGCCTTAAAATACCTGCAGCTTACTGGGGCTTTTCAAAGCTTAACAGGGACTGCACAGGTGGAATCTGCTGTGATAAACAAGTTAAAAACAGAGAACACAAATCTCAAGAAACGTTTACAAAATCTTGAGTATCAAGCAAAGACAACAGGAAGTCTGACACTACAAATATTTTGGCTGGAAGAAGAAGTCAAAAAGCAGAATTTCAAACTTGTTCATAAACAAGATCTCATAGATGAACTTTATGAACATCTAAAAATGAAAAGAGAGATCACTGAAAATCTTAAGGATGAGCTGAGAAGGGAGGAGGAAGAAAAAGTATTAGCTGATGTTCACAAGATCACTGGTGAACCTCTGCAGCTGGAGAATCTTGCTCCTGAACCTGAGGAGCTCGTTTCTCCTGTTTCAGAACCATCTCCTGATGTGGTTCTGACTAGTGGTTAAAAGCCACATGGTGCAAAACGCCTACTTAATATATGTTTAGGTCTTGCCACAGCGGGCCTTGTTATTTCTGCAGCTTAATGGGCCTTCTCAATGATTTTCAACTGAAGTGAATTTCCCAGTTGTTTTCTGTGGAACTGAGCTTATGATCTACTTGAGGCCTACTAAAATTTTGGACTTGAACCAGTTATCCTTTACAAAACGGTAATATTGTTTTCCAACCATGGCCCACCAACCATACCAGTTTGTGATAACTATACTGTGATCTCCTTTACGTTAAATTATGCCCCCCCCCCCCCCCGGACTGAGTGTATCTCGTTTAGTTTCTGTTCTTTGATTTAGTAGTATTTTTTGTTCTGTTTCTTGCCTCCCATGTGTCAATGTTGTTTGCGTAGTCTGTCGTGTCTCTCATGCCGGTGCAGCATCAGGGAGTACGTCCACGTCGCTCCAGAGGCAGTCAAGCATGTCCATGTTGTCCACGTCACCACCACCACTGCCCACATCATCCACGTCGTCCACATCTCTGTCAGGGCGGGCAAGTGAGCACCTCCACATCGCCTCGACCTAACCACTCTTTGACTGCCTCCTTCCTAGCTGGATTATGGTCAGAGAATGACGAGGCCACCGCTTCATGATTTCAGCCTCATATGAACAATTTGGCTATGATGATGTAAATAATGTGTCTCCTGAAGGTTTTCATAGTTCTGTTTTCAGTCTAGAGAAAAGTCTAAATAAGTCTGGGGTGGCTGAGACAGCCAGCCCAGTTTGTTTTCTGCCGTTTCTGTTCTTGTGGAGTTCACTGCGTGCTCTAGGGACAACAAAAACAAAAAACAAGAGAACATTTTGAATTTACTTCATTAAACAGTGGTTGCACACAGACGTTTTTATTTGGCAGCAAATTAAACTTATGTTAAATTAACACAAGGTATTCATATTAAAGTAAACGGCTGTGAAATTGGACGGTCTAGCCTTCAGATTTGTGTCACCACTGTCTGCTCCTTGCTATCTAAAATATAGTAGGACACTAGTGTAAATTCTCGACCATGCCACACTTCTGTTTAATCAGTTTTCTGTTTGACGTTTATTCAGCTGTGTGAAAGCCAAGGAGGAACCCACCCGTTGGATTAATAAAGTTTTATTTTTATCTAATCTAATAACTAATAATAAATAATTATTATTTTATTCAATTAATTTATTATTTATTAAATTATTAAAATAATCTCAGCCAAACCGATTTACTCCGGAACAAATAAAACACTGAAAAAAATAATTTTTTAGATGATCTAAGTGACGTATATATTACGTTTAACCAGTGTTGGTAAGTTACTTTAAATGAGTAACTTAGTTTTATTACTTCTATCAAAAGTAACTCAGTTACTTCAAGTTACTCGTTACTTTCAACGCAACTAGTTACTAGGGAAAGTAACTTTGGTTGTACTCAGAATTCTCTTGTTAATGTGTTGCTTCCGTAACTGGATACCCAGCAAGATTGTCAGTCTTCTAGCGTTCTTACTTGCCACAAGTGCACTGTGCCACCTACAAATAAAAAGGAAAAAATAATGTGCATATTTCTACAAGAGAAATCCCACAACTGGACCACAGTCGACTGCTGCCGTGATTCTAGCCTACGTCACAACGTCATGTGCGCTTTTTACATTTTAAAAGCGCCCCCCTCTTCCTGTTAATGCCCTACCTGGCCCCCTGGCAAAACTTTGCTAGACCTGCCCCTGCACAGTTACCAGCTGTCAGCTACGTAAAAAAAGGATCCTGGTGTTATTTGTCTCTCAGAAACAGTTCATAACTTTCCTTCAACTCATTCATGTCACCTAAAAGGTAAACCTGTTTCTCCATCACCTGTTCAGCTCTGATGATTTAGTAAGGACGTCTCCTGGCTTCATCTTCATGTTTCCCTCTCACCACATATCCAAACCGATATAGTGACCAGCAGCTTTTACAGCTGTGGCTCCAGCAAACATCAGCTGATACTAGAAAGTAATATTAAATAAATTCTAACAACAGCTGATCAAGCTTAAACGTGCTGCTTTTGTTTAACGCGACCTCCGCTGCTTTCTTCTTTCTGGCGCAAAGTGGCCGATACACAAACAAGAGAGACGGCACTTGGACAAGCCGATCAGCTGATCATTGATCAGTTTCATGAGTGAAGTAGAAACAGAAGAGACGATTCCGTTTTTTAGGGGACGGTTGGCAACTCTAATAATTAACCTTATACATCATAGCACCCACCCAGCTGTACAGAAACTCCATCATGCTAGCTAGTACCCAGTACGAAAAAGTCAGCATAACGAAAAATAACATCCAACTAAACTTGGTTTATATCTGACCCAGATAGACTGCAGGTCATAACTTCTTACCTGAAGTTCAGTTCACCTGACACTCGGACAGGTGGCCGCCTGCTTCTCCTGCCTCCCCTTTCCCTCATCCACCTCCTCGCCTCCACCACTTGCTAATGTTACTGAATCTGTGGAAGCTCCGCGATAGCCACCGCAAGAAGTAACAAATAACAACCCTATTTAAATCCCAGTAACGATTAACGCGTTCCTGATTTTGGCATAATAACGTAGTTACAGTAACGCATTACTTAATAACGCGTTAGTCCCAACATTGCGTTTAACCTGAATAGCGAAAGACCGTTCTCGGCGGCTCTAGTGACCCTCGAGCACCCGGCTAGCTATCGAGCTGGTGGGTAACAGACGTCTTTGAAAACGTCGGATCACTTTTGCAAATACAGTGGCTTGCAAAAGTATTCGGCCCCCTTGAACTTTTCCACATTTTGTCACATTAAAGCCACAAACATGAATCAATTTTATTGGAATTCCACTTGAAAGACCAATACAAAGTGGTGCACACGTGAGAAGTGGAACAAAAATCATACATGATTCCAAACATTTTTTTTACAAATAAATAACTGCAAAGTGGGGTGTGCGTAATTATTCAGCCCCCTGAGTCAATACTTTGTAGAACCACCTTTTGCTGCAATTACAGCTGCCAGTCTTTTAGGGTATGTCTCTACCAGCTTTGCACATCTAGAGACTGAAATCTTTGCCCATTCTTCTGTGCAAAACAGCTCCAGCTCAGTCAGATCAGCTGGACAGCGTTTGTGAACAGCAGTTTTCAGATCTTGCCACAGATTCTTGATTGGATTTAGATCTGGACTTTGACTGGGCCATTCTAACACATGGATATGTTTTGTTTTAAACCATTACATTGTTGCACTGGCTTTATGTTTAGGGTCATTGTCCTGCTGGAAGGTGAACCTCTACCCCAGTCTCAAGTCTTTTGAAGACTCCAAGAGGTTTTCTTCCAAGATTGCCCTGTATTTGGCTCCATCCATCTTCCCATCAGCTCTGACCAGCTTCCCTGTCCCTTATGAAAGAAGCACCCCCAGAGCATGATGCTGCCACCACCATATTTGACAGTGGGGATGGTGTGTTCAGAGTGATGTATGAAAATTGTAGTTTTCCATGTTTTTGTTTTGTAAAACCAAATTACATTATTTACCAATTTTTTTTGCCAAACAAGCAATTCCATGTAATATTCTTAGTTTCCAATAGGGGCCTATGACGGCTTACCGCACTCCAATGGGCCAAAAGAATGACACAATTTTGATATAGGCTTGATCTTAAGGAAGTAATATTTTGCGTTTGTGAATGACATTGCCGCAAAAATATGTATTTGCGAAATAGCCTGAAATAAATTACGACGCATCAAATATCACAATGGCTGCAGTGAATTTCTGTTGATGCTGAGCCAAGACAGAAATGGACTGTTACCTCAGTGAGGAGATCGTAGATGCAGAAGAAGATCCACTGGCTTGGTGGAAAATGAATGAAGAACATTTCCCGTTAATGTCCCACATGGCACGGAAATATCTGTGTATTCCAGCCACAAGCACACCACCAGAATGGATCTTCAGCACCGATGGTAATATTGTTAATCACCTGAGCACGCAGATGAAACCTGACAAGGTATACAATACATAGGAATATAGGATTAAACAAGTTAGGGCTGTGCGATATGACCAAAATCTCATATCCTGATATAAGACATCTATCGTCCCAATAACGATATAAATCACAAACACTTTACATTTTCTGTGAATCTGTTTTGAAGTGTTACCAGCTGGGCGTCGTGTACCTGGAGTCTAATGTTTTAACCGATGCATGAAACTATACATTATTAGACATAAGTTGTAACAGCCGCCGTTTTCTATGTGCTGCGGGGAAAAGCCTGTTCTAACATTTGAGTCTAAGGTTTACTTTTTAGCACCTGACGACTCTTTTTTGCTTCTCATCCACAAACACTGCATACTCTTTCATGTGATTCAGTTTATTTTGAAAAGTCTCAACAGGATCTTGGGCTTTATTCTGAAAGGTTTATGTGGAAAAAAACAAACAAGCGGTCACGCAAGGGTTTTACCGTCGTTGTTGCTAACAAAAACGCATAAAAACAACGCATAAAAACAGGCTCTTGTCCGTCCATAGTGTGGTTATATTAAATATTAGAGAAAGAGAGAACTTTAAGAAATTAATATAGCCACTACAGTGACCATCAAAACGGTGAAAAAAAAATATTGGCACAAACTGTTTATTTTATGATACCATAAAACAAACAATAGCGTATAATGAAATGATAGATGTCTTTATATTGTCATCTGATATATACGTTATATCGAACAGCCCTAAAACAAGTGTTACAAGATAATAATAAAATGCAAAGATTAGTGACAACGCTTGGAACCATAAGGCAACAGATTTAAAAAACTGTGGGAAATAAACCAAGCTCTGCCTGTGACTCACTCACTTTGCTTCTCTTCCTCCTTCCATCGCTTCGTCTCATCTATCACTCTCCACTTCCTGTTGATCTGAGAAAAAGGCACAATTTACTATTACATTAACCTATTATTTAATTATCCACACTTAACAACTCTTGCACCTAATCCATGAAAAAGTAATGATAAAAAATGTTACAGAACCAAAACATTGCAAATGTGTTTGCTATTATTATTTTTACACTTGAATACCTCTGCAGTTCAACAACTGGTACATGTGTTATTGTTGCCTGTGGTCTGGTGATGGATCCACTGCCTTTAGCAGCCTCACATAGCTCCTTTTGCCACCGTTTCCTCCTCATGTCCCTACAGGACATGTCTGGACATTGTTATATCATGAGTAATAATTTTAAAACATCTATACACATCAAATATGCACACACTGTGCAGAGTACTATACATACTATTGCCACAAGTGTTCATCATGGTGGTGATACATAATACTTCCCTCATTATTTAGTCATAGTGCTATAATAATATATAACATATATAACAAGCACTCAGTGACACGTCAAACACGTGGTGCAACGCCACATGGACTGCCCCGGATAATTTAAACATATACGTGCATTAAACAGCATGCTTCACCGCTCTTACCACAATTTAGTGTAAATTTACACTTTATTTATAGCGTAAATTGCAGTGAGAGCTTCCAATACTCAGATTTTAATGTGAATTTATGTAATTCCTGGCAAGTTACAACATTTTAATATAAATACAAGACACATGCAGGCAGAATGAGCACCATTTCACTGTGTTCGTCAGTGAAGAATATGAAAGAGATTCCACTAGGATTGGTGGTTTGCCATGTTTGGATTTGCTGTTTGTTTGGTTCTTTGGCGTCTAGTGTTCTCCGGTTATTTGTTTTTTAAATTTGTAAATTAAAAATATTGTTAAAAGAAAAACAGTCATGTATAACACATAAAATCTTTACCTTTCTGCATCTGCCGGTTCAGATTCTGACATTTTCTCTGGATCAGACGGGCTGGGTGAAGGCGAGGGCTCTTCACTTAGTCCACTGGGGCTTTCCATCTGAGTCAGAAAGACAAAAGAAGATTTAAATGCATTAAAACTGTGACTTAAAAACTCTACAGAGTCCCTGAGAACAGTCTAAATCTGCATACAGAGATCTGACAAAAGATGTTATTCAACTAATTGGTTGTCCAGCTCTTCAACACTCATTTCCAAAGGAGTGAAATTAATGTGAAGTTTTTGTGAGAGTGTTTTACTGAGCACTTTAGAGTTTAATGATATGTGAAGTCGCTCCAGGGGAGGAAAAAGAGTAAAAGCAAAATTAAAAATATCTCATGTTCTCTGCCATTTAAATAGTGATACCATGGGTACCAGTTTAGCTTAGTGGGTGAACAGGTGTTACGGATTCAAATATTGGGAATGGATACAGGAGGAAAACCAAAATAACCACACTGGTCCGGCCGGGTCAAGTCAAACGATGATTTAATGAACACACGCGTGGGAGATGGACACCATACAGCAGACAGCATCAGATCTCAAAATGGTGGAGCCTTGATCAAACTCTTATAGCCTCTAGTGGCCCCCACCTAATCATAAAAGCCTAAACATTCACATCTTTCTCACACAGCGCCTAAGCTACGACCTTGGCTCCCTGTTTATCTGCTCCTGATGAGATGGGGCAGTATGCTCTGTTCTCTTCTAATCAGACAAATAAGGCGATGACTTTCTGTGAACAATATTTCTTATAACTCAGCAGTATAATGCATCATAAAACAATATCATCCATTCACAATAAATCAGCAGTCTAATGTAATGCAAATCAATTTACCAAATGTAATAGTTATCACCTTCTTCTAATTCAGGAGCATAATGCAAACTAAAACTACATAATAATTCACAATCTTTAATTAGGGGTCTAACATGGCATAAAATAATATTATAGTCCGACAATTCCCCCTGTTGAGCTCTTTAGACTTAAAGAGCTCACTTACACCCTGCAATCCAGTGTTGCCAGGTTCATTTCTCCTTACTCCTGAGGCCCTTTGTCCCCCTGTTGGGTGAACCATATGTGAGATGACCTCTGTGTTTGCGCAGTTCAGATGCAAGAAAAACTTTTATTACAACAACAACAGTAGGTACAGATGATACTCCCATCACTCCCCAGTTCTCCCACAGCTTTATTTCGGTGCTACCTTATACCCTCCAAACGTACTCAGACTAGAACCTCTGTCCGAGGAGCTTTTAACCTTTATTTTATGGCTGTAGGCACCAGTGTCTTCCAGTCGGGTAATCCTCTGCTCTTGTTTCCTTCAACCTCAGGGGTTAGACAACCCTTCAGTCGTTGCACAGATCAGGGGATTATTCTGCCCCGATTTCAAACAATGATCTGTGTATTCTGGGATCACAGCTGTGTTCCCCAGGAAAAGGAACAGAAAGGTGTTCCCCTTTCGCCCAAGAGCCTATCGAACCTTGTTAGTCTGGTGTTCCCGGATTTCCGTCAACCCCTTCATGATTATTGCTGTGTTTATGGGATCCATCCTTTTGAGGTGACTAATTGGAGCCCAAAATGCCATGACACTTGAACCCCGTTGATGTTTCAGCAGTCACCGTATCTGTCTCTGCTGCGAAGGATCCTCGTATATCTGTGACCTCGTCTGGTGTCTGTTCCTTTCTCTGTAAGAGACAGAAAACCAAAACACCTCTCTTCCTAGCTCTAACAATCTAATGTTGCTGTCTACTGATCTTTTCGTGGTTCAGAATTTGTTTAGAATATTCAGAATGTCCCAAGGACTTATCCTAATTATAATGTATGTATGTGTGTAAGCGTGTTTGCATTTAGCCCGCTGCACTCAAGGCATTTCCTACACTTTATCAGTCCGGACTATCGCCGAACGAAGCTTATGACCTTCAAAAAACCGAGTGCCAACTCATTATAAGCACATTTGCAAGATATGTATAAAAATGATTAAACCCACTCATTCTAATAAAAGACATCAAAACAAATTAGCCATTTCTAATTCTAACATGTGTCAATTCAACCAAGCTAGAAAATTAAAAGAAAAGGTTAGTGACCTCATATCTTAGAAAGTATCAGACTTTCTCCTATCCAGTGTCGTTGCTCCAGTCTTGTTATCCTGTGTTAGGGAATAAAATCAATTTAATTGTCATATTAGATCTGTTCAACTCCTGGCTCCGCCCAGAGCCTGCGTCTTCACAATCGTCTACAAACAAAACCTGTATTATTATGAACTTCACTTCAACATGAACTTGTTGACTACTTTTGACACCTGTAGATAGAAGATTAACATCCGGTTATAACAATCACTGTAATACAAATGTTAATATGTCAATAGCTTCAATAAATGTTCAATGCAATGCTTGTTATATGATTCTGATGTAACAATAATGCTAATGCTAAAATAACAGTAAAACACACCCTTTTTATCCCTTACTAACCACATCACGGGAATCTATGTTTTAATTCAGCCATCAAGCTCACCTCATTCATCACTGAGCCCCACCGGCACTGGCATTTGACATGGTGGCGCTGCATATTCTTCCTTTAATGTCACTATTTTCAATCTGCTAATTAGAGTGTTTAAACATGAAGTAGACTGCGTCCACAACAAGTCAATACAACTGTGAATGTGGCCAATTATCAATCTATTACCAATCAATAACAAAAAATAGCTTTAATTTTATGCATGCTTTTAGTCAACCACTCACCCACAGGATCTCCAATCCCAGAAAATTCCTTCTCCTCATTTAATGAGTCTGTCCTCCTTCCATGCCCTGGTAACTGGTCCATCCAGAGCCATATCATCTTGAAATATACATACAACAAGCCAAACCACACCTTGGTCACACCAACCCTTTTCCGCCCTAAAGATGTCCAACGCCATCTTAGTCTGGACTGTCAAAGGTGACTTTAACGCTGACTATTCCGACAATCCATTTATAACATTTCCTGGTCAGATTAGCCAATCCCTGCACACTGGAATAAACATAATCAACATGATCAACATTTTTCCTGCGTGTTTTTCACCATCTTATTGATTCCAACGCTCCATCCTTATGTGGTTTGCTACATTATGTTTATCTAGAACTCCACTCTGTCTCTAAATGTTTGAAGAATTTTTCATATTTGGGTCAAGTTTTAAGAATTTGACCATACGTGAAATTAATTATGTTATCACCCCCATCGGGGCTTACCTTTCCCACTTCTGATGATATTCCTCCCTATTCTTTGCAATTCCCCATTTTTTGTGGCGAGAAACTGTTGGTGTGGTCAAGTGGGTGCTGTAAAAACAAAAGCTCAGGACAGAACAGTTATCAGTCATGTACTTCATACAAAATTAGCATATATTAAATTTCATATTGATCCTCTGAGTGTAATGGTACATTTTAATTTGAATTTATCAAAGCTAAACACAATAATTTTTCTTTATTTTGCTCTTGTTCTTGTGCAGCACCACATCTCAGCACATGCCCCTGTCGGTTCTATCTTACTTTTCTAAATTGTTGACTATTTCACTGGAGAACCTAAATGACATGGACCAGTGTTTGTTATTACATATCTCTATTTTAAATGTGACAAGTCTATCATTCCCCTGTTATTCATAGACATTAATAGAAGTCTTTTTTTACTTTTTTTCTATCAAAGTTAATTGGCTTTTCTACAGTGGCCTGCTATGGTTAATAATAACATATTCAGTCTTGAATGAAATCAAAGCTTCTCTTCACTTTAGCATTTAACATTCCCAACAATATAATGTGCTGCATTAATCGAAACACAGCTAATAAAACACAATTTTCTTGATGGAAACATCAGTAACTCAAAATTAGCAACCAAAGGGTTAAGTCTGCAGTTCACACTCATGTGAAGCTACAGCCTCCCCCTTTAGTCTCTGTCCTCCTTCTACTCCTGCAAAAACAAAACAAAGCAAGACAAAACATCCACCCTTCTGTTACAGGCTGGGTGAATTGTTTGTGAGCATTTACTAATCCTAAAGTCGGTATCGTTCTTGTCTCAGTATCAAGTCAGTTAAAACTTTTAGTCGTCAGTCCATCACAGTCCAGTCACATGCATACATTCACACACATTCATACCAGATATTGCTGATAATGGAGTCTCACACGCAACCTATTCGAGGCTCCATCACCAGCAAGATGACGTCATCATTTTTAAAGGAAAACAGTTCCTTGTTTTTTTTGACTGGATTGACTCGCTGCAATCCTTTTAGCCTCAGGACTTCTCATGTGATCAATGTCCCATATAAGTGAATTTCTCCCAAGCCCATTATAATCATGGAGAAAAATACTTTGCAACTGTTTTCAGTAAGAATGTTTTATAGCGCTTTAGAGTTCAATCTCTCAGGCCTGGATTAAAGAGCTGATTTGTTAAATCAGGAACTCACAAAATACTAAAATATCACCACCGGTGGATCACTCCTCTCAGATGTTCTTATTTCAGTGCACTGTAACAAAAGCAAAAACAAACGTAACCAATAAAATACTCATATAATAACAAATACTGGGGCCCGTTGGAAACATGTCCAAGCATAAAACCATCTTTCTCTCTCTTAGAGAAAGAAAACAATCCAAACCTCACTGATAAAATCAACCTAGTGTTAAGCAAAACCCAAAATCAACCAAAACTTCACCAGAAAGTTTTTCTCTGTCCAGGGACAATATTGTGCAAGCATACAGGTACCGTAACTTCTTTTGCACTGACAAAAACGTGTTGGACTTATTTGATTCAATAGTGGACACCAGTTGCACACAAATGTTTTGCTTTGGTAAAAACTTAAACAACTGAGTTAAATCAACACAACCTTTTCATTTTCAGTTAACCTGTGCATTTTGAGTTCATATTACACGATTAAGACATGTTCAGATGGAGTAAGTTGAGCTCCTGGAATATTTTAATCCTTCACAATTCTGTCATTTTATTTCAACACTATTTCAATAACTTTTATCCAAATTCTACTTGGTCCCTTAAATACTACATGTTGTCTTCATATTGCCTACGGTTCAACAAAGTCTAAATTCTGATTACCATAAAAATTGAATGGGTCTACAACAACTACCATCCTCCTATCTTTATCCTAATTGCACGAGGGCTGGGAAATAACTCTAAAGTGATAGGTTACGAGGCAGGGTGCACCCCGAACAGGTCACCAGTCTATCACCTAGAAACAAACAACCATTTACACTTACATTCACAGATAATTTAAAATCATCAATTAACCTAGCTCTAACAGCTGCATGACTTTTCACTGTGGCAGGAAACCAGAATACCCAGAGAGAAACCACTGCAAACTAACCAGACTGTGGACTTGCACCCAGGACCTTCTTACTGTGGAGCAACAGCACTCACCAGCATGCCAACAATGTAGGAAATACAGGGAAGCTATGATTTCCTGTTGAATTTTGTACAGATCTTTAAAGCCTGAGGCAATTGTATTAAATACATGTGGGATGCTTACGTAAATCCAAGGGCTAGCCCCCTTTTCTTCTTTTTATTTTATATTTTATTATTGTTATTATTTTTATTTTTATTTATTTTATTTTATTTAGTGTGTTCCTCCTTCAATTAAATCTCAATCACAAAAATGTGGCGCTCCGAAGTAAGGCCCACACCGTTAATTCATCATTTTCACTCTGTACCACTGCTCCTTATCAGGCTGTGCGAAGCACAGTAAACAATTCAGTCGAGGCCTTGAGCCATAAACAGACATCACTCACAGACATTGTTTTCATAACCAAACTGCTCTAGACCCTGTCCCCTAAATCTACACAAATGCCCTCTGGGTGACATGAAATGCATTTAACCAATTAACAATCAATGGCTTCTTGTTGTTGTAACAAATTCTGTATTTGGACGTTTGTGTGCAGCATTTTGCGTATCAGCATAGCATTTGTTAGCAAAGCATTCTTCATTGCATCAGCGTGTGTGTATCACTCTTCATTGTACAAACATGTGTATGTATGTGTGTGTGTGTGGATCACTTCTCAGTGAATTGAATCAGCATTTCGATTTGTGTGCGTGTGTGTGTATCATTTCTCAGTCAATCAACAAGTGCATATGTGTTCATATGTGTGTTTCTCTTGCTTCTGAGTCAGTGTATGTAAATGTGTGTGTTTGTGTTCATCACTTTCCTGTTCTGGTGTTCTGGGTAAACCATGGCCTGAAGCGCGCTCTGGGGTCCTGCCTCCCCCTTTTCAGTCCGTTTGCGTCCATTGGTGCTGCTGCCCAAAGTTCTCTCCATACTGGTTCTGGCCCCAATTGAGGCAGTCCTTTTCTCCAGTGTCCTGCATCTTCTCCTTGTCCAGCTTCTCCTTAACTTGACCCTTTTTTGCTTCTGTAGCCCCTTCAGGGTTTGCTCCTGCTGTTGGAGCTTCTCGTCAGGTTTGGCAACCTCCTGCTCCAGCAAGCTCTGGCCTGATTTAAAGTCCTGTATCTGGGACTCTAAGCCTGACTGATGGGTTCGATTAGCAGCCAGCTCCTCCTGAGCCATGCTCAGTTTCTGCTCTGATGTCTTGAGCTCTCACTGAGGGCAGAAACCTCAGAGTCTTTTCCGTATATGTCAGATTGAAGTTTGTTGATGTTTTCCTTGCTTTGCTCCACGGCCTTCTGCAGCTCTGCTGTTCGGCTCTTCTCAGAGGTCAGCTCCTGGCTGAGCCCCGACACCTGTGCCTTCAGCTTATGTTCTTCTGCTGCTTTTGTCCAATCTGAGGTGCCTTCTGACCTCAGTTACTCCTCGTGTCTCTGGCACGCCCTTTTTGCTGCCCGATCTTCCGTGTTGGTCCGTCACTGTCCTGCACAGTTTTAATGCAGAGTTGTTAAGGTCAGCATTCTTTTGCTCGGCCTCACTTTTCATCCGGGCTTAACAGGCGTCTCGTCACAGCTCTGTCAGCTGAAGCTGTCTAGAAATCTCCCCCGTGTAGTGAAACGGGCCTTGGGTTCTCCGTCTCCGCTTCATGAGATCTTTTCCTGCAGCACTGTTGACATTTTCAGGTTGTTGTTGTGGGTCCAGCTGCTGTAGCATTTGGTCAGGGTCACATCAAAGATGGTAGAAGGGAGAGCAAAGATGGTAGAGGGGAGAGCAGGAGTCCAGGTCAGCCTCGGCTTTCCGGGCCGACAAAGCAGCCTGTAATTAAGCATAAAGAGAAAAAACAAAAACAAAACAAAAACAGACGAACAGGAAAATGATGTTGTTTTGGCTGTGTTATTCAGAGAGGGGCCAGGCCCTGTGTCAGCCTTCTCCCCCCCCTTTTTTTTGTTTTTTCTCACTATATAATCAACTCCTAACCCACCAAATTGACAGGACAACACAGGTATACATTAAAATTCTTAAGATCATGTTTAATAATTCAAAAACGAATTTTATTTCATTCAGTAATCTCTTGTATTAATCAATCATAGGAAAACATGTCACAATTTGACTCTTTTAACTACTAAATTTGTTGTTTCATCACTGGTTTGTGATTTACCAGTGTCTGTCTTTTTGAAGTCAAGTTGTTGTCCTGCAACCCAGAGAGTTTATTTGTTAGTAGTGGATAGACTTTATCATTTAACATCAGGTGTATGTTAAGTTTTGCTGCTTTAAGCTTGCTGGAAAATCTTCACGTGTTCATGAATGTAAGCTGTTTCTTCATTGCGTGTGTGTGCGTTTGTGGGTGGGTTATTTTAACTTTTTCTCAAACAAGGCATTTCTCTAATTGTGTGTGTTTTTAATTTTGTTTCCCAAATTTTGATTTCCCACCTTAAATAACAGCATTCCATGTCTTCAGCCAGGAATTAGAGCTTGCTTGTGAGATTCAGGGACACATGGTGCCAAAAACAATTCAGTGAAAAACTTGCCTGAAAATTTCCGTGATGGTAACCGATAACTGGAGGAGAAGATGTCCTTTAAGCTTCTTTTTCGGGTGGGGACAAAGTGAGAGATCAAACTGTAAAATTTTGAGCCAGAGCTTGGCCTGTCTGTCATCCCAATTTTGTTAATCTATCCTTTTGCTGCTGTACTCAGGTCTCCTGGTTGAGAGAAATCCACCTGTATTAAGAGACTAAAACATTCATTTACTATTTTTCTTAAAACATCCATTTGGTTCATCTGCCTAGATTTTACTCTCTCTCTTGGTGCATAGTTCACACAGTCAGGCAGTTGCCTTTTATGGGCATGCAAGTTTCCGGTCACTTACCCCCAGCAGCTGCGAAGCCGTCTCTCCCATATCAAAACTCAGCCAAACATTAAACATTCACCGTAGTCATTCAAAACTTTATTTATAATATTATAATCAGCAAAATCAGCGTTTTAATTACAGGCATGTATCATTGTTTGCAAATCATACGTATATAAAACTCAATAACCCGCTAAACAGGAAGTCCTCTGTGGGCTTCACAGCAGCCACCTCATTTGCATGTTCACACACTATCTAAAAATAGCTCGCAGCGCACTGTCGTCACACACAACCTCGTTTCACACTCAACTCTCTATCTTATTTTACAAAGACGTCTTATATTTACAATCACTCTCAGGCCTGAAAGTTTTAGCGCCTACACAATTTTGACAAATTTAAGATAACGGGTCCAACCGAAGAAAGTCCAACTTTTTTGTAATCAATTAACCAGTATCAGCCTCTAACTGTATCTGGCCTCATCTCTAAAGTCCCTAACTCAATTTAAAGTGTCCAAAAAAGCGCAGATAAGGAGACTCTAACTCCTAGCTTGTTCCAGGATGCCCTGTACCCCACAGTCAAGCCAACTGAACTAACCCTGTTCGCCGACAGGTCAAGGTCGCGCGTCCGCGGCCAGGAGGGAGCGTAACCTCCGGGCTATGCGCCTCTTAGTGGACTCTAACCACCGTTCTAACAAAATTTATAATACTTTTAAACAACAGACAACACCCAAAAAACAAGAGCATGACTGAGGCAGATGCAACGTTATGGACATTGGAGACTCTAACTCGCAAAATGACCAACACAGATGCAATCTTTAGACCAATGGAGACTCTAACTCACAAAATAACCAATTCCCTATCCAACTACCTGAGACTCTAACTCAGTATTATTACCTTTACTTGAGACTCTAACTCAGTATTATTACCTTTACTTGAGACTCTAACTCAGTATTTTTACCTTTACCTGAGACTCTAACTCAGTATTTTTACCTTTACTTGAGACTCTAACTCAGTATTTTTACCTTTACTTGAGACTCTAACTCAGTATTTTTACCTTTACCTGAGACTCTAACTCAGTATTTTTACCTTTACCTGAGACTCTAACTCAGTATTTTTACCTTTACTTGAGACTCTAACTCAGTATTTTTACTTGTAACCGTACTTCAAATTTCAACACTCATGAGATTTTTTCCTCAAAATCAAAACAGACACTCACCGGCAACTTTTACTGAATAGACATTTAATTTTATCGTCCAATTCAGCACACTTCGGATAAAATCAACAGGCCTGTGCCTACCTCTTTTATAAAGGCGCCTGTCCACTCAGTTCGATTGCCGGATAATGTCTGCCCGTCTGACCACCTCGGACCGTCCAAGCCTCCAAAACTTTCCTCCTCAATACCACAGGACGAGCCCCCAAAACTGTTACGGATTCAAATATTGGGAATGGATACAGGAGGAAAACCAAAATAACCACACTGGTCCGGCCGGGTCAAGTCAAACGATGATTTAATGAACACACGCGTGGGAGATGGACACCATACAGCAGACAGCATCAGATCTCAAAATGGTGGAGCCTTGATCAAACTCTTATAGCCTCTAGTGGCCCCCACCTAATCATAAAAGCCTAAACATTCACATCTTTCTCACACAGCGCCTAAGCTACGACCTTGGCTCCCTGTTTATCTGCTCCTGATGAGATGGGGCAGTATGCTCTGTTCTCTTCTAATCAGACAAATAAGGCGATGACTTTCTGTGAACAATATTTCTTATAACTCAGCAGTATAATGCATCATAAAACAATATCATCCATTCACAATAAATCAGCAGTCTAATGTAATGCAAATCAATTTACCAAATGTAATAGTTACCACCTTCTTCTAATTCAGGAGCATAATGCAAACTAAAACTACATAATAATTCACAATCTTTAATTAGGGGTCTAACATGGCATAAAATAATATTATAGTCCGACACAGGCAACCGCATGCCACATGACTGAGACGCACCGACCAAGTTTGAGACCGACCCGTGGCCCTTTGCTGCATCTCCTCTCCCTCTCCACAAACCTCATCTGGGCTTTTCCCTCTCAGTTGTTCAGCATCCGTGCCTTCTTGTTTTTCGGACTCCACAGACGGAGGGCTAGCTCGGACTGTGGCCCATCCATCACCAGAACTCTCAACGTGCTCATTATCATTTGTCTTTGTTTCTGTAATGGACCAAAATATAAAATCAAATTATTTAACACATGATCCTGTTCACAAGATGTAGGAAGTAGCTCAAAAGTTTTCGCACACAAAACTATACAAACAACAAGGGGAAAAGGCAAGCAACCCAGGGATAGCTGAAGGGTCTGTGTGGCAGCTAAAGCTTAAAATGCATTATTTTAGCACATCATTAATGTCAGTTTTTAAATGCTGTGAATCAAATTTTATGTAAATTTGTCAAAATACTTAAATTTTTAGATTGTAACCTTTCTTTCCCTGCACGGACATCACCATGTCTTGTACTTTCTTGTACCGCAGCAGTGACTGTTTCAGTTCTTCAATTTTACGATCCTGCAAAGGAAAAGGTAATGAAAAAGAAAAATGAGGTCAGTTTATCCCCCCCCCCGGAGCAGCTTTGGGTAGCTGGGATGTGATACACGGTGAATCCTAGTTGGTCACATGTACCTTTTCTTCATTTGCTGCCATCAAAGACTCCACTGCCTTCTTCATCCTCTGGACTTCCACATCTAGAGAGGAGAGAAAAAGATTAATGAAAGAGTTCCTGGTGTGAAGTTTGAGGGTGTTAAAATGTGAGGATATGTAAAATTTAAACATACAGGATGCAACATTACAGGCTGTCAGTCCAGCAACATCACGGCCACACTGCTTTTTAGAAACCAAACGTACACACAGTGTTGGTGTGAGCGGGTGTTTTACATGTTAACCTTTGCTCAAACATTTCCACTTTTCAACACACTGACACACACTCTGATAGCGGTCCCTTTCAGTACTTGTGTATTTTGGCATACCTCAGCCTTTTCTACCAGTTTCCCTTCTTTCTTCACAGCCACCCTTTCACTGAGAACATTTCTGATACTTTAGAAAACAGATGGATGAACAGAACTTTTTTTGTCCTCCACTTGTTCAGTTTCCTAATTTTTTTACACTGCAAATTATGCTTATATCTCTCAAACTGTTATTGTTGGCAGTAGGGATGCACCGATACCGATACTGGTATCGGGTATCAGGGGCCGATACTGTAAAATGTGTGTGTACTCATACTCGTAAAAGTTAACCGATACCATGAACCGATACCAACTTATTTCATTAATCAGAGGGAGGCTTGTCATTTCTGTTGTAGTTTTTTAGATTGGCCACTAGGGGGCCAATTATTATTTTATTTATTATTTATTTTATAATTTTTTATATTTTATTATTTATTTAATAATAATTATTTTGTTTGTTTGTTTACAATATGGACACTCTGCAATAATTTAAAAGTTTATTTTATTCGCAAACCTAATTTGTATTTATTTTATTCCAAACAGAAGTGTTTATTTATTATTCTGAAAGCTCGAGACAGTGCCAATAGTTCAGTGATATTTTGTAAAATTACAAAGTGGAGACTCTGCAATAATTTAACAGAAGTGCTTATTTTTCACTTGAAATTTTTTTGTGGTCATTTTTATTAAGATTTTATTTTTTATCGGCAGGGAATATAATAAAACCTGTCTTCCAATTAATTGTATTTGTGTGTGTGTGTGTGTGTGTGTGGTAGAAGTATCGTTTTTTTGTACTCTGTATCGGCAAGTACTCAGATCCAAGTATCGGTTTGAAAAAATTGGTATCGTTGCATCCCTAGTTGGCAGTGAAACAAAAGGCCAAAACTTTGAGATAAATCTACTCAAGGATGACTACAAACAAAGAAAATCCTTCTTCTGGAGTGAACCTGATAGAAAAGCTGCAGAATGACCTCAAGAAACTCATTTATACTGAAACATTTTGAGAATCTGGCTGAGCAGAAGCAGTCCTAAGGATAAACTGTCTGTTAAACATTAAACTGGTCTGGTCTACAGCTACAAATGTTTATTCAAGGTTACTTCTACCCAAGAAAAGTTTGACTAGTTATTAAACTCGGGGGCCTCGCTTATTTTTCCTCACCTGCACTGTAAATGTTTAAAAGGTATGCTCAAGACATGAAGGTAGCTTGTGTTTTTGCTTTAGTCAATAGGATTCTTAAAATGGACACTTGTAATTTGTACTTCAATATAGAGAATCATGGAGAGTGCGTGTGCTGTGCATGAAAAATGAAACTGTTCTATACAGATGAATGTAGAGTATAGTATATATAACTGATGGGAAAGTGGACATTTATTAAGACAGCTGTACATGAAAGAAACTGAAAAGCACAACAGCAGGACAGGTTAGCAGGGTGCACACACACGCACACACAGGTTGCTGGTGAAGAGAGGTAGGTGATTAACGTTGGAAGACATGAGTCAGAAGGTGGAGTAAGCAGTCTGAAGGGTCACAACAAACAGTTCATTCTTCATTCCTGCTAACAACACAAGGCAAACTGTTCTTGTTGCTGTTGTAGCCGGGCATTAAAAACTCAGTGACAAGATTCGTGCCATTAAAAAAAAAAAGTTGAGATGTGGCGCGCTGTGGTCGGGTACTAGCACTGCAACTGGTTATAATGGACAAGCAGAGTTCAGATGGCTCATGCTCGTTCATGCAAATAGGGGTGGAGGTGAGTGCAATAATAAAATCACGGACATAAAAACCCCCCTTATGTTTTTCTTTCAGCCTCTTTCTAAGAGTTTCATCTGGATGAGAGACTAAACAGGACAAGAAATTATAAAATTGGTGCCTAGTAAATGCAGACTTAAGGAAGTGGTGTTTCTGATTGCACTTGACTTAACCATGCATTACAGCAAAATGCAGTAATGCGTGGTCAAGTAAATTATTTGCAAAAATACATACATTTTTGAGCGTGAAAACAGAATCTAACCAGATTTAATCGTTTTATGCCTCAAAAATTAAAAAGAAGAAGAAGAAGAGGTGCCAAAGGGAGAGGTCAAAAAACCATAATCATACAGCAAGCACAACAGTCATCCTGGGAAAAGCCGACCTTCATCGCCTGGAGTTTGTGCTCTTTCCTCTGTTTCTCATACTGCATCTGGCCCATTTTGATTTTCAGGCTAGAAAGTTTGGCCATTAGTGACTAGCAGTAAAGAGACAAGCCACGGAAAGAAGAAGAAAACAGAAATGGGAAGGAGAGAAGATAAAAAGAGATCAAGAAATGTTGAATATCTAAATTTCCAGGAAAATGACCACTAAAGCAGATTAAAAGTAGGCACCGCAACAAACAACAAAACCCCCAAAGCTACACGCAGTTACTACATGCAGTTCAAGAAGCATACGATAGAAAACATCCAAAGCAATCATCTGGAAAATTCTAGTAAGCAGAGTCCCTCCTTCACCTTTTCTAACGTCAGCATATAAAAGGGTGGTGGCAGTCTGATAGTCAGCTGGCCTTCACCTAGTTTAGTTTAGCTTTTTGTGTTCTTGGTTAACTTCTCTTTTCAAACTGTAAAACAAACAATTTTCTTGTCTGTGTTGTAACAATTAAGGGTCCATTTGATATTTGAACTCGTTTCCTTTTGCAACCAAAACCTAAATTCACAGCATTCAAACAGCCATGAGAATCTCTGAATGAGAAGGAAAAAAAATCCTAAATAACACGAAAAAATCTTAGATGTTGTTAATGGAATTGGATTAAGAGGCAAAAGGGTGACAAACTCTTTGTGACCAGGAGAGAGGAAAAAAACATGGTGGTTAGTAATCCCCCAGCCTCTGACTGACCACCTTCAAAGCAATTGCATCAGTTACCTGGCAGAAGGCAATTTGACTCAAAATAACTGAACTCCTTCTCAGACAATTTGGTAAAGGTTTGTCAATATGTCATCTAATTCATAACACCCCATTACACTGCAATCAATCAGAGTCACTGTTCCAGTGAGTGCAAATCATCTATGATGAGCCTTTTTGCAATAGAGGACTCAAGTCAGTGGCTGCATTGTGGTTATATCCCACATAAAAAGGAAGGCTGCTGAGCACCAGTGTCATTTTGAAGAAGTTGAATCACCATCCTGCAGCAGTGTGGCACCATTTGTGGAGGAACTTTGAAATTTCTGTTTCAAATTTATGATGTTCTGGCTGGACCCTGAATATAAATACATTTTTGATGCAAAATTCTGTGTACGTAGACAGCAACAGATTGGCCACATATGTCAACAGATTTGCAACTTTTGCAGATTAATCACAAACACATTGCAAGTACAAAAAAATTCCAAAAAGTTAGAACTCCTATGGACAGAAAGTCCATAGGAGGTGTAGAAGTGGCAGAAGCTTTTCGTTTCAGTGGTCTCAGAATCTCCTCTCTGCTTTTCAAAGATGATGTGATTAAGCTGGCTTTATCAGATGATGGCCTCCAGCTCACACTAGAGCAGTTTGGAGCAGAGTGTGAAGCAGTGGGAATGAGAATCAGCACTTCCAAATCTGAGGCCATTGTTCTCAGGCGGAAAAGGGTGGAATGCCCACTCTGGGTCAGGGATGAATTCCTGCCCCAAGTTGAGGAGTTTAAGTATCTCGGGGTCTTGTTCATGAGGGAGGAGAGAATTGAGTGGGAGATCGAAAGATAGATTGGTGCTCTGGGTGCAGTGACGCGGATGCTGTGCGGGTCCATTGTAGTGAAGAGAGAGCTGAGCGTGAATGTAAAGCTCTCAATTTACCGGTCGGTGTACGTCCCATCTATGGTCACGAACTTTGGGTAGTGACTGAAAGAACGAGATTGCAGATACAAGGGGCAGAAAAATTAGCTTTTACTGAGTGGCTGGCCTCTTCTTAGAGATAAGGTGAGGAGTTCAGCCATCCGGGAGACACTTAGATTAGAGCCGCTGCTCCTCCATGTTGAAAGGAGCCAGTTGAGGTGGCTTGGGCATCTGACTAGGATCTCTCCTGGGCGCCTCCTGGGTGAGACATCCACCACCTTGAGGAGGTCCCAGGGCAGATGCAGGACATGCTGGAGACATATCTCTCAGCTGGCCTGGGAACACCTTGGTATTTCCCTGAAAAAGCTGGAGGAGTTAGCCAGGGAGAGGGAGGTCTGGGCTTCTCTGCTTAGGCTGCTGCTCCAATAGTGTAACAGAGCCCCGGATAAACGAAAGAAAACATAGATGGATGGATGAATAGATTGCATTCAGTTTCCCCCCTCCCCTTCAGATTTTACACAGCATCTGAACTTTTTAGGAATTAGGGTTGTAAATGCCAACTCAACCCCATTTCAATTTAAAACCGACACTGTATTATCACCATTTTGATCCATCAAAGCCGCTCTGCAAATACCAGCTGACTGAGTGATCACAGTCCTCGTCCACATCTGCAAAGGAACCATTTCCAAGGCAACAAGATCCAAATGCTCATTGCATAGTTGCAAAAATTCTGGCTGTGCTGTGGTCTCAAACCACTGTTTTCCCTACTGTGACTACAGAATAATACTATACAAATAGCAGCTGAAATGGTTGCATGAATAACTTTATCCAGGTAACAAGAGATGTACAGATATTATATTTTTTTAAAGGGCATAAAAGAACATTTCAGCTGTTAAGTATTGACTTTAAACAGAATGGTGGATTTTGGCTGTTTAAAAAAGGGTAAAACTAGTCCTTAAGATACATACACAGCCAGTAAAGTGCTCTGGGATGACTCACCTTAGTGGATTTAAGTTTCTTTTCATACTGTAGTTTTTCAGTCTCCAGTTCAGTCAGTCTGTACCGCAGCTCATTAATTTCAAGAATCAAATCCTGACAAAAGAAACAAAGAACAGGTCACACCTTAAATACTGAAGGATATTCCCCCCCCCCCACACACACACACACACACACATTTTTTTGTCCTCTAGATAAAAATTTAACTCTAAGATTCCAAAATGAAATTTAAGTGAATCATTTTAACATCTCATTAACTGCTTCCATCTTGCAAATGTGACTTGTATCAGCAAAAAGTTCTATAAAGTGACTACAAATGCATTTGAAAGCAGCAAATCAGTGCTTCCAAGCAGCAGCAGTGACAAAATGAGGGGAAGCTGCTTGTAGAAAAGAAGTGATTTATGTGCTGTGAGGCGGAACACGGACAGCAGCTTTTTGTTCCAGCGGGGTGGAAAAGATGGCCGCGCTGCTACAACAAGACCATGACATGTTTGAAAGCTTTCCAGACATTCTGCTCGGTCTATCTGGGAAGCAGAGAGCTTCCCATCTCTAGTAAACAAATGACTGACAACATCTTTATAAAAATCTTGTCTAATAAAGTAACAAAAAAAAATCCAATTAATATTACAATAATGTGGGTATACCGTCAATGGCTAGTTTAGCAAATACTAACAAGGAATAAAAATGACTTTGAGACTGATAATAAGACGGGATCCTCTCTCCCCGAGATTTAGGACAAAATAAATGAGTGTTTCATTATTGTTGAGCCTGTGTGTGTCTGTGTGTGTGTGTCTGTGTGCGTTAAGTGAGATAGAAAAGAAACATTCAGAAACAAAGAGGATTAGTTCACCTCGCTGTCCCTAAATCCGTCATCAAAGTCAAGCCTCTCTTTTTTCATACTGTTGAGTTTCAGCTTAAGGTTGGACACTTCAGACATAAGCTCAAGCTTCTGAGTCTCCAGAGTAGTTCTACACAGAAGCTCCTGTAATAACAAACAAATAATCTGTGTAAACAACACTGGTAGTACAGGAATTATTGTGTAAAGGTGGAGACACAAAAAGTCATTTGCAAAGCCTCAATGAGTAACAGTTTTAACAAGACGCCCCTGTTACATCCACTTATAAACTTAGCACAGCAGTGCACACAGTAGATGTTTACTTGACAGGAGGGTGTGAACTCAGCTCTTCCAGTTGAGAGTCAGCACCACCCAAACTTTCCCGTCCTCAGAGTGTAAGACAAACACACAAACACACACAGACCTGTTGCAGCATCTCCTCTGTGGCGTTGAGCTTCTCCCTGTGCTCATCCAAACACAAGTCCAGATCCCGAATCTTCTCCCCCTGAGCCTCAACCTGGTCTGTCAGTACACTCACCTGCATGAACACAAGGTAACACATTTTTAGAAAGGACAGCAAAGCCTGATATTAAACAAACCAAGGGCCAAGTTATTAAAGAACATGATGAGCCAAAGTTATCAGTTCCACTCTTTGTACTATTATAGATTTTTAAGAGTTTCAAGTCAGAAGAGAAATCTCTCTTAGTACGTCAGGGGTGGCGGCAGCTTTAGAATCATGCAATCAACATATACAGATACCCTGCTCCTAAAAACAGTGAGGGAGAGAACTAAACAAATCTGATCACAGTTCAAGTGCAATAAATCTTTTGCATGTGGGGCAGAAACACGAGCAAGCTTTGAAACCTCCAGTTAGGTTTTACAATGTTTCAGTTCCTTTCCAGATCCTGGAGAGTCCACCTGTAGCTACCCATAAATTATACAAACACTGGCTAATAATTACATTAGTAACCATTTGCCACCCCAGGGAAATTCTTTAAAAATCAACAAACAAAAATGAATTCAATAATAAAGCATTATGTGAACTATTATTCAGAAATTTGCGGTTTCTTGACGTTTTCAGAGCAGCAGCAGATTTATTGAGTTTATTAAGGACGTCAGGCTGTGCTCCATTTTCACCTTTTAACTCTGCGTTGGTTTAAGTACTAGGAGTATTTTCTTAAGTAAAACAATATTTATCAGTAAGTGTTTTTTGTGTGTCAAACCCCTGACTTAATTTTTAGAGCTTCAAGCATTCTTTCAATGCTTGATGTTGCTAGGTTACAAAAATGGTTTTCTCGCCCGCCATTGTTTACAGTGTTGATAACGCAAGTCCTGCCCCTTCTTGTTTTTGACTGGTCGATGAGAGGGAGAAGTAACATCGATGAGCTTCACAGGACTTTTACAGAAAATAGACGGTGGAGGAGATGGTAAAATTATGGAATTACTGCTAGACAGGTACCTGAAGCACAAGAGACTCCTTATCAGTCTCTAGTCGTGAAAGCCTCTCCTGGTAGTGGTCACCTCCACCCAATGAAATGTGTCCGTTAGACTGGGGAGAGAAAAATAAATTATTAGAAGAACTCTTTAATGTCTACTAATGTTCTCAGCTGAAATTCTTCACATCAAAGTGCCTGAGCAGCTACACCACTTCACCCTGCACAAATAAAACCTTACATGGTTGAAATGGAGAGCTCACATTCAGACTGCTGTACACAGAGTGGGTTACAGTATTACACAAAAACTCTCACTGGCCTGCAGCCAGTCACTGCTCTGATTCACAAGAAGTCTGTGCGTTTCTTGCTGCACATCAACTGTGACACCAATACAGCTAATCCATCTTGGATTCCATGGGAACCCAGCAGTACAGGACAATTGTTCTGCGTTTTCGCTTAGCAAACAAGCCATTTGTGGACTTGGATACAAGACTGTTTGCCCACACTGTTCTGTATTAATACAGCTTTAATTTGGCACACGCAACAATCAGAATCAAACCAGCTGTGCTACAGTTTGTTTGAAGGACGTCATGCCCAGCCATCACAGGAGAAACTCCTTCCATGATTTTTTGATTTATTATTAGTCCTTTATTTATCCAGGTAAAAAAATCTCATTGAGATTAAAAATCTAATTTCCAAGAGAGATCTGGCAAGATTACACAACTTGCACCGATTTCAAAAACAGAAAATGCAACACGAGCGCTACAACGGTTTACCCTGAGGCTACACTTTTCTGGATGGCAGAAGAGCAAAAAGTGGTCTGTTTGCTTTAATTTCTAAAGACCTGCTAATAAACTTTATCTCTTTCCATGAATCCAACTGATATTTCTAACATCCACAAGTAAGGGTCTTACCATGTGACCGTGGAGCCACTCAACAAAGCTGTCAGCTGTGGAGTCGGGGATCTGGCATCGTAGACTCTCCCTTTCCTCCGAGTCCATCAACTCTAGGACACTTCTTAGGTCTTCCAAAAGGTGAAGCGCTCGCAAACTACCCATAAAAGGTGACGTAGGCGACTGGCAGTCAAACAAACCATTGGAGTAGTCTATAGCTTTGGAACCTGAGACAAAAGAATCACAACAGGAATAAATATGAGGATAAAATTAGTCCAGAGACAGACTGCAGTGTCATCTTATGCTGCATGTGATGTTTGTTGACAAGCTTTAGTGAGTAAAAGTTCTCATCTGCTAGATTACAGAGGACATCAATCATTTTGTGGCTCAGGCACTAACAGTAATTGAAGAACACAATATAATTTTCCAAAATGTTGGGATGCTGTGTAAAATGTAATCACATTATTTAAAGCCAACACTGAATACACAATTTATAAAAATGTTGAAACTGAATAACTGTCATTAAAAGAAAAAGCGTATGTTAAAAAAAAAAAAGTGTATTTCATAAAGGTTGGAACATGTTTACCACTGTGTTGCATCACCTCCTTTTTTAAGCAACATTTTAAGCCTTCTGATGAGGACACAAAAGGCTGGCAAAGTCACAAATGTTCCATCCTTACAACAGGTTTGCCTCTCCTTTCTGGACCCTTCTTATAGACCTTTGCTACTTTAATTAAAGTAGAATCTGGTTTGGCATAATCTTGCTAACATAATCAAAGATCTTAAAGACATTGTCTGGATGGCAGAACACATTACAATTATGCTGCAGCATCGATAGCACCTTTACAGATTTGCATGTTACCCATGTCACAAGCACTAATACACCTCGTCACATCAATACTGATTGATCAGACTAAAGAACTTTTTTTTCTCTCGACTTTTCACCAGTTCATGTCAAATGATGTCATGCCAAGTCATTTGTGTTATATATATGTAAGGCAGTGACTGGAATAGGTCACAAGGTGTCGCTGTTGAGCTGCATATACATTGTAAATTTTAGCAATTTTGACCATTTGTCCTCTGCAGGACACCGTAGTTCAGAGTTCTTGTTCGCGCGGGCGCCATCTTTGTTCAGTGTTTACTGTGATTTGCAAAGGTAAGCACTGTCAGAGGTGTACTGCATTGGTTTTTTGTTTAAAAATAAGTGTTCCACTGTGTAAAATGGCGGTTTGCTAAGCATATATTGTGTTTGTTGGGAGGTTCATGTATTGTCTGATGAGAGTATGAGCAGTTTGTGTGCATGTTTCATTTGGTAATATCTGCCGCGATTTCGGGCTACATTCCCGCTAGTTAGCAGAGCACTCATTCGGGAAAAGTAATGCAAGATGAAGCATTAGCTTTCCAGCTACAGTTTGCTGGTAGTCCAGCTATGTTAGTTTTGTCTCATACACATTCCTGAGACCGAGGAATTTTGTAAAGACATGATTATTTTTGCTTAATGTGTTTTTTATATATTTGTTGTTGTCTTTTACTATGTCGATAATCACGCAGTGTTTACTGTGATTTGCAAAGGGCCAGCAGCAGAGTTGGAGTGGTGCTTGCCCCAGCATCTGAATAAACGGCGCGGTCCGAGCCACAAATTGAACGCCTGTGTCCGACTGGTCTCTCTACTGTGCACCCCAATCCAACACAAACTTACACAACGCAGAGTCCGGGGTGTAGGGAGGCCCCTGCACTGGTTGGGTTACATCTTTGGTGCCGTGACCCGGATTTGTGGCACTTCGAGACCGGAGAGAAAGCAATGCCGACACCCCCAGCTACGCTGCTGCAGTAAGAGGTGTTGCCGTCTGACGGGGTACTGAACTAAGTATATAACTGCCTGTGCAGCTGTATTACTGGGACTTTCACCTCCCCAGGCGTATCCTTTGAAAGTGAAATCTTGGGGTGGTTTCATTTGAGGGTTTTCTGTCATTGAAAAAAAAAAAAAAAAAAGACTCAGAGACTTGAATTGTAGTGAGAATGTTAACTGATGTTCCCTGTCTATAATGATAATCATCAAATGCGGTTAAGAAATTGCTTCTGATTTGTGTCATTCACAACCTCTGTGTTGAAGATAGTTGTTTAACTGCACTCTGAGTTTAATGCTGTTTTTTTTTGTGAATTCTTTTTTGCGTTATGAGATGATAGTTGTCATACATCTGTGTTGTGTTCTATTTTACTAGAAATAGATTGTACTTACTCACACTGAAAAGCATACAACCCACATACATTTTTTGGTGCAGCTAAATTGGAAATACAGGACAGTGAAAATGATGAGAGACTATGCAGACACTCCGAAGAGGGCACAGCCTCACCTTTTGAATGAAGGGGCAACAGCTAGCGTCCGTACAGTGGACCAACAGTCATCAGTGAAGTCGAAGCTGGTCACCCAGTTCCCCAGCTTCACTGGCCAGCGGCTACAGTATCACACCCCAATCAGGGACCTCACCGACTCTGGGCTGGGCACACAACAGACCCCACCACCAACCATGCTTTCACCCCAGACTGATCTTGGCGTGGCTCCAGCTCATGCCCCACCACTGCCAGCCTATGGAGGCCAAATGCAGGTGCCCTCACACCTATCTGAAATTCGCCCAAGTTCAGTGCCAGCCAATCAGACAAGCCAGTCCAACCACAGCCCTCTAACTACAGCCCCTCCAGTGTTTCAGCCAGATGTACAGATAACTATGCCCCCTGCTTTTTCTCCTCAGGCCAGTGTCCATGCTACACCGGCACCCCATGTTGCCTCATATCCCAACTACCCAGCGGTGCAAAGTACTCAGCAGCCCACCCTGAACCAATCATTTAACACTCCTTACCCAACGATGACCGTTCCATTCAGCTCCCAAGCATACACCAGCCATCTGTATTCCACACCTGCCCCCCAAGCCACCATGCCAAGCCCCCTAACAGTGCAGGGAGTGGGCATAATGAATAATCGTTCTGCAGCCGAGCAGACCCTTGAAAGTTCAAAGCATGGGCTGACCCCCCGTTTGCCCCGCATGCCACTAGCTGCTGTCCATGACTCTCGAGCTCCCCTCCACTCATCTGCTATAAGCTCCAACACTGTCATGCCCCCTATTGTGAATATGACCCATGGAGGTTTTATAGCCCCACCCGGCACCCATGCCTCAATGCACGTACCAACCTCTGCTTTAGACCCCCAAGTTAGTGGACACCCTGGTATACCCCCCCAGCAGGTGCATACCTCTTTAAGTGCTCCTGGCGGGGCTGCAGCCAACGCTAACCCCCCACTAGCTGCCTACGGTGGTTTTATACAGACTCACCAAGTGAAAAATGTCCAAGCCTTCACTGGCAGTGCTGACAGCAAGGTCCTTGTAGAGGACTGGATTCGTGACATGCAGTATCTTCTTGAGGCAATAGAGCTCCCGATTCACCTACGCTTTTCCACGGTGGTGCGTCACCTAACTGGTGAAGCCCGAAAGCTGGTCCTGAATCTACCTCTCCATGTCCAAACACCTGAAAGGGCATTCGAAGAACTGAGAGCAGAGTACGGCGACACACAGAGCTCCTCAGATCTACTAGCGGACTTCTATGAGCGTGTTCAGAGGTCTGGGGAGTCTGCCTGTTCATATGCTATAGCACTGGAGGCAACACTGCGAGCTGTGGAAGAAAACCAAAGAGGAGGCAAGCCTTTCCCTGACCGTGACAGTAAACTCACCCGGCAGTTCATACGGGGGATTAATGATGAAGATGTGTATGCGAGGATCTCGCCAATGAAGCCCCGGCTTTTGAGTTTCCGTGAGCTGCAGGCTGAGCTCCGAAATTTAGCAACAGAAACAAAGAGATTCCAGCCTCAAAACAAGTCAAAGAAAACTTATGCCCAGGTACAAGTGGCATCAGAGTGTAGTGTGAATGTGAAGGCAGAAAAGGCTAAACATTCCTCAGAGTGGTCAGAGCTAGCAGAGATGGTCAAGAAATTAGCATTGAGCCAGGAGGAGCAGATGGCCAAGTTGACCCACCTTGAATCGAGAATTGATGCTCCATCCTCTGCCACTCCACTGAGAGTCCGACCACCTCCTGGGGCTGCAACCCCAATGTCAGTGGTCACATGCTACCGGTGTGGGAAGCAAGGACATATAGCCCGGGTTTGCAGAGCAGTGCTCCCAGGGCCTGATCAGACATGGGCACGCGATCCTCAGCCTGTGACCCCCATGGAGGGAAACACTTACTCAGCTCAGCCTTTAAACTGATAAAGCCCATGGTCGCCGGGGCAACCATGGGTGAGCAGCAAGTCCCCACAGTGCAGGTGAACAAAGGTGACGGAGGAGAGAGCACTCCCCTAGTTGGTCCCAGGAATGAGGGAGAGGTGGAAGTCAACGGAATGAAGTGCAGGGCACTCATCGACTCTGGCTCCCAGATAACCAGTATTACGCATCAGTACTGGCGCAGCCACCCCACCCTCCATAAACAAAAGCTACAACCTTCTAAGATACCTATAGAAGGTGCAGGGGGCCAGAGTGTCACCTACCATGGTGTGCTACGCATCGACCTGAAATTGTTGGGGAGAGAGTTTAAGGGTGTGCCCGCTTTTGTTGTCACTAACACAGAGTACCGCTCCTCTGTTCCTCTGCTTGTAGGAACTAATGTCCTCCGTGCCTCCAGAAGCCACCTCCAGGCAACCTACGGCTTGCAGTTCCTTCTCCAGGTCAAGGAGACTCATCCGGAGTGGTACACCTCCCTGCTGGAGATTGAGAGCACTGAACAGTGTGATGTGGATGACACAGTGGGCCCTGTTGTTTACACTGGTCGTAAGGTACACATTCAAGCTGGGAAAGAGATGGATTTAATGTGCAAAATAAAAGCTGGACCACAAAGAAAGACTTATACAGTCTTAATTGAAGGCCATCCCTCCCTGCAGCTCAGCCAAGACATCCTGGTCGCCAGAGTTCTTGCTGATGTAAAGAAAGGATGTGCCCCGGTAAGAGTGATGAACCTCTCCCAGCATGCTATCACTATCAAGCCTCACACGCATCTGGCCAAGGCATCTCTGGTGGAAAGTATTGTGGACTTTTCAGACAGGATGCAGGGCAGTCATCACATTCGCGGAGGCAGAGAAGCATGCCTGGGTATGGACCACGTTGTGGCAAGCCAGGAAGTGGATTTAAGTGGCGCAGACGTCGAAAACGAGCACCAGCGTTCCCTTCTTAAAGAGCTGGTGGAAAGGAACGTAGGTGTGTTCTCACAGCACCCCCTGGATTATGGCCATACAAAGACTGTGCAGCATGAAATCCCTCTGGTCGACTCTAAGCCATTTCGACTGCCTTACCGTAAGAGCCCCCCATCACAGTGGCAGGATGTGAGAAGGTTGCTGACAGAAATGGAGGCAGCAGGCGTTATCAGGCCCAGCAAAAGTCCATATGCTTCACCTGTCGTGATCGTAACCAAGAAAGATGGATCACTAAGGCTGTGTATTGACTATAGGAAACTGAACTCCTGCAGCACGAGAGATGCTTTTCCTCTCCCCAGAATAGAGGAAGCTCTGGAGGCTCTAGGGCAGGCAAGATACTTCTCCACCCTTGACCTCACTTCTGGTTATTGGCAGGTAGAGGTGGCGGAGCATGACAAACACAAGACGGCATTCAGCACCCCTATGGGGCTGTTTGAAGCAAATCGGATGCCCTTTGGACTCCAGAATGCTCCCTCCACCTTTCAGAGACTCATGACCTGCTGCTTTGGCGACCTGAACTTCACCCACCTCCTAATCTATCTTGATGATCTCATTATATTCTCCAAAACCTTTGATGACCATCTGGAAAGACTGCAGCTGGTGTTCGATCGGCTTCGGGAGCATGGCTTGAAGTTAAAGCCTTCTAAATGCCAGCTAGTGAGAAAGGAGGTTCAGTATTTGGGTCACTTAGTGTCTGCTGAGGGGATCCGGACAGACCCAGAAAAGATCAGCAGGGTGAAAAACTGGGTGAGGCCCACAAACCGCAAAGAAGTGTTGCAATTCCTGGGATTTGCTGGATACTACAGGCGGTATGTAAGTGGGTACTCTACCCTAGCTGCTCCCCTGTACCGCCTAACTGCTGGTGACCCCAGGAAGAAAAAGAGAGGGGGAAAGAAAAGTCTGGCCACCGATCCACCCTTTATGTGGACAGATGAATGCGAGAAGGCATTTAAGACCCTAAAAGAAAGGCTGACAAGCGCTCCAGTGCTGGGATATCCTGACTATAGCTTGCCTTTCGTTCTGCAGACGGACGCCTCAGGGGAGGGTCTGGGCGCCGTTCTAGCTCAGGTCCAAGGGGGAGCTGAGAGGGTCATAGCCTTCGCCAGCAGAGGTTTGAGCCCAGCAGAGACAAGGTATCCTGCACACAAACTTGAGTTCCTTGCTCTCAAATGGGCGGTCACAGACAAATTCTACGACCACCTCTATGGGCGTAGGTTCTCTGTCCAGACAGACAATAACCCTCTCAAGTATGTTATGTCCTCAGCAAAGCTGGATGCCACAGGCCAGCGGTGGGTGTCTAGGCTGGCTGCTTTCGATTTCGATGTCCAGTATCGGAGGGGACAGAGCAACACAAACGCTGACGCCCTCTCTCGCATGTCTAACCAGGAGGTCATGCACATCCTACAGACATGCCCTCAGTGGGTGGGTGTCGATGAACAGGGGCATGGTGTGACACAGGCTACCCAGGATATTCAAAGCCTCACTGGCCATGGCACGCCTGCAGGGGAGGAACTGGAACTCGGGCCCCCTACATCCACTGAGCCTTACAGGGATGTGGGGATGGAATCCCTGCCCACCATGACCAAACAGGAGATCCGTGCAGGGCAGAAAAAAGACCTTGTTATTGGCCCTGTCTTGCACTATAAGAGTATGAACCAGAAGCCAAGCCGCAGTGAGCGAATGAGTGCTGAAGGGCACGTGCGCCTTCTCTTAAAGGAGTGGAGAAGGTTAGTGGTAAGGGATGGCATCCTGTACCGCTGCGTCCAAGACAGCCAAAGGGGAGTAGTTGAGCAATTGGTGCTACCAGAGGATTTGCGTATATCAGTCAAGACTGCTCTCCACGATGACTCAGGCCACCTTGGTTTTGAGAGGACATTGCACATGATAAGGGAGAGATTTTATTGGCCACGGATGTTTCAGGAAATCAAGGCTTGGTGCGAGCAATGTGAGAGGTGCTGCCTTAGGAAAACTCCAACCGCAGGGGTCAGGGCCCCCCTGGTCAGTATCCACAGCAGTGCCCCCTTGGAGCTAGTTTGTGTGGATTTCTTGACTCTTGAGAAATCAAAAGGTGGTATCGAAAATGTCCTTGTTGTCACTGACCATTTCTCACGCTATGCACAGTGGCTAAGGTGCTGTATAGAAACTTTTTCTGTCGGTTTGGCTTCCCAGCAAAATTGCATGCAGACCAAGGGCGTAATTTTGAAAGTGCTGTGGTGAAGGAGCTTTGTAAATGCACCGGCATCACTAAGACCCACACCACGCCCTATCACCCACAGGGCAACGGGACAACTGAACGGTTTAACCGCACCCTCATGAACATGCTGGGGACGCTAGAACCTCACCTGAAGCCCCGGTGGCACGAATATGTGGATGCAATGACACACGCCTACAACTGCACCCGCCATGATTCAACAGGGTACACACCATACTACTTGATGTTTGGCAGGCATCCACGGCTCCCTGTCGACTTGGTTTTTGGGCTGTCAACCACTAATGGGTCGGGGGGATATAGCGAGTATGTCCAGACCCTGCATGACTGCTTGTCACAGGCTTATGCACAGGCTAATCAGGCCTCTCGCCAGGCTAAGGGTCACCAGAAAAGATACTATGACCGACAAGCAAAGAGTCAAAGCTTCAGCCCGGGTGACAGAGTCCTTGTTAAAGTGTGTCATGTGGAGGGGCGAAGCAAACTCGGAGACAAGTGGGAGTCATGTCCATACATTGTGGTGAAGAAACAGCCAGACATGCCGGTGTATGTGGTGCGATCGGAAAATGGTGATACAGAGAGAGTGGTCCACCGCAACCTACTCACACAGTGTATGTTTCTTCCAGTGGAGCAGGTGGGAGAGGAGGCAAGGGAGGAAATGGAGCTCGATGTGGAGGAGGTGCATAGAGGAGAGATTGAGGATGTAGAGGACAGTGGAGAGCAGGCTGGTGAAGTAATCAGACACGAGGAAGAGTCGGACACGATCGAGGACTGGGAGGCTGATAGCCTGGAAGGAGGTGGGGAGGGAGTTTCAGCTGAAGCAGCAAATGGATCACTTGCCCCCACAGGACCACGGGAAAAGGACACAGGGGCAGGACAAGAGAGTGAAGATTGGAGGGGGAATGAAACTGCCAGGGTCACCCACTCACCTCCCAGACCAAGTGAACCAAGGAGGAACTTGCCGAGGAGTCGGCATCCCCCAAAGAGACTGACTTATGGGTCGAGAGTTAACGAACCAGAGGCGGATCAAAAGAAGATAGAAAGGGGATGGAAGCTGTGGCAGAGGGCCAAAGCAAGGAGGGCTGCAGGAAACACGTAGGATGACACAGCCAGTGTACCCATACTAATAGGATACACACATAGACATTTTCGCATTACACTGCACATCTTCCCACACCGTTATTCTTTTATACATAGTGAGACTGTTTTGTTTTGTTTTGTTTGATGACTGGGACGCCATCACTTAAAGGAGAGGCGGATGTAAGGCAGTGACTGGAATAGGTCACAAGGTGTCGCTGTTGAGCTGCATATACATTGTAAATTTTAGCAATTTTGACCATTTGTCCTCTGCAGGACACCGTAGTTCAGAGTTCTTGTTCGCGCGGGCGCCATCTTTGTTCAGTGTTTACTGTGATTTGCAAAGGTAAGCACTGTCAGAGGTGTACTGCATTGGTTTTTTGTTTAAAAATAAGTGTTCCACTGTGTAAAATGGCGGTTTGCTAAGCATATATTGTGTTTGTTGGGAGGTTCATGTATTGTCTGATGAGAGTATGAGCAGTTTGTGTGCATGTTTCATTTGGTAATATCTGCCGCGATTTCGGGCTACATTCCCGCTAGTTAGCAGAGCACTCATTCGGGAAAAGTAATGCAAGATGAAGCATTAGCTTTCCAGCTACAGTTTGCTGGTAGTCCAGCTATGTTAGTTTTGTCTCATACACATTCCTGAGACCGAGGAATTTTGTAAAGACATGATTATTTTTGCTTAATGTGTTTTTTATATATTTGTTGTTGTCTTTTACTATGTCGATAATCACGCAGTGTTTACTGTGATTTGCAAAGGGCCAGCAGCAGAGTTGGAGTGGTGCTTGCCCCAGCATCTGAATAAACGGCGCGGTCCGAGCCACAAATTGAACGCCTGTGTCCGACTGGTCTCTCTACTGTGCACCCCAATCCAACACAAACTTACACAACGCAGAGTCCGGGGTGTAGGGAGGCCCCTGCACTGGTTGGGTTACATATATATACATACACACACAAATACCAGCATTGTAACATTACTCTGAACAGGTGAACAGACATCTGGGCATAGACCCACTGAGGGGGGAAGGGATATGGAGAGAAATGTAATGCATATAGGTGACTGAATGAGATTTACATAGGTAAAAAAAAGAAAAAAAGAAGGGACGACCCCCCCCCCCCCCCAAAAAAAAAAATGATGCTATGAGATTGACCTTCACTTGGATTCTTTTATTGGTAAAGACTGACAAATACATGGGGTGGGGCATTAACTTTTCCCAGCTTTTAAAAGGGGTAGAAAAAGTTTAAGAACCACTGGTTTAGAGTTACACAGACTCAAAGTGCAAAGAATAAAGGCTAGATGGAGCACAAGATATCACATGACAGCTTGAATGTCAGCTGTGCAACAAGCCATAACAAGACACCAGATAAGGGCTTATCAATGTTGACTCAACCTGGAAGACCTGCAGAGACTTTGTTGCTTTAGGCTTTCACAAGTACTAAAAGTCATGGTAAAATATTGCGCTGATACTTTTTAACGGGAGAGGTTTACCTGCTATAATTCCATCCATCTGCTCAAGAGCAGCAGCCAACATGTCGCTGGCATCAGACATCATCTTCAGTCACTGACAAACCTATAAAGACCAATAAAACCAGTTTAAAGGGTTAGCCCCGAAACACAGTAAATGTTTTAAAACTATTTTTTAAACTACAGTTCAGTTCACATTTCAACTTACAGGTTACAGATTTTTTTTTTTTTTCCCAAACATGTCTGCTCATTTGCTCATGCACATAAAATGTGCATGAGCAAATGAGCTCATGAGCAATGTTTTATTGTTATGTATTTCCAGTTCACTCTTGAGCAGGATGATCTTTGAATGTTACAGCTTTAACCAGACATACATTTTTAAAAACTTGTTTAAGCCACAAAAAACAAAACGAAACAAAATAAAATTTCCTGATTAGCAGAGGCAAATCAAAATTGTGAGATACCCAGTTGGGATAATGATTACAAATTTTGACTTATGGATGGCAGCAAAGTGGCAGAAACCTAGCGCACCGTAGTGCTGGAAGATAAAAATTGTGTTTTGCTAAGAATTTTGATTTCGATCTCATGTTATGCATATTTTGATATGCCAGTTGTTTAATATTAAATTAAACCAATATCTAAAACACTGGTGTTCTGAATGTCCTATCAACAGGACAGTGGGAACTTTGTTTGGATTGAAATAAAGATGCATTTCCGTGTCCCAGTCTTTACATTTGCCCAAACAACACAGCAGTCCCTTTCTCTTCTGATGTTCGAAAGACCCTGCTGTATATTTGTACATGTTTAAGCATGCAAATAGAGATGTTCATGTGCACACAAACATCCACTGACACCTCTTCTTTATTCAGCTACCTTCAATCCTGGGAGTGCCCAGCACTGGGACGTTCCACCAGTTTCAGACTTTATGGAAACCACCCACAGACTGAGCACTGTTATTTAAGCATTTCTGTAGTCACAGTTTCCATTATGTGTAAAAGAAGCACGTACTAAAACACAAGACTCGACACAACACACAGCAGACTGAGAGGAGATGAGCACCCAGCATGCCACTGGTCCACAGTAAAGTGCTGGGTGGTTTCCAACAGTAAAATCCTGAATGTGTGTAAAGATGCTTCTCTCAGTAACAACAGTAGCTGCTTACTACACATTTTGCAAAAGACCTGACATTTAGAAATGGCAGGGCAGAATTCGAGCATTTTACAATGTTTCCATGGAAGGACGAGGGCTGGTATACAAATATTTCTGCACATATATCCATAAATATTTCATGCCTGTGTGTGTAGACACCCCGAAAAAACAATTGCAACCCATTAGAAACCCTGCAAGGGATGACCTTTGAATGGTTGTCAGCTAAAATCTAAACTAAACTGACTAATTGATTTAATTATACAAATCATACTAGTTTATATAAGAATTTGGTTTGCTAATAAGCAGCACGAATTCAAAAGTCAATATAATTTAGAAGCTAGAACTAAGAAATAGTTGACATAATATCAGCTACAGTAATGTGCAGGGGTACTAATGTACATTTTTTATTTAATTACACTCTCTTGTTAACACAATTATAACATCAGAGCCATCTTTGGATCCTTGGTTAACATCCTTGCAAGCTTTGATTCGGCTGCTGTTCACAGTATACTGCTCAGTGCATGGTTAAGCTGCTCAATTAACACTTTGACAAAGTTGGATTTCACTCACTTTGCTTTTGCAGGCAGAAAAGCAGTTTAGAAATTAGTAAATTAGAACAGCTTTTGCACGCTGGCCGAAGGATCAGGTGTGCGACTGGCTGCAGGAGCAGGGTCTTGGTCTTTATGTAAACATGGCTCGCGTGTGGATCTCCTCTGGACAGACGCTGCTACAGGCCTCGCAGCTGGACCTGGAGAGGGTGCGATGAAGCAGAAGAATTTAATAAATTTACCAACACTGGAAGAAAAGCATTCCTGCCCTGAACTTCCTGTGCAGTAACTGGGGAATGTTGTGTGTTTAATCCAAACTTGTGGATGTTTAGGAGCTGGGCATCAAACAGCCACTGCACAGAAAGAAGCTCCAGCTGGCTCTTCAGGCCCTCGGCTCAGAAGAGGACAATAAAGGAAAGCTGGACTACAACTGGGTGACAAGTAAGTACCAGCTGCTAGTCGAAGATATGAGTCTGCTGGTCTGTTTTTTATGTTTGTGATGTTTTCATCAGAATTGTGAACATCACAGCAGATGCCTTTGTGTGAAAGTAACTGAGAATAAAACAAAAAAACATGAAGGAGATTTTTCTGCCTGGATTTTTATAGCAGACAACCTTAAAAAGATTCTGCAATTTTGCATAATTTTAAAAAGTTTTAGTTTCTTCAGTATTGAACAGCAGAAATTAGGCTTTCTTGTCCGAGGTCATTTAAGTAAAAAAAAGAAAAAAAAAAGACAGCGGCCGACAGCGCTGTAAAAAATGGTAGACTTGTGGGTAATAAGCAAATGAATAATGCAGAAAACAGAGATTTGAGATGGGTGTTTGAAGTAGAGAGAGAGAGAGAGAGAGAGAGAGAGAGAGAGAGAGAGAGAGAGAGAGAGACGTAAACACAGAGCGGACCCGACGCATCAGAATCGGTGAGCTCCGACAGCGTGTCCGTGTACAGGCCATCAGGTGAGAAAGCCGAGAAAGAGAAAGCTGATTCTGATGCATCGAGTCCGCTCTGTGTTTACGTCTTTGTGTGGAATCCGTGTACCTGCTCTCATTTGCTGTTTGGTGGTTGTTGAATTAGTTTTGTGAGCTTTAATCTGAGAATCTGGCGTTTCTGGCAAAACACAGTTCTATTTAAAAGTCGTTTCAGGATTTAATGAATCGATATCGCTTTATTCAAGCTACTCACCTCTCTCTATCCACCTGCACTTTCAACTGGACCACGGCCAATCAGAGAGGTCCCGCCCCTGACTATCTCTGAATGGTTTAGTCCACGATAGGGGCATACTGTGTGTCTGTTGTTGACCACAGAGAGTTGCAGAGATTTTTTTTTGTTACCCGAAGAGTTGGTCACACTGGTGTGACCAAATATTTTTTTTAGTTGCACCACTGAAAAATTTGGTCGTATTTGCGACCAAATTAGTCGCACTCTAGAGCCCTGAATGGTCATCAAACATTTTACTGATATATACTGAGATGCCAAAACTCATCATTAAGGGTCCAGGTGAGGCTCTTCAGGGGGAAAAAGTTAAAATGAGAGTGCTATGGTTACGTGCCTGGATCCAGGGGACATTCGTTGAGTTTTGAAAACTCCATGGGCGTCTTTCCCGTGAGAATGCAATTCGAGCTTCGCAGCATGATGGGCATCCTGAGAAAAGCAGAGTTATCTTCATTAATAAAATATGAATATTGCTTCAGTGTTGTTATAAAGCAGAATACGTCAGCACAAATGAGTGAAGAAGGTCAGTTTATCAGCAAACAAAGCTTAAAAATCACAAAAGCTAAATCTTTTTTTAGCACTTGTTGGCTTACTGAGCTTTGCTGGAGAGGTTTTAAATTTGTAGATTTGATATAAATGTAACATAAATATGTCTGCATCACAGAAAAGAAGCAGGGGAGGGGGAAAAAAAAGATACCTTCCAATGGGCAGCGCATTGCGAATTATCCTCTGACTGCCACGGGTGTACTCTATATCCACTGTGATGGGCGCAGAGTAGGTCATATCTCTGAGACGACACTTTGGGATGAAACGGATGACTCTCAGCTATATCTCATCATCTTTAAAGGAAAGTATTGGAGGTGTAGGCACTCAAATATAAGTAACAAAAATAATTAATTAAGAAATACCTCTGAGGGCTACAACTAAATGCCAGCTGAGTCTAGAGATGCCTGAGTGAGACATGTTCCCTCTGTATTTAATGTGTGATTATCTGTCCAAAGTGTAGAGAATTAATGTGCAATGATATGTATAAATATATATATATATATATATATATAGATATATATATATATATATATATATATATATATATATATATATATATATATATATATCTATATATATATAGATATATATATTTTAACTCATTTAAAGCTGTGTTTTTGATTACTCAAAGGCTTTATTCAACTTTAATTAAACCACAGTAAACAATGGTTCATATTTAACAGCAGAAACACATGCTACTCTCACCTCGTGGGGAGAGACTGGTCTGGTTACATTGAAGCTTTCTTCCACATCCGGCATGCCAACATAGATATTGAGGTATCTGCAAATATTTAAAAATCCATTATTTCCTCTTTTAATAAAAAACAAAACAAAAAAACAACTTGTTGTGCATGTCTGCAGTGTTAAGGTCAGTGATGGTGGATGCACACAGTGACTTACTTGAGGTACCACATTGGATCAGCATCACTTGTGATTTTCTCATTTGCCTTCATAATTTTTTTTGATCTAGAAGAAGAACAAATGAGACATTGATGCTCAAAATCCAAATGTACATGAAAAAGCAGCAACAGACAAAGAAATGCTCATGTTTTACCTCTACATAATGAAATAGTTGAATGAGTCGATGTGCTGCTTTACCAAACCTTTCACCTTCAAAACACACATGATACACATGTTTACTCTCCCAAATAATATTACTCACACAGATGTAGACCCACCAACTGTTCTGTCATCATCACACAGGAGGATACTTTGATATTTGATGACAAAGAAAAGTAATTTAAAGAAGGTCCATGACTTAAAACTTTGACAGGGTAAAAGAACAAGACACGCTGTACGCGGTATATTTGGTCATTATGGCAATATTTCATTATTTCATGGCCATACTGGACTCAAATGTTTCACTTTTTACTAAATGTATTTCTTTGGCCAAAAATATCTTGCTAAGGAATCAGAAGAAAAATGACCAGATAACCACATCAATAAGCTTACCAAAACTGCTTTATGTAACTTAAAAAATATAAGATTAGAAAATCCCTATCTCAAACTGACTGTGAGAAATTGGACATCAGGGGAGGTTAGTTTATTGCAGCGCTCTAGTTTCAGGACTCCCCAAATTATCAGTTGGATTTCCCTTACTCATTTAAAATCTAGCCTTGGAATCCTTACAGGTACACAGAAATCACAAAGCTTTTGATGATTTGGTACCCAGTACAGACATCTCAGGTCATCAGTTTCAGATCTGTTCTCAAAATCGTATCTTAGTGTGTTGAGGGTACTTTCAGATATTCTGGCTCTGTTCCTTGGAGCAGGCTGCTGACCTAGGATCAGTTACATCTCTGTGTACATTGAAAAACAGACTCAAAACCTTTTAAGCCGCACAGGCCCACAGCTAATAGATGCTGTTGTTTTATTTAATTGTTTTTAATGCCTTAAGACATCATAAACCTACAAAGGGTTTTTTTCAGCTGTCATGTAATTCTGTATAAATAAGCATTCTGTAAAATATGTAAAATTTCTGTATAGCTGTATATCTCATATTTCTGTATAGTTTTTTTAATTTCATATTTCTGTATAGATTTTCATATTTATATCCTGTTCATAGCCTGTACATAGCTTGTACTCACTACAGCCTGTACATATTTATAGTTATAGCATATTCATAACATACCTTCATACCGTGTACATTATGACATACCATAATAGATCCATTTCTGTAATATACATACATATCTATATTATTGCTAATAAATATTTGTAATACATCTATATTATGGCTAAAGCACTTCTTGATGGATGCAAACTGCATTTCGTTGCCTTGTACCTGTGACATGTGCAGTGACAATAAAGTTGAATTCTATTCTATTCTATGTAATGACCTGTACTATTTAAATAAACATGTCATTGTTATTGTTTGACTGCTTTGGAGTGATAGGAAGGCAACAGTAAGTCAAATTACTACTACACCACTACACGAAACTGAGGCTACATTTTGCACAGACTCAGCAATATAAGATTGGAAAAAGGTTTTCTGGTCTAATGAGTTTTGATTTCAGAATTTGGTGTGAACATCATGAAAGCATGGGGCTGCTGGTTGGGGGACATTATCTTCTCACACTTCAGTCCCCAGTTGACTAAGCACCATTTAAACACCAAGGCTTGCTGAGGATTGGTGCTGACCACAGTATGGCTGCTTCCAGCAGGGTAACGCACCATCTCACAGAGCTCAGATCACCTCAAACTGTTTTTATAAACATGACAGCACACTATTATAGTTTCTACCATACTTTAAACATATTTTAATCAAGCAGCATTAAAATTTAGTAAAAGTGTGTAAGGGCTGGTGTGTTCTGTTACCTTCAGGAAGGCTGGTAACAACTTCCATTTTTCCTGTTAAAAAGGGAAAAAGAGCAAATAAACAACAAGTCCGTTTTTATTCATAACGCGAAAACTATTCAAACTGTGTACATACTTATGCACTTTCTCCAAATTGTACACTAGAAAAAATATCTGTCAGAAACAACAAACTGGGACACAGGACGTTCCCCTTCACTCTGCATCTCTATGAGCTAACAGCCTCCACGCTAGCGTTAGCATCTCTGTGCTCGTGCTGCTACACTTTCGGTCCTTTCCAGTCTTCATACTCACAGCTACGGTGTTGACAGGAGCCGCCAGCTCCTGTGGAGTCATGTCGCTAAACTGTCCTCCCAGGACCTCCATGGTTTACTCCACTGCTTACTCCACTGCTTAACAGCAAACACACAAAAACCTGTACCAACTGTCAGTGTTGATATCTTGCAAGCGTGACTCCTTTGTGTTGCACTCTAAAACGTCCGTACGACCGGAACCAAGAAAAGCGTTCCGATTCTGTAACTCAAAAGGACTGTATCGTTCTACTTTTTAAAAATTACCTCATATAATATTGTATTGTAACGCACAGTTACTCACGATTGCGTCACAAAAAAGTAACTGTGCGATGCAAAAAACAGTACAATGAGACTTTAAAATGTTTTCTGTCTTATTGGATTCATTTATTTAATCTAAGTTCATATTCTCTCTGATCTCGCACTCTCGTGTTTTCTTTAATGAACTACTGTGATAAAATTTTAAGAGAAATGAATGGCACGTGGTTCATTAGACTTAAGTCAGATGTCTTGCTCTAGAAGTGACATCTCCAGTTTCATTATTCACTGATGACTCCTCTACTTCAGTGCACATCAGTGCATTGAAAATATTTTGAAACCACCATTACTAAAATTTAAAAACGAACTTAACCTTGACTTCATTAATATCAATCTAGTTAACACAAAAGTTAAACAGTAAGATATTGATAGACCTGTAGCTTGCTACTGTCAACAACCTTCTACTGCTTAGAGGTATTTCTAATTTGGCTTTCTGTTTTTCTTCTTTTTTTCACATATGGTGTACAAACAGTGTAATGACTGTGAATGCTTCTATGCTGGTAATGTCAGGGCTATGTGTGCGGGCAGGCGGAGATGAGGATCCTACGGTGGCCCCTAGAGACAAAGCACATACAAACTCCAAAACACTTGCAAACTCCAAAACACATGCAAACTCCAAAACACATGCAAACTCCAAAACACTTGCAAACTCCAAAACACTTGCAAACTCCAAAACACATGCAAACCCCAAAGCACATGCAAATTCCAAAACACAACGGAAGTGCTCCAGGACGCTAGGGGCAGTGGTGAGCTTTTGTTACCTAGTAACTACACAAGCCAGGATGTACCAATGACCGGATTTGGGGTCTGCAGCCTTAAAGGCCGCATTTTAAGGCCGATTACGTCACAGCGACACGACGAAGGCTGTCCCAATTCGAAGGCTGCTCGAAATGCGGCCCTCAAATGCGTCCTTAATTTCCCTGAATTTTAAGGATGGGTCGCTGTAGCCTTCATGGCCCAACATATCCCAGATTTCATAGCGCGGCTGTGGTGTGGATAATTTTGCCGAAAAAAACGGCTGAAGCGGAGCCGCTGAAGAGTAAACTTTCAGAAGTAAGTACTGAATATTATGTCACTTATTTATGCGCAAATGTTTTTTATAATGAAGAACATTAAAACATTACTGTTGGCCACATGTCGGGAAAGTTATGTGACATTAGCGATGTTTGTACTAACTTGGTTTTAAAGCCTTTACTCCAAAATATACGCCGTTCAATACTTGACTTTAATCTTACAGAGAATGTGATGATTTTATGGATAATTAAAGTCAGTCATATATCCACAAACACAACAGGCTGAAAGTCAGTGATGCTGCTCCGTTTGCAGTACTGAATATCACAGCACAAGCAGGATTCACTGCACTGTTAATGTTAGCTATGTTATATTGCTGCCTCTGTTCGGTGGTGTCAAGCCAAATGGAGTTTAACGTGTGTTTGAACGAGCTGACGGTTCACTCGTTAAGCTGAAAGAAAGATGCTTTAATCACAGGAGTCACACATGTGTCCACTGTACCATCTGGGAACTCTTCTTGTTTCGTAATAACACAGTCCTCCTTCTTTTGTGCTGTTTTGTAGCAGTGTATACACCTGAGACTGTCACCTGTCTGTCTGTCCTGCACTCTCTCTCTTTTTCTTTCTCTCTGATTGTGTAATAAAAGTATGAACATGTATTTATGTTACACTTGTGTTTGAATCCTGCAGCTTATCACGCATTTGATTTCCATGTGTGACAACTGCAAGTGTCCAGAGTGAGGACAGACTGAGGGACTCACTGCTGCACATCATCTGTGAGGCTTTGCACCCCTGATGATCCACCAGGACTCAGCAGTGTGTGAGGAAGAGGAGGAGGAAGAGCCAGCAGCAGCTGACAGATGGAGAGAATAGACAGACTGTTCCCTGTTTGTGAAGGACTGCTAGGAAAGTTTAACATAACTAATTGTCTGTCCTGAATCAGTCTTATTAGGTAATGTTCAAATAATTTTATCATTCCAGTGTTTGCAGTGTGGGAGAAAGTACTCAGGGCCTTCAAGTGACACACTATGAAAGGAAGAAACACGTTTAATATTCAGAAACCTAAAGTATGTATCAGCAGCTGAATGGACCTAAAAATAAATGTTTGTTTCAGTTCTATGAAGCTTTGAGTATTTTGGATTAGTAGTACTGCTGTGTTTGTTGCATCATATTGCTGTAATTGTTTATATGCTTTATATATTCTGAGGTAAGTTGATCTATAGTGTTACATCATATTCTATAATGATGTTATGTGTTTGGATACTTTCTGCCCAGTTTGACCCATTTAGCAGAAGTCAGCCTGTTTAAGGCTCTGATATCTATTCTGTATGACTTAAAGCAGTTATGACATGGTCTGATTTTCTCACCCAATAAAGGAATATTCAATATATCAGTCTACTCTTCATTTTATCAGAAACAGTTATCACAGCTCATATAATTTCTTTTTACACGCGTATGTAAGCAATGAGCCAAATTTAGTAATGCCAACATACTGAAGGAACAACATTTCTCTCTTATATATGATACACCTATATATGCACTGTCAAAGATACTTGTCTTTGAGTGAAGATTTAAGGTGATAAGACCTATAAATAACTGCAACTTGAATCTGTACTGAGGCTCAGTATTTGACACAGAGTTCATGTTCACTGCTGTAATAGCTAATAATGATTAATATAATAACTATAATATTGGCCATATTATATTTACATTACCAAAGTGATATGACTTTAGTCTCATGAACAACATTAGCTAATTGTTATTTACTAACTAATCTTAAATGACTGTTCAGTACAGAAATTAAGCCCAAAAATCATGTTTTACTGTCCTGTGGTCTCAACCTCAGATACTTATCGAATCACACAAAGCTCTTGTAGAAACAAACAAACAAATGAACAAAATATGTTTTCCTTCATTTCTGTCAAACAAAGTTGTATGACACGTTTCCAGCGGTTAGTATCATGGTTGCTAGGCAACCTGGGAAGCACGACAGAGACTAGACCGTCCCATACAGACAAACTTGCCGTTTATTTTGCAAATCGAGCTCAACACTGCCCCTAGCGTCCTGGAGCACTTCCGTTGTGTTTTGGAATTTGCATGTGCTTTGGAGTTTGCAAGTGTTTTGGAGTTTGCATGTGTTTTGGAGTTTGCATGTGTTTTGGAGTTTGCAAGTGTTTTGGAGTTTGTACGTGCTTTGTCTCTAGGGGCCACCGTAGAAAACTCCCTAATATAGCGACAAAATCGCTAAGTTGGCAACACTGTTTTCAGGGTATTTAAAAAAATTCAAAACAAAACAAAACAAAACCGTGCATCTCAATGGGCATTCTCTGAGCATGCGCAGAATTACGCACAGCTGTCCTGTGATCCTGTGATCGAACAAAGGATCAAAGGCTCAAAGAGCACTGACGTCAAATTCGCGGCCACAAAAGTCCTTAAATACCCCCTCTTCACCTTCGCAAACACAGTTTTACTTGGAACATTTTCGGAAACAGCGAGTTGTGTTTTGCAAACCAGAAACCTTTCAGAAAGGGACTATTTTTAAACTTAAACAATTAAGCAAACATTTTTTCTTGTCGACACTTTGCATTAAACCTTTAAAGAAATGTCACACGAAACATTTAATAATTCACAGTCTGACAGAGAGATTCGAGAGGAATCACAAAGACTGTATGGGTTGATGGAGAGAGAAATACCTGACCCTATGGAGCTTCAAATGAAAATACAAGAACTCCAGTTGGAGTTGAGCACCCTAAAGTGCAAAAAGAATTATTATAAAGATCATTTCCATCAGTCAAGAGATAAGCTTAAAAACATGAAGGCTCAGTTGTCTCAGATTGAAAGTGAGAGAAACGAGCAAAAGAAAGAGAACACAGATCTCAAGGACTCTTTAGAGAGACTTGAGCAGCAAGTGGGAGAAGCTCACCATAAAACAATAAAAAAAGAAGAGATAATAGAAAAACAACATAGGGAAATATTTCAGAAGACAGAACTCACAGTTGAGCTGAAAAGAGAAATTTGTACTCTTCAGCGTCAGGTGAGACAGGCACTGGATGAAAAGCAGTCACAGGTGGAATCTCTGGAGGCTAAAATGCAGGAGCAGGTAAGCACAATTCAGAGGATGCACCATGACTTTCAAGAGAAAGAAGAATATCTCCTTAAAGAGAACAGCAGCATTGCTGCTGAGATAAAAAAATTAAAAACAGAGAACACAAATCTCAAGAAACATTTAGAAAATCTTGAGTATCAAGAAAAGACAACAGAAAGTCTGACACTACAAATATTTCTGCTGGAAGAAAAAGTCAAAAAGCAGAATTTCAAACTTGTTCATAAACAAGATCTCATAGATGAACTTTATGAACATCTTAACACGAAAAGAGAAATAATTAATAATCTTAAGGATGAGCTGACAAGGGAGGAGGAAGAAAAAGTATTAGCTGCTGTTCACAACATCACTGGTGAACCTCTGCAGCAGGAGAGTCTTGCTCATGAACTTGAGGGGCTTGTTTCTCCTGTCTCAGAACCATCTCCTGATGTGGACCCGACACAGGAGAATCTTGCTCCTGAACCTGAGGAGCTTGTTTCTCCTGTCTCAGAACCATCTCCTGATGTGGTCCCGACACAGGACAATCTTGGTCTTCAACCTTAAGAGCTTGATTCTCCTGTCTCAGAACCATCTCCTGACGTGGTTCCGACTAGTAGTGGTTCATGGCGTCATGGTGCCAAACGCCTACTTAAAATAGGTTTAGGTGTTGCCGCAGTAGGCCTTATTATACCTGCAGCTTACTGGGGCTTTTCAATGCTTTACAGTGATTGCCTTTTTAACTCTGCCTATAGCCTCCTTGAGCCATATTGCTACCTTAGTGATGGATTAGTTCCCTTTTAAAGACTAGTAATGATGGACTGCTTTTCATCCACAGTCCAGAAAACCATACGTTGTTCATGTTAGACAACATGAGCAACATTTAGCTAACTCGTGCTCTCATTTTTCTTTTCTTTTGCCTCTCACCCCCAACCAGTCGTGACAGATGGCTGCCCCTTCCTGAGCCTGGTTCTGTCAAAGGTTTCTTCCTGTTAAAAGGGAGTTTTTCCTTTCCACCGTGCCTAGTGCTTGCTCACAGGGGATCATTTGATTGTTGAGGTTTAATTTGCTTGAACTAAAAAAGTTCAACATTCTGGTGAGGGGTTCACATAGTAGGGAGCACTACAAAAGCTACAAATCTTTTAAAAAGATTTGTTAGCGGCAAATAAAAATAAAGAAAACAATTTTTGAAAAACATCTCTTACGGCTCTGTTTATTTGCTTAAATGAACACTTGTATTTTTTGTCATAGAAGAATATACATTGTCTTAAGTAAGTTTAATAATTTTAAATTTAGCCCTGTCACGGTTCTGGGTCAGTTTGACCCAGTACTTTGAGTTGTTATGTTTTGGTGTGTTTTTGCATTATGGATTGTTTTCTTATTCTCTTGTGGTGCTTTTGTTGGTTATGATGATGATGATGATGATGATGATGATGATTATTATTATTATTAATAATAATCCATGTTTTAGTTATTCTTGTTTAGGGATTAGTTCTTAGGTTTTGTGTTCTCGTGTTTATTGCTGGTTTAGTTCAGTGTCTAGTCTGTCTCTCTCTGTCCAGTCCGTGTCTTAGTTTAGTGTGTATTGTTTCCTGTTTTATTTTGAAGGATTGTGTCTTATGTCAGTGTGTCCAGCTTTGATCCCCTGACTCGTTAGCCCCAATCTCTCCCAGCTGTGTCTCCCTCCTGTTTTCCATTCCCTGATTACTTCCCTGTGTATATTAGCCCTGTGTTTGCCCTTGCTCAGTGTTGCGTCGTACCATCGGGTTATACTTGTGTGTTTTCGTGTTCAGTATTTTTGTGTTCAGTTCATGATTTGTTTTCTCCAGCAATGAAGTTGAGGTTTTGAGTTACAATTCTGTGTTCGAGTCCTGCATTTGGATCCTACGGTGGCCCCTAGAGACAAAGCACGTACAAACTCCAAAACACTTGCAAACTCCAAAACACTTGCAAACTCCAAAACACATGCAAACTCCAAAACACTTGCAAACTCCAAAACACTTGCAAACTCCAAAACACATGCAAACCCCAAAGCACATGCAAATTCCAAAACACAACGGAAGTGCTCCAGGACGCTAGGGGCAGTGTTGAGCTCGATTTGCAAAATAAACGGCAAGTTTGTCTGTATGGGACGGTCTAGTCTCTGTCGCGCTTCCCAGGTTGCCTAGCAACCATGATACTAACCGCTGGAAACGTGTCATACAACTTTGTTTGACAGAAATGAAGGAAAACATATTTTGTTCATTTGTTTGTTTGTTTCTACAAGAGCTTTGTGTGATTTGATAAGTATCTGAGGTTGAGACCACAGGACAGTAAAACATGATTTTTGGGCTTAATTTCTGTACTGAACAGTCATTTAAGATTAGTTAGTAAATAACAATTAGCTAATGTTGTTCATGAGACTAAAGTCATATCACTTTGGTAATGTAAATATAATATGGCCAATATTATAGTTATTATATTAATCATTATTAGCTATTACAGCAGTGAACATGAACTCTGTGTCAAATACTGAGCCTCAGTACAGATTCAAGTTGCAGTTATTTATAGGTCTTATCACCTTAAATCTTCACTCAAAGACAAGTATCTTTGACAGTGCATATATAGGTGTATCATATATAAGAGAGAAATGTTGTTCCTTCAGTATGTTGGCATTACTAAATTTGGCTCATTGCTTACATACGCGTGTAAAAAGAAATTATATGAGCTGTGATAACTGTTTCTGATAAAATGAAGAGTAGACTGATATATTGAATATTCCTTTATTGGGTGAGAAAATCAGACCATGTCATAACTGCTTTAAGTCATACAGAATAGATATCAGAGCCTTAAACAGGCTGACTTCTGCTAAATGGGTCAAACTGGGCAGAAAGTATCCAAACACATAACATCATTATAGAATATGATGTAACACTATAGATCAACTTACCTCAGAATATATAAAGCATATAAACAATTACAGCAATATGATGCAACAAACACAGCAGTACTACTAATCCAAAATACTCAAAGCTTCATAGAACTGAAACAAACATTTATTTTTAGGTCCATTCAGCTGCTGATACATACTTTAGGTTTCTGAATATTAAACTTGTTTCTTCCTTTCATAGTGTGTCACTTGAAGGCCCTGAGTACTTTCTCCCACACTGCAAACACTGGAATGATAAAATTATTTGAACATTACCTAATAAGACTGATTCAGGACAGACAATTAGTTATGTTAAACTTTCCTAGCAGTCCTTCACAAACAGGGAACAGTCTGTCTATTCTCTCCATCTGTCAGCTGCTGCTGGCTCTTCCTCCTCCTCTTCCTCACACACTGCTGAGTCCTGGTGGATCATCAGGGGTGCAAAGCCTCACAGATGATGTGCAGCAGTGAGTCCCTCAGTCTGTCCTCACTCTGGACACTTGCAGTTGTCACACATGGAAATCAAATGCGTGATAAGCTGCAGGATTCAAACACAAGTGTAACATAAATACATGTTCATACTTTTATTACACAATCAGAGAGAAAGAAAAAGAGAGAGAGTGCAGGACAGACAGACAGGTGACAGTCTCAGGTGTATACACTGCTACAAAACAGCACAAAAGAAGGAGGACTGTGTTATTACGAAACAAGAAGAGTTCCCAGATGGTACAGTGGACACATGTGTGACTCCTGTGATTAAAGCATCTTTCTTTCAGCTTAACGAGTGAACCGTCAGCTCGTTCAAACACACGTTAAACTCCATTTGGCTCGACACCACCGAACAGAGGCAGCAATATAACATAGCTAACATTAACAGTGCAGTGAATCCTGCTTGATATTCAGGACTGCAAACCGAGCAGCATCACTGACTTTCAGCCTGTTGTGTTTGTGGATATATGACTGACTTTAATTATCCATAAAATCATCACATTCTCTGTAAGATTAAAGTCAAGTATTGAACGGCGTATATTTTGGAGTAAAGGCTTTAAAACCAAGTTAGTACAAACATCGCTAATGTCACATAACTTTCCCGACATGTGGCCAACAGTAATGTTTTAATGTTCTTCATTATAAAAAACATTTGCGCATAAATAAGTGACATAATATTCAGTACTTACTTCTGAAAGTTTACTCTTCGGCGGCTCCGCTTCAGCCGTTTTTTTCGGCAAAATTATCCACACCACAGCCGCGCTATGAAATCTGGGATATGTTGGGCCATGAAGGCTACAGCGACCCATCCTTAAAATTCAGGGAAATTAAGGACGCATTTGAGGGCCGCATTTTGAGCAGCCTTCGAATTGGGCAAGCCTTCGTCATGTCGCTGTGATGTAATCGGCCTTAAAATGTGGCCTTTAAGGCTGCAGACCCCAAATCCGGTCATTGGTACATCCTGGCTTGTGTAGTTACTAGGTAACAAAAGCTCAACACTGCCCCTAGCGTCCTGGAGCACTTCCGTTGTGTTTTGGAATTTGCATGTGCTTTGGGGTTTGCATGTGTTTTGGAGTTTGCATGTGTTTTGGAGTTTGCATGTGTTTTGGAGTTTGCATGTGTTTTGGAGTTTGCATGTGTTTTGGAGTTTGCATGTGTTTTGGAGTTTGCATGTGTTTTGGAGTTTGCAAGTGTTTTGGAGTTTGTATGTGCTTTGTCTCTAGGGGCCACCGTACTTAACAGCCTTTTGGAAATGATTTTCATACTTTCATGTAACAGTAAAAAAGAAATAATCCCCCTTTTGTTGTAGATGCGTAGTATTAGATGGTGGGCTCCTGAAGCCATCAAATTGAAGAGGTGGAGGTGGAAGGACATCTGGTTGATGTACTACAACCCTCCAAGCTGGCTGTGGATGCTGGGAGGAGACAGCACTGTCTTATGAAGCCAAGTCAACCAGTGATACATGCAAACTTGTATCCTGGTGATAATTGGAGAGATGTCTGCCAATAAGTCTTTTGTGCAATATGAGGACATCTGAATAAGCAGCTCCCCCTAAAGCCTCCTGTGAGGTATACACCTTTAAAGAATATACTCTCATATTTCAGAGTTTAAGAACAATTTCAACCAAACAATAATCAAACACATAGAGAGGAAGAAACAGAGAAACACAGGAAACCCTAACCACCATGTTTGGAGGATCAGACTTTTTTGTTTTTGCTTTTTTCTTCAGTAATCAGACATATCATACTGCAATGTGTGCATACATGTACACAGAATAGCTTGAATGAAATGAAACCATAACAGTAGTATTTAACTAAAACTTCTAAAGTACCTTGTATTAAATATAATTGAACCTTTGTTTTTCATGTACTTTAAAATGAAAATAATGTTTAATGTCAGTTTTAGCACACATTCGAACATGAACATGGCCGCTGTCGTCTTCTTCCTCTCTCATTCTCTCTCTGTCTTCTCCCCTGACGATTTCCTCCTCTTTTTCCTTATTTCAGCACCTCCCGACAGTACCACAGTCCCACTCTTGGATGAAACAACAATGAAGTAGAACAAAGGAAGCTTTTATCACAAAAAAGTACATTTGGGATGTGTCCACTAATAAAAGGCACTTTTTTCTTGTTTAAAAACAAAAGTGAGAAATAAACTAATAATGTAGGTAAAACAGAAATATTTCCTGGATTTTTGCTTCTATGGTAGTGAGGTGCAGCAGGGTGTGTACTGATGAGGGCAGCCTGGCTCCTTCATTTAAATTTGGTCAGACTTTGAGGTCATATTGTGAGTTGCTAACCTCTGGATTAGCTCGCATGTCATCATCACACAGAAGATCTCAGAAACTGTAATGTCAATGTCAATGTTTTCATCCTGAATTGATTGAATAAAAATGGCAGTTTTATAAAAGTTACGCCTCCCTATTTTTGCCGTTTCCTGTCTTGGCTGCTTCATTCATGTTGGAAATATCATATCCACCAGCAAGCTGACTCTGAGGGAGACCATCAGCCTCAGCAGTGAAGGGCAGAAAGGTGCACGTGGAATACACATTATGGTATTCTACCAATTATGTAAGTGTTAAGAAAAAAATTATATCTCTATGTTTTGATAATAGTTTTTCAACATCTAATATTTGAGATAATTCTGATCTTTTTGTCATTAATCTCTTGGATGAGCCCCCAACTGTGCATGGCCCCCTGGGCAAGTGTCCAGCATGCCCTTTGGGTGATCCAGCCCAGCCTGGATAGCAAAATGACTCTGGACCGGTGTTGTACCAAAAAGTGATTGTCTGTTCATATTTATTCTACTGTAAATGACTTGTTGGTATAGAATATATGAAACATATGTCAAATGTTTCCTCGTGAATGATATCATCCCTTCTATCCCTTTGAAGACGTGAGGCTCCATAAATGCTAAAGAGGTAAGTGTTATTTCTCAGTTGCAATTAATAGAAAATAAACTGTAGAAAAATAAACAAAAGAAAGAAGAAGAGAAATAACAATTTAACATAAACCCGTGACACACTCCAGGGTAGGGCTGGGCCATATCATACCATTCACGATAATACGGGTGTAATGTTGGGCAATGATAAGAAAATGAAATATCGCAATAGAATATGGGTAAAACGCGCATGCCCAGTGCCTTTGTTTACATACGCACATGGCGGCGACGCAGAATGAGAGGAGCGAAAGTAGATCGTTGAATGAAGAAGAATGAAACGGATGAACCAGAATTGGTTTGTAAAAATGCTGCAACTTCAGTGGTGTGGAACTGGCTTACCTTTCGTCCATCAGATACACAACAAAGCACTATTTTGATAGCGCATGCTAGGGCTGTCGTTATTACCGTGTTTTTTGGAAAATACGGCACACTTAAGATCAATCCTTTGATAATATTTTTTTTAGTCGCATTTGCGACCAAATTGGTCGCACCCTAGAGCCCTGCAAGAGGATAGCAGAAATGGCAACAAATATAACAATAAAGATATTTTAGTTGGCGTAGAAGGACTAATGTGTTTTACCAAAATAAAGAAGAGATTGCAGGCTCTTTAACAGATCCGTGAACGGAGTCCGGATCGGAGTCCACTTGCACAGCGAGTCTGGAACTTGATTTGGATCCGGTCGTTTCCCAGATCATCCGACCCGGATCCGCTGTTGATTATAAGCTAGAATGATGCCCGCTAATGTTTGGCTCGTGTCCTAACGGCTATTACGGCAGCCAAGGAGAGCCCTTAATCTCCTACAAGGAGACTTTACACAGGTTAGTGTTGGTCTACATGTTCTTTGCTGTCATCCACTGACATAGATGCATGTTTTGTAATCATAATCCATTTGTTCTTCCATGTACATTTTTTCTTACATGATTTTGTTTTTTCTGTGCAGAATTTTCAAAAGGCGACGGCCCCGTCCAGTCCCTGACAATAATGACCAAGACACAGTTGAATACAACACTGACGACCGTGACACTGTGGACTACAACACTGATGATTTTGTTGACTACAGTAGTAACAGCAGCAGAGGTCTCTTTAGAGCCATCAAGGCATTGGGACTTTTGGTCCTCCTGCTGGCCTTGTGGTAGTACTACGTGCTTTTCTTCTGGATTAAGCTTCTCTTCTTATTCTCTGTTTCTCTTCATCCACCAGGATTGATTTTCAGTATTGGAGGGCTGAAAATGGACTTTTCCACCCTGTTCATGAGTGAGGTATGAAAATCATATGAAGCTCATAATATATTCCCTGAAAATTACTCAGATAATGCCGGTTTATTATATATTATTATTAAATAGACTTTTCAATCCAGAGTACTTCAAGATTAGCACCCGCTGCTATCTGTATATCCTCCCTCATAGTAATCACAGTATTCCTAAATTTACCATCCTTTCAAGAGTTAAAAAACTTTTGTCCGACTAACCCATCTTGGTTTTTTTTGTGTCTCAGGATCACAAAGTAGATGTCATCCACTCCGTCACACTGCATGTGTTGAACAACTGGGGCAATTATAATCTGTTGTTGTTGTTGTTGTGAAATAACTGAAATAAAAATTTCAATTCAATTCGAATTCAATCACGAGTATTCTTGTCTGTACAGCTTACGAGTTCATTCTTTATGTATAAAAGAAAAGAGAGGAAAAATGTGAAAGTGAATCAGACTCCAAAACATATTTAAATAATTGTATTAGATCCAAAACATCCGGAAGCATAAACACAAATAACCACACACACAGAGACGGGGGAAAGCAGAGAAAACAACAAAACACTACTACACATGGAAAATAAACATATTTATAAGGACCTCCCGAGGAGGACGACCCATGAGGATCGCCAGCCCGAGGTACAAAAAGACATAAGTCCTGGGTCCCCAGATCCAGGCCATGATATAAAGTGGTCAGTGTTACTGTTCTCCCAGGCAGTATTATAAAGGGTAGTATCCAGGCATCCATGAAAAAGAAGATTTATAAGGTTGAGGTGAGTTAGAAGTAAGCTAGCCAGCTGACATGATATATTTTGTACCGGCTAATGTATTTAATAAAACACACATACAACACTGCTAAAACAGTGGAAGTAAACAAAATTGAAAATCTCCATAACAGAGTTTTTTGGAGAGTTAGTTATATTAGCCTAGTTGAGATTATCTATCTGCCGGGTGACTAGCTACAGTGTTGCCAGTACACACAGCAGCACTGCAAGTGTTTGTTAGAATGTTTAGGGTAAGCATTAACTTTCTTTCAATGTACGTGCATGTTGAGGGTCAGTCAGTGAGGTTCAGCTCCTGTGAGTGCCCGATTGGCAAAGATAAGTGCCATCATATGGCTGCATTATTGATTTGGGTGGAGAAGAATGTGTATCGCACTGATGTGGAATGTGTATAGAAGAGCGTGAAATTATCCAAAGCAGAAGAAATTACTGCTTTTCGCTACTCAGGTTAAACAAACCCCAAACCCCAGCAGCAGTCTATTGTATTGAGTGTCCACTAAAATTAAAATAAAAGCGTTCTAACATCTCACTTGCTTGTTTTTATTAAGGCATACATGTACACTATTTTTATTAATAGATATTTCGCTACTGAGGTTAAACATGATATATAAGTCACTTAGATAACTTCTAAATGTTAAGTTTGGTTTATTTCAGTGTTTTATTTGTTCCTGAGTAAATCGGTTTGGCTGTGATTAAAGTTAAGCTTCATAACATATTACTCACAGTTAAATTAAAAGGGGACGGCAGTAAAAACTCCAGACATGTGACATCATCAAGTACGCTGGTGTTCCAATTGTACAAATCGCAAGGCCTTGCTCGGGTTCTCGGCAAGTCCGTACTACCGTGCTTTCTCGGCAAGTCCGGTCTCACCGAGAACGCGAGTATGTACTCGCGTACTTAGAATTGAGAAAGGGCCATGCTGCTAGTGATGGGAGCCGAAAGATCTAAAGGGAGCCGGATCTTTTGGCTCCCAACTAATGATGTGTGGATTGATCCTGAAATATCAATTCCTCCGATACCAATCATTTATGTTCTAGAATCGATTCTCACATTAAAATATCGATATTTTAGTAATTTAGAGTAAATTTGTAGTTTGTGGTGGACCACTGGAGGGCTCCACTCACACCCAGTTCTCAGGAAGTGTTGTTGCTGTGTTTTGGAGGGAAAAGAGTTCAGTTGTGTGGTGATAAGTAATAAACGAGCAGTGTCAATCGAGAGCTCTCGTGTCGTCTGTGTTTACCTCCACATTGGTGACCCCTGACTTGAACATGTTGCAGTCCGATGGTGGCACCGACTCCGCTCTGGATGCATCAGCAGCCGCCAGCCCTCTGCCTCCGGCTGCAGCTACGTTTGCTGTGGCGCTCGAGCTGCCGGACTTTTGGCTTCACGATCCCCCGTCGTGGTTCGTGCACGTGGAGGCTCAGTTCGCCCTTCGTGGCATCTCGGCTTACGACACGAAATATCACCATGTAGTGGCTTCTCTCGACCCGCTAGCCACCCGTCGTGCGTTGACTCTCCTCCTATGCCCTCTCCGACGCAGAGCGAGCCGAGAAGCTCCTCTCCCTCTCAGGCCTGGGTGGCGGTACGGCTCTCGAACTGATGGAGCACATGCTATCCTTTCTCGGACCGGACGACGGGGGATTCCTCTTCGCCCACATATTCCTCCGACAGCTGCCGGCGGCCGTGAGAGCCGGCCTCGCCAACTCTCCGCTTCTGGGCACGAAGGATTATCGCTCCCTGGCTGAGGACGCGGATCGTATTCTCCTGGCTACCCGCACTTTCCACGATCACGACCTAGTTCCAGCTTCGCCGGCGGCGCCTTCCACTTCCCCACTGACCTGCTCCGACGTCTCCGATCCTTCGCTGACGGCAAAGATCGCGGCACAGCGACACCACGGACGGGACCTCTGTTTCTACCATCAGCGTTTTGGCGCCAGAGCGCGCCGCTGCCTGCCGCCTTGTGCTTTTCCGACCCTGGGACGTGTTTACCTCCACAAGTTTATCATTAACAGGAACACAGTGGAAAGAAACTATAACATTCGGATTGTCTACATTCAAAGGAACTACTTCCTCTTCCGCCTTTCATAGTCATGTTCGAAATACGGCTGTATAAATGTCTCGCAGCCCCTTGGCGTGCGCACTAGGGCTGGGTATCTCACTGATTTCTAGAAATTCGATTCACGATTCGATTTAATTCGATTCAATTCGATTCGATTCGAATCTGGGAAATTTTGACAGTCAGAAATATTATAATTCAGATACATTTACATATTTTTGTATCTATAAAAAGGAAGCTGACACATTATCAAAGGTGTAAGCATCACAGCAGATGCCTTTGTGTCAAAGTAGCTGAAGATGAAACACAGAAAAACATGAAGGCGATTTTCCTGGCCTGGGATTTTATAAAAATATTCTGCAGTACATCAAAAACGAAAGAAAACCATTAATCAACACATGAACATTACCTCTGAAGTTACAGCGGTTTTATTAGAGACACGGCTAAGCGTTTTGCATTTTGTATAATTTTAAAAATTTTAAATTTGTTCAGTATTGAACGGCAGAAATTAGGTTTTCTTTTCAGAAGTATATAAAATGAAAAAAAAAAAAAACGTCGGCTGACAGCGCTGTAAACAACGGTAGACTTGTGCGTAACAAGCAAGCGAATAATGCAGAAAACAGTAAGGAGAGAGGGGGGAGAGGGAGAGAGCGAGAGAGAGAGCTGTGCATCGTGGTCGAAGCAAAATAGTAAAAGTAAGAGTGACAAACATCAAACATGACGATGTTTATGTGACGCGTAGTTTGGATCTTCTTTTGCTGCTGGTTCGGTCAATATTGTTTGGAGAGACATCAAACTAAGAGCTTTAGAATCAGCTCATAAAGGGCGTAAACACAAAGCGCGACCCGCCGACAGATCAGAATCAGCAAGCTGTCGGCTTTCAGCCCCGACTGTGAGAAAGGTGACATCTAACTGATTCTGATCTGCGGGTCCGCGCTGTGTGTTTACGTCTTTGTGCAGAATCTGTGTTCCTGCTCTCATTTACTGTCTTAGCTGTTTGGTGGTTGTTGAAATTTTGTGAGATTTCACAAGAGATTCTGGCATTTCGGGCAAAATAAATGTATATTAAAAAATCGATTCAGGATTTTAATGAATCGATTTTACGTTATCCAAGCCAGAATTTTAATCGATAAATTGATTATAAAAACCCACCCCTAGTGCGCACCCACAACAATGGCTGAGTGTAATTGGAGTCATGTGTGGATGTATTTTACCGCCACAAACAGCTGAGACGTGGTTTGCGATATATGTGGCATATATGTATGCTCCAAGAGTGAGGTGTTGTGGCCATACTAGGGAGACATTCAAAAGGGCTGTTGGGGGTGTGTGTGATAAATACATTTTTCAGGGTTTATTTATCGGATAAAATACGTTAAATGTCACCGTTATTATTGGCTGGCCTAGAAACAGCGGGGGTGTCCAAATTCAGAGGCTGCTTCCACCTGAGGACCCGGCCTTCGCGGTCTAAAGAAAGCTGGGTAGTACGTCACGAGCTCCCTCGGTGGAGTGAAACTCTGCCGTCTGCTCCTTGCTATCTAAAATATAACCAGGCACTGACTTAAACTCTCGACAGTCTCACACTTCTGTTTAATCAGTTTTCTGTTTGACGTTTATTCAGCTGTGTGAAAACCCCAGAGGAACCCACCTGAGGGATTAATAAAGTTAAATTCAATTTAATCTAATCTAATAACTTTAATCTCAGCCAAACCGATTTACTCACGAACAAATAAAACACTGAAAAAGCTGAACAATAACATTTTTAAGTTATCAAAGTGACTTATATATCATGTTTAACCCGAGTAGCGAAAGACCGCGGGGTTTGAAAACGATGTGTTGATCGGCTCAGATATTTGAAGTTTACACAGCTACATTCTCACCTGAAAATATGTTAAAAGTTTTTTTGCAACCTAGCAAGAGAAATAAGAGTAATATTAAAACTAAGTAGCTGCAGTAGTAGTAGCCATTGTTGGAAACTGGAATTAGCTGGGCCGCGCTATAAATTCTGCGATATGGTTTTTCAATTTTGTTGTCCGGGTGAAAAATCGGAAAAAATTCGGGAGAATGGTGGCTACCGGGAGATTTTCGGGAGGTGCACTGAAATTCGGTAATCATATCACATAATATGACGAGCATATGTTGAGGCGACCTGAAGAGGAGGACAGGGACAGGTGCTGCTAGAGCGAGACAGACATCTCTCACGGAGTCCTTTAGTGCTGCAGGCAGGCAAGGTGTTAAAATAACGCACCACTTTTTTTTATTTCTATATGATGAACTCTGCATTATTAGAAGCATTTCGTCACTCATTCAAGTGACTTCTTCAGTCTCAGCTGACTGCAGGTTTCCCCAATTTTATAAACAATACATTTGCACAGTGACTGAAACTAGCACCACTGAAGGAACAATGGGCTGGGAGGTCAGTTCCTTGATCAATAATATGCAAATTGTCATGACCATTGATCATCAACCACTGATCAAAGACCACTGAGACCTGCAGTCAGCTGAGACTGAAGAAGTCACTTGGATGAGTGACGAAAGGTTTTTCCCACTGAAAACGCTACGTCCAGATGAACAGAGTCAATCTTTTGGAACACCTATAACTCTAAACATTTTGGTAAATGACATTGCTATTTCATGTTGGTACAAACATATGGCTTCGTCATACCTCAGTCTTTGTATATCAGGTCGTCTGCAGCTGTAGACCATAAGCTGAGCGGTTCAGTTTGACGTGGGAGACCTTTATGTGATCTCCTACATGAAAATCATGAATTGATGCCTCCCTGCACAAGGAGACTGTCATGGTGTCGTGCCCATCCTGATATCACAAACATGACAGAATGAAAGATTTATTCATTAATACAAACAGTCACTAACTACCAAAAGCCTGCAAGCTAATACAATCTGCTCATCTAACACCAATCTCAAATATGCTAAATTTCACCATTTTCAATATTACACTTTAGTTGCACCATTACCTGCTTCAGCTGCAGCTTTCTTATAGGCACTTGTTGTTTGCCTGCAACAACTTTCCTCACTGCTGAACACTGAAAATTCAATTAAAATCTAATGTCAGTTATAGTGATTGCATAAACCTGTGTGTGTAGATCTAGGCGTTTCTTTTTTGACTTACTACATCTATTATTTTATTATTGTTGTTAATGATAAATCTACAACCATTTACAAAATAACAGCGGTTGATCTTGTTCTCACAATTTAGTGTTTGTTTGACAACAACAACAAAAATTATTATTTTTACTTTTAAAGACATAAAAAAGTAATGGTTTCTTTGAAAACCTAAAGAAATATCAATTTTGATGGAACCAAAAATATTTACCTCCACAACCTCCCCTTCCACTGTCATAAGCCCTCCAAACGTTACACTCATTTTCAGTGGTGTTGCAGGGACAGGTGGATGAAGAAGCTCCTCTGCTTTTTTCATGAGGGCCTCTGTTACTGTAAGGGCAGGTGCCTTAAAAAACTGGGTCCTTGCTGTAATATTGGTCAGATAATGGGGAGCTTGGCTCCTCAGCTCATGCCCCCTCATCATGTAAGACATGCCTTCTTTGAAGAATTCTCGTCTAAAGTAAAACAGAGTAATTTTCATCACTGTCTCTCCATCAGTGATGGTTGCCATCTTATTCTTTTGGTTAGCAGTGGTTTAACCACTCCATCTTGGATATCCCAGCTGATCACCCTGAGCTGGTCGCCAAATTTTAACACCCAGATGTGTATGGGTGGGGGCCGGACGTATGGCGTCTCAGGCCGGTTAGTGGTTAACTTCATTAAGGCCATTCTGAAACTGCGTTCTGATATAACGCAATAACACCTGTTGCTTTCATGCTGTTTATGATTTCTGGGTATTTAGATTGAACGGTGGGAACGAGAAGAGGTGGCGTTCATATCAATTGGGTGCTGCGTCCTGCTTCGATTGCCAGAATCCAAAGCCTCGAGAATCTGCTCTGCACATCTGGGCTGTCGGTAAAAACAAAAACAAAGATGTGAACATACACAGAATGCCACACAGCGGAAAACTTACAGTGCACTGCTATCAAAATACATTTTGCACAGTAGCAATCATGATACAAGAATTAAGTGAAACATAGTCTAATACTGCAAGATAATCTGTGATGCATCATATCTGCCCCTGATGAAATAAAACATACACCTAAACATGCTTAAAGCAGGAATTTTAAGCATTTTATTGCACAGACATTTACATTTCCACACATTTCTGTGCAATATCATTATTTCTCAGTCTTAATAATGAGGCAATTCATTTAATTAGCTTCGTGATTTGCTTTCCCCTGCCTTTATCCCCTGTGAGTTCCTTCTTCTGCAACATAAGTGAGTTAAATTCCTCATTCATTGGATAAGCACTATCATGAAGTAGTGATTCTGGTTAGTCACATTGGTAGAGGAATCTATGTAAAGCACCAGACTGCTCAAATAAACATACAGTTGTGGTCAAAAGTTTACATACACTTGTAAAGAACATAATATCATGGCTCTCTTCAGTGTACAAATGTAAAAACTCCAAAACACGTAAAAACTCAGAAGCACATAAAAACTCCAAAACACGCATTTTTGACACATTGCTGAGCAATGAGAACTGAGAAAATCAGTTCGCGGTCAGTAAGCACAACCACAACTCATACATAAGGCGCACTGTCGATTTTTGAGAAAACAAAAGGATTTTAGTGTAAGGTAAGGTATAGTCCGAAAAATACGGTATATGAGTTTTGTAAGGTAGTTTGTTTCGGGGCAGGAGGCTGGGAGACTTCGCCGTCTGGGATACAGCACAGTTTCACACACTCTTCATTTTGCACTTTATGGCGCTATTGTAAATGGTGAAAATACTAGTAGTGCCAGCTGCACGGCGTCACGGAGGTAACCGCTAACCGCAGCGCTTTGACACCGTGCAGCCCCACGCACGGGCCGATCCGCGGTAATTCGTTAACAGAGATTTTCCGCATTAATACAGTTATGGCGTTAACGTCATTTTAACGAGACTAACGCTGCAGCACTAAAATAGTAATCTCCAAATGTTTTCTACGGTGGCCCTGAGAGGCCAAACGGACTGCAACTTCAGAAAACACTTGCAAAAAGAAAAACACTTGCAAAAAGAAAAATGCTGCAAAAAGAAAAACGCTGCAAAAGCACACAAAGCACAACGGAAATGTTTCTGGGGAGACAATAACCGGACGGACCAGTTACACGAACCAAAACATGCTAACAAGGCCCTTTCTCAATTCTCAAGTATGCGAGCACATACTCGCGTTCTCGGCTAGTACGTACTTGCCGAGAACGCACGGGAGTACGGACTCGCGATTTGTACAATTGGAACACCAGCGTACTTGATGATGTCACAGGTCCGGAGTTTTTACTGCCGTCCCCTCTTAATTTAACTGTGAGTAATATGTTATGAAGCTTAACTTTAATCACAGCCAAACCGGTTTACTCAGGAACAAATAAAACACTGAAATAAACCAAACATTAACATTTAGAAGTGATCTAAGTGACTTATATATCATGTTTAACCTCAGTAGTGAAATCTCTATTAATAAAAATAGTGTACATATACATACATGTACATACATTAATAAAAACAAGCAAGTGAGATGTTAGAACGCTTTTATTTTTATTTTAGTGGACACTCAATACAATAGACAGCTACTGGGGTTTGGGGTTTGTTTAACCTGAGTAGCGAAAAGACCGCGGGGGGGTTGAAAACGATGTGCCGGGAGTCCGCTGTTCTCGCCGCCTGTAATAATCCTCGACCTCGCTGTCTGCTATGGAGCTGGCGGGTCACAGACGTCTCCGAAAACGTCGGAGCGTGTTTGGAAATATATGATATCTTGATAAATCGAGCAGATATTTGAAGTTTACACAGTTACATTCTCGCTTGAAAAGAACTTAAAAGTTTATTTTGTGACCCATGAAAGAGTAATATTTAAAAGTTTTTAGCCCCGCTCGTCCACCATTGCCGCGTTTGAGTTTTGGACGAAATGCATTCTGGGATATTTAGCTGTACCAAGTCCACACAAGTCACCACCGATGCATGCTCGATAAAATGGGCGGAGCGAGAACACATCCTGGACTTTTTCGCGTTCTCGGCTTGATGCGTACTTCAAATTGGAACAGTACTTGGTTTCCGACTGATGACGTATCACGAGTACACGAGAACGCAAGTACGCACAAGTATGCATATTGAGAAAGGCCCCAAGTGTGTCACTACCCGATCCGTACCGAAAACCCGATCGGTACCCCGCATGCGCGAAAGGTGTCTACTTCCGGTCGAAGCGTTTTACGATAGTTACAGGTCAGAGCATCTGTTAAGATGTTAAGAATAATAAGTATCTCTTAAAATGTTTCCGATAATGAAACCTTTAATATAATGTAGACAAAAACAAAAAAAATGAGAAGATAATGACAGATCGGAACTCCCGATTCTTACTGCGCATGTGCAAAGTCGGACCGTACAAATCGGGTCTACCCGATCCGTACCGCGCATGTGCAGGGGTTTTCTTCTTCTTCTATTCGTTTAATGGCAGTGTACTCCCCAGTGTACGAGGATACCGCCACCTGCTGACTGAGCGAATGAACCCTATTGTAAACTGAATTAGCATCATTACAAACTTGTGTTAAATTTGATTTAGTGATAATCGAGTGTGTTTAAGCTTGTCTGTGTGGAGAGGATTGTTGGAATAGTGATGATGATGTCCGCTATCACTGTCAGTTGCCAGTAAACACTTCATCTGGCTGCTGAATCTTCATGTGACATATTATAAAGTCTGTATTATTAACTCTGTCATTAGGCACCATTCTTCTTATTTTACGGCGCTGTTGTTCAATCGGGGAACGCTCTCTGTTGAGGAGAAAAGAAAAAAATGTTTAAATGTCCCGGTAGTCGAAAAGGAGGCAGAGCTGTTGAGAAATGCTAGGAGCTAACTGGGCGCTAACTGTGTCATTCAAATATATTGAATGTCGCAATGCTGGCAAAGAGAGGAAGTGACGTAAGATTTGCGCATGCGGGGTACCGATCGGGTTTACGGTACGGATCGGGTAGTGACAAAGAGCACTGGGACTGGGAGACACTTCAAAGAAGTGGAAGCGGAGCGGCCAAAGAGTAAACTTTCAGAAGTAAGTTCTGAATATGATGTCACTTATTTATGTGCAAATGTTTAATAATGAAGAACATTAAAACATTACTGTTGGCCACATGCCGGCAAAGTTATGTGACATTAGCGATGTTTGTACTTTCAGGGTTTACTTTGTTTTAAAGCCTTTACTTTATACGCCGTTAGATAGTCGACCTTAATCTTACAGAGAATCTGATGATTTTGTGGATAATTAAAGTCAGTCATATATCCACAAACACAACAGGCTGGAAGTCAGTGATGCTGCTCGGTTTGCAGTCCTGAATATCACGGCACAAGCAGGATTCACTACACTGTTAATGTTAGCTATGTTATATTGCTGCCTCTGTTCGGTGGTGTCGAGCCAAACGGACCATAACGTGTGTTTGAACGAGCTGACGGTTCACTCGTTAAGCTGAAAGAAAGATGCTTTAATCACAGGAGTCACACACGTGTCCACTGTACCATCTGGGAACTCTTCTTGTTTAGCACTCGTAATAACACAAACACTAAATCCTCCTTCTCTTGTGCTGTTTTGTAGCAGTGTATACACCTGAGACTGTCACCTGTCTGTCTGTCCTGCACTCTCTCTCTCTGTTTCTTTCTCTCTGATTGTGGAATAAAAGTATGAACATGTATTTATAAGTTACACTTGTGTTTGAATCCTGCAGCTTATCACACATTTGATTTCCATGTGTGACAACTGCAAGTGTCCAGAGTGAGGACAGACTGAGGGACCCACTGCTGCACATCATCTGTGAGGCTTTGCACCCCTGATGATCCACCAGGACAAACTCAGCAGTGTGTGAGGAAGAGGAGGAGGAAGAGCCAGCAGCAGCTGACAGATGTAGAGAATAGACAGACTGTTCCCTGTTTGTGAAGGACTGCTAGGAAAGTTTAGAATAACTAATTGTCTGTCCTGAATCAGTCTTATTAGGTAATGTTCAAATAATTTTATCATTCCAGTGTTTGCAGTGTGGGAGAAAGTACTCAGGGCCTTCAAGTTACACACTATGAAAGGCAGCAACAAGTTTAATATTCAGAAACCTAAAGTATGTATCAGCAGCTGAATGGACCTAAAAATAATTGTTTGTTTCAGTTCTATGAAGCTTTGAGTATTTTGGATCAGTAGCACTGCTGTGTTTGTTGCATCATATTGCTGTAATTGTTTATATGCTTTATATATTCTGAGGTAAGTTGATCTATAGTGTTACATTATATTCTATAATGATGCTATGTGTTTGTATACTTTCTGCCCAGTTTGACCCATTTAACAGAAGTCAGCCTGTTTAAGGCTCTGATATCTATTCTGTTATGACTTAAAGCAGTTATGACATGGTCTGATTTTCTCACCCAATAAAGGAATATTTAATATATCAGTCTACTCTTCATTCTATCAGAAACAGTTATCACAGCTCGTACATTTGCTTCTTCCACACATATATAAGCATTGAGCCAAATTTAGTAATGCCAACATATTAAAAGAACAATATTTGTCTCTTATATATAATACATCTATATATACACTGTCACAGATACTTGTCTTTAAGTGAAGATTTAAGGTGATAGGAAATATAAATAAATGCAACTTGAATCTTTACTGAAGCTCAGTGTTTGGCACAGAGTTCATGTTCACTGCTGTAATAACTAATAATGATTAATATAATATTGACCATATTATATTTACATTACCAAAGTGAGATGACTTTAGTCTCATGAACAACATTAGCTAATTGTTATTTACTAGCTAATCTTAAATGACTGTTCAGTACAGAAATGAAGCCCAACAATCATGTTTTACAGTCCTGTGGTCTCAGCCTCAGATACTTATCAAATCACACAAAGCTCATGTAGAAACAAATGTGCAAAATATGTTCTTCATTTCTGTCAAACAAAGCTGTATGAAACGTTTCCAGCTGTTAGTATCATGGTTGCTAGGCAACCTGGGCAGCGCGACGGAGGCTAGACCGTCCCATTTCACAAGCCTACAAGCCTCACACTTCCAGCCTCAGCGGTCTTTGAGTACGCGGCCCTTGAGGACTGTTAAGGCTGCGTACTTTAAGGCTGCTTCCCCTCTAACTAATCACTGTTTGATTTCCTTACTCATCTCATTAACCAAGGTGAAACATCAATCCCTTATTTGGAAATTTAACAACAACCTTCTGCATAATGACAACTTCTGCCTTGAAGTGAGAAATTTAATTGTGGAAATTGACAAATTAGATATGTCACATGTGAGCAAATGGGAATGGTTTAAATTCGAAGTTAAACAGATAGCAATTCAAATGAGCAAATCCATTGCTAAACAGAAAAGACAGGAGCAACAAAGCATTATTGAGAGAATTAACAGGCTATGCTGCAAACAGGATTTATCTCTGGACGAACAAATACAACTAAACACTTTTCAATCTCAACTAGACAAACTGTTCTTAGAGAAAGCCAATGGTGCCTATGTTCGTTCAAGAGCCCGATGGATTGAGGAGGGCGAGAAAAACTCTTCCTATTTTTTTAATTTAGAGAAACACAGACAAGCAAATAAGAGGATTCAATCACTGAATATCAAGGGGGTTTTGACTGAGGACCATGACAAAATAAACGTGGAAATACTTCATTTTTACAGTAACCTTTACAAGTCAAGGTAAAGGTGGAGAATGGCACTGTGTTTCTGGAAAGTCTTAGAGGCCTTAATGGGACATTGGATGTGGATGTAAAGGTTCGTATGGAGAGTAAACTTGCAATTGAAGAGCTGGAGAAGGCAATCGAACAAATGCCCAGGGGCAAATCACCAGGAATTGATGGGCTAACAGTGAAATTTTACTCCTTTTTCTGGCATGACATTAGATTAATGCTTTACAGTGCATACTTAGAATGTATTTCATCAACTAATCTTTCACCTACAATGAAACAAGGTCTAATCACTTTAATTCCAAAACCCAACAAAGACAAACTACTTCTGGATAATTGGAGACCCATAATCCTTCTGTGTAATGATTATAAATTACTGGCTCATGTCTATGCGAACTGCTTAAATGATTGTTTAACACATTTAGTGGATGAATGTCAGTTGGCGTTTATAAAAGGAAGACATATACACAATCACATTAGATTGATTTTTGATATGCTTGATTATCGCCAGTATATAAAGACAGAAAGCTTAGTGTTGTTTTTGGACTTTTATAAGGCTTAAGACACGGTTGAACATCCCTTCCTGCTTAAAGCCTTGCATTTCCTGAGTTTTGGGGTAACCTTTTGTAATGTGATCAAAATGTTTTACAGTAACATTTTTAGCTCTGTTTCGCTTAACACTGGAATGACACCTAGGTTTGAAGTGCAGCGAGGTATCCGTCAGGGATGCCCTATTTCCCCCAAATTGTTCATATTAACCACTCAACTGCTGGCACTTATCATCCAAAAAGACCCTGATTTACATGGTATTAACATTTTTGACAAGGAATTCAAAATAAGCCAATTTGCTGACGATACTGCACTGTTTTTAAGAGATAAATCCATGGTAGCTAAAGCGCTTAACACTATCTCATTATTCTCCCAGGCATCAGGACTGTGTCTGAATATTAACAAATGTGAATTGTTACCTATTCACACGTGTTCTGATTCTAATATAGCTTCTATAAGAGTTGAATTGGAAGTTAAATATTTAGGTATAGTGATTTCTAAAAATATGTCCCGAAGAGAAGACAACAACATCTGCAATCGTATCGTCGACATGAAGAAATCCCTTAGTCGTTGGTTGACCAGGGATATCACTATATTTGGCAGAGTCATCCTTTCCAAAGCTGAAGGTATTTCTAAATTAATTTACCCATGTCATTCTCTTTATATTTCTCCCCAAAATATTAGGAAAGCCAACTCAATTATTTTTCAATTCCTGTGGAAAAACAAAACCCACTATATTAAGAGATCACAGTTGGTTAAAGACTATGAGAAGGGTGGTGTCAGAGCCTTAGACTTTGAATCAATGATCGGAACTTTTAAAATCAACTGGCTCAGAGCTTGTTTATCTCAGTCTGATTCCATGTGGTTTCATATACCCAGATCTTTATTTAAGGAACTAGGAGGAATTTATTTTCTATTAAGATGTGACTTTGAAACTAGTAAAATACCGGTTACACTCTCTAATTTTCACAAACAGATTCTTCATTTTTGGAAAATGATGTTTACACACAACTTTTCTCCTCACATGTCGACCTTATGGAACAATAGAGTGATAACTGCTAACAAAAAGACATTATTTATCAGGAACTGGTTTGAGAGTGGTATCTTGTTTGTAACTGACTTGCTGGATTCGAGTGGTGCTTTATTGGATTATGTGTCTTTCTCGAAGAGACACGACTTTAATTGTCCATTAAAAGAATACAGAAAAGTTTGCTGTGCTATCCCTTTGGCCCTAAGGCAGCTGATACGCAACACAATGCTACATTCTGAGGTCAATCCAGCGCTGCCAAACTTAAAAATTGGTAACTGCAACCTAAATGATAGTAAATGTAACAATAAATTTATCAGTGTGAATTTCAAATCTATTCTTTTACAGGGGTTTAACTCAGGTAGATATTTGCAGGTCACTCATGGAAAAGGCATTCTCAAAATTCATCAAGTGGCCTGTCTCCCCAAAAGTAAAAGAAACTCATTTTAAGATAATTAATAATATATATCTTGTGTCTGAATTTCTAAAGAGGAGGTTTAAATTTGAGGTTAATCAGTGTGCATTTTGTGATTCAGCCTGTGAAACATTACACCATTTGTTTTTCTCATGTCCTGCATCAGCTGCCTTTTGGTTAGAACTAGACAGCTGGTTATCCCTCAAGATCAACGATATCCCCCAGTTTAATATTTCTGATATTATTTTCTATATGGCTAAACAACATCCATCTGTCTCTACTGTGATTAACATTGACATCCTGTTAAGTAAATACCATATACATTGTTGTAAATGGAGGAATAGAAAACCATCCTTTACATGGTTCATCAATGACTTCAAACATTATTTCATGTCACTTAAAAAACTGAAGTCAAGCAGATTTGCCACAATCTATGATGACATTTCCCATTTGCTTCTGTTTTGATCATTACCTCTATTGTGTGTCAACCTGTGCTCTCTTTTTTAATTCTTCCCCGTTAATACTGTGAATTTTTGTCTAGCCCCCTCCCCCCATATCCTTGCTGTTAGTTTTGTTGTATTGACTGTTCTTTTTTATTTATCCTCCACGAGAGTTCATTTGCACTATATTGTGTTATGTTGTTTGTGACTGTATTGTTCGATTGGTTAATTAAAAAAAAAAAAAAAAGTACTTTAAGGCTGCAGACCCTGAATTGGGAAACAGTCCCTGAATTGGGATACAGCCATACATACATGTTTTGGTGCGTGCAACTGGTCCATCCGGTTATTGTCTCCCCAGAAACATTTCCGTTGTCTCTTTTCCTATTTCCATTGTGCTTTGTGTGCTTTTGCAGCGTTTTTCTTTTTGCAGCATTTTTCTTTTTGCAAGTGTTTTCTGAAGTTGCAGTCCGTTTGGCCTCTTTTTACCGACCTCCTCTTTGATAGCTGCCGTGTCCATCTTGTCGTTCCCTGCAGGTGAAGCGATGGGGGAGGGGGAGCTGAGTTCAGTGAAAGAGAGGCGAGGCAGAGTAACGCAGTGTAGAGACGAAAGTGGACGAAAGAGCACCAAGAGCATCTGGCTGCAGCCACTGGGGAGCGCTATATGGCGACCTCCACACTAACCGGAAACACAACTTCAGTTAAATCGACTTTGACCCAAGAGCATCTGGCTGCAGCCACTGGGGAGCGCCATATTGCGGCCTCCACATTTACCGGAAACACGTGACCTCCACAGTAACCGGAAACACGTGACCTCCACACTAACCGGAAACACGTGACCTCCACAGTAGGCGGAAATACGTTCCTGCATGGATCTTTTTCTTTTTTTTTTTGTCTTGTTCCTGCGTGGATCATTAACCTTGCAAATCGATCGTAAAGGTTGGTACAGAGTCTTCCATGTATAAATTTGCCGTTAATAATTATATAATTCTAGGAATCATCTACTTTGCTTACACTGATTACGTTGGCACTTTGTTAGCGTTACAACAACAGTCAGACCCCCGAGGTATCTAAACTTTAGTAAGGAATGTGTGTACTTTTGACACCTCTGGTTAGCATTTAATGGTCAGTTTCAGACGTATTTGATTTTTGCTTGTTATTGAACAAATTCACTTCACTGCTTTTCACTATCTGACATCAATGCACATTGTTCCATTTACTGCATATTGCGCTTTATTCATGTCTCTCATTCCACCTGCATCAACATTGTAAAGTTTGTCACAAAGAGATTTATACATTTATAAATACTAATATTCTCTATTCCATTCTGTTCTGCTTTTTTATTGCCCAGATTTTAGTTAGCCTTTGTTAAATTGTCTTTTATATGTCAATATATACGTATGTCACAAATAAAAGTGTCTTGTAAATTATGTTTTTGTAAAGAATTTTCTCCCCAAATCTCTTACATGCTAACTGTAACGTGTTATTTCTGCTAAAACCTGAACTTAAATGTGTATGTGGTCTTTATCTGTTTTGCTCTCTGTTTTAGATGCACATATCACATTTGAATTCTGCCACCAAGCCAGAATTGCAGGAATCCCCAGTGGCTGCAGCCAGACCCTTCTCACTTTGACAGCGAAAACGAAATTGTATTTTTGTTACTATTGATGCTGCTGATAAATAAATTTGATTCTAATTGGGGTTTTTTAAACAATCTGGGTTTATTAAAAAAAAAAAATCACCATCCCTCCAGCTTTTTCGTGGCCAAAAGTGTCCGTGTGTTATGTTTTTGTTTCTTTGCTACTTTTTCTGCATAAAGTTTTTTCGCAAATATAAAATTGTCATTATTAACTCACCATTTCATATATCAGCAAATTTAAACAGCAAATTGTTTTGTGCGTTCTGATTGCTGTAGACCATTGTCAATCAACCTAGTGGCGTACGGCTAGATTGGAGCGGTCCGCAACACCCGGACCCGTTTGAGGCTCGGGTGTGAAGTGTATGGTTTTCAGGGTTTTTAATCGTGAAGTCGGGTTCCCTGGGTCTTTTCCGGTGTCGTAGCCGTGTGTCTTATTTTGAAAGAACTATTTACGCGTTACCATAGCGACCGGAGAGCATCAAGAAGCAGAGAGGAGGATGTTACTCTCAATGTTGTTGGTGCATTTCAGGAGGACCCTGCTAATAAAGTTACACAATCACACAGTGAATTCGCGTTTATGGTTATATTTACAAAATACCAGTTAACAGTTGGTTTAAATAATAATAATGGATTGCATTTATATAGCGCTATTCAAGACCCTCAAAGCACTTTACAATTCCACTATTCATTCACTCTCACATTCACACACTGCACCATCGGCCCCTCTGGCCATCACCAGTACGTGGTAGGTGGGATGTCTTGCCCAAAGACACAACGACCGAGACTGTCGGAGCCGGGGCTCGAACCGGCAACCTTTGGATCGATTTGGATCGGTCGCTTCCCAGGTCATCCGACCCGGATCCGCATTGGATCCGCTGTTGATTATAAGCTAGAATGATGCCCGCTAATGTTTGGCTCGAGTGTCCTAAAATCACACTTTCCCTCTGAGAAACAGTTTCATTACACTTTAATACCGTATTTAAATGACCGTGGTCTTCCCCCATTCTCATATACGTCACAATTTTCTCACAGCAAAATCAAACAAATTAGTGACAGTGAACATGGAAAAGTTTTCTTCATTCACTGCAACACACCTGTTGCGACTTTCATCCGTAAATAAAGCCGCGGCCGGCTGAGTTGGTTGTGTCCCTGTGACGCGCCTCCAATAATCCATAATGAGTCGTACTTGTACTTTGCGCATTTATTTTAAGAACGAAACATAAACAAATGTTTGCGCTTTCAATCAATTAACAAATAGCGCATGGATTAACTGGTGTGCCAAAAGATGACGGTCAACAGAAAAGTTTGCCCACAAACCACTCACCCAACAACCCCTGCTGTGAACACCGAGATCAGGTAAATAGACTGTGACCACACCCACATGCCATCACCGGAGACACAGGTAAGGCTATACACCTGTGCCACCATAACAAAAAGGCAAAACATAAACATGACTTTGGCTCTTACAATACCGGCCCCTAATTATTATCTTTTAAATAATAATTACATAACAATCAAGTCTTACATCATTTGCTTGTTCATAAAACATTTCAATCGCCCTTTAGTGCAACATGCATCAGTACTACTGCTTGTGGTTCACCATTTGTGAAGTTAATAACCCATAAATAAAAGGAGTAGGTCACTTAAAGATTATCCAGTCAGTCCAATATGTTAAATATTCTCTGTTTCCTGCAAAAGACAGACTTTATTTATAGGTCTGTTTAGGAATCCAGTCTTTGTCTTGATCCGAAGATGACGAACAAATCCCCTTTTGTCCTGGATTGTCTCTTCTATTTTTCCAGTTATCCAGGAATTCCGTGGTGCGGAATCATCAACAATGATCACAATGTCCCCTGGCATGAAGTTTCGTTTTGGGTTGCACCATTTCTGTCTTTGTTGCAGTTGTGGAAGATATTCTTTAATCCACCTTTTCCAGAATAAATCTGACATATATTGGACTTGTTTCCATCTGCGACGAGCATATATGTCATCTTTTTGAAAACATCCTGGTGGTAATGATGGTGCAGTCTTAAGAAGCAGCAGGTGGTTTGGAGTAAGTGCTTCAAGGTCGTTTGGATCTGTAGAAGCCTTTGTAATAGGACGACCATTCAAAATAGCTTCAGCTTCACATAAAACAGTCCTGAGGCTCTCTTCATCAAGACTTTGTACATTTAAGGTGGAATTAAGAATTTTTCTCACAGATCTTATAAGTCTTTCCCATACACCTCCATGATGTGAGCCAGCTGGGGGATGGAAAGTCCATTTAATGCCATTTTGAAGAAGGGTATTGTGTAGACGATGTTGATTCCAATCTGCTATCATTTCCTTCAGCTCACGATGGGCTCCCACAAAGTTGGTGCCGTTGTCAGATCGCAGTTCTTTTACTTGACCACGTCTGGCAATAAAGCGACGAAGGGCATTGATAAAAGAGTCTGTGTCCAGTGATGATGCCATTTCAATATGAATAGCTCTTGACGCTAAACATGTGAATATCACACCATAGCATTTTACAGTAGTCCTTAAACGTTTCACTAGAAATGGTCCGAAATAGTCCACTCCAACGTACGTGAATGGTGGTTCATCAGGAGTTACTCTGTGCAGGGGCAGGTCTGCCATTTGCTGTTGTCCTGGTGGGGCATTTACGCGCCGACACACAACGCATTTAGCCACAATTTTTCTTATAGGTACCGTGACACCTGGAATCCAGTATTTTTGACGCAGTTTGGATAACATGTGGTTACGGCCTCCATGACCCACCGCTTCATGGACATGTTGAAGGATTAGGTTAGAAATGTGGAAGTCTTTGGCCAGAATAACAGGATGTTTTCTCTCTTCTGGCATTGCAGTTCTACTGAGTCGTCCACCAACTCTCAACACACCTTCTTCCAGGATGGGAGTAAGTTTATAAATGTGACTGGTTCTCTTAACATTCGATCCTTTTGTTAAACAGGAGATTTCATCAGCAAACCGCTTCCTTTGACAAAAGGAGATTAAAGCCATTTCAGCACTAATCAGCTCCTCAACTTTGAGACTGCTGGTGTCCAGACAGTGTTTCTTCATTTGAAGTTCAAGGTTTTGTCCAGGATCATGTTTAATCTGTAGTTTTCTTCTACTGTAATGCAGAAGCAGTTTTTTAACTCTCAGAATCCATGCTACTGCACGCTTCAGCCGAGTCCAGGATGAAAAATACTGAATGAAGTGAGAAACCGGATCTATTTCTTGTGATGTCTGAACAGCGTTCACTGTTGTTTTAATTTCTGCATCGTTTGATGAGATTTGTTTCACTTCATCAGGATTCTGAGGCCACTCCTCTTGTGGTAGTAGAAGAAATGGAGGTCCAGAAAGCCAAGTTTGTTTATTTTTCAAAAAGGATTGTACCGTTAAACCTCGAGAAGCCAAATCTGCTGGATTGTTATCCGTGTCCACATATCTCCATTGTTGAGCATTTGAAACTTTGACAATCTCAGAAACTCTGTTGGCGACGAAAGTGCGGAACCTTGTTGTTTTATTGTTGATATATTTTAGTACAGAGGTGCTATCAGTCCAAAATACTGAGTCCTTCAGTTCCATCTGCAGCTCTTTCTTCCACATTACATCCATTCTGCTTGCTAAGGTGGCAGCAGTTAACTCCATTCGAGGGATTGTAACTGGTTTTAAAGGAGCAACACGTGCCTTTCCCATAATGAATGTACAGTGTGCCTGGTCTCGTTCATTCTTTAGTAACAAATAAGTCACTGTTCCATAGCTGTCCTCAGATGCATCTGCGAAATGATGTAACTGAGCAATTTTTACAGTTCCAAAACTGTTGGTTTTAAAACAACGATCAACCTTGAACTCCTCCAGCTTGTAGAGCTCTTGCATCCAAATAGTCCATTCCTGTATAACTGCATCAGGTAATGCATCATCCCATCCAATCTTTTTTCGACACAGATTTTGCAGAATCTTTTTAGCAGTTAAGATTACTGGTGCCAACATTCCTAAGGGGTCATAAACAGAGCTGACTACAGAAAGGATGCCACGTTTTGTCAAAGGTCGATCTCTTAGAGTGATTCTGAACTTGAAAACGTCAGATTCAACACACCATTGAACGCCCAAAACTCTTTCCACTGGAAGCTCATCACTGATCAAGTCTAGATCCTTTATTTTGTTTGCTCTGTTACTTTCAGGTATTACAGCCAACACATTACGACTGTTACTTATCCATTTGTTCAGTGGAAAGCCTCCTTTCAAGCATATGGCACAGAGTTCATGATAGAGATCTATCGCATCCTCTTCTGTGGCTGCTGAGACAAGACAGTCGTCGACGTAAAAGTTATTCAACATTGTATCCACGGCTTGAAGGCTAAACTGTTGTTTATGATCTTCAGCACATTTCCTTAGTGCAAAGTTTGCACAACTGGGAGATGATGTTGCTCCAAACACATGTACTGTCATCCTGTATTCAACCATGGCTTGAGTGTAATCTCCGTTGGGCCACCAAAGGAATCTCAACATATCTCGATCCTCCTCTGGTATTTTAACCTGATGAAACATGGCTTTAATGTCTGCTGCAATGACAACAGGTTCTTTACGAAATCTTGTCAGAACTCCAAGTAACGTGCTGGTCAAGTCTGGACCTTGTAAGAGCTTGCTATTTAGCGACACTCCATGATACTTGGCTCCACAGTCAAACACCACTCTAAGGGTTTTCTTTTGCGGATGCAGAACACCATGGTGCGGCAAATACCATTTCCTGCCATCCGTCCGTTCTAAGTTGTCTTCTGGTACCTTTTCTGCATAACCTTCAGAGATCATATCTGCCATAAAACTGCTATAGTCCTGCAGAAAAGAAGAGTTCTTCATAAGTCTTTTCTTCAGATTCTGAAGGCGTTGTTCAGCAACACTTTTATTATCTGGCATGCAGACCTTTAAGTCTTTCAATGGGAGTCCAATATAATAATGACCATTATGTAGGTTAGCAGTATTGGAAACTTTATCCAAAAACTGTTGGTCTTCCTTAGAAGGTTCTTTCTCATCTCTGGCACACTCTGGAAAATCAGTTTTAAACTGCTGATTCCACAGCTCATCAAGTTTCACTACTGAAACTCTATTGACACTTATCTGTGGCTGATTGTGAGCTTCAGTTTGAGTCTCACCCAAAGGACCGTTTACTATCCAGCCAAGGACAGTTTTAACAGCATACGGTCCATCTCCAACACTTCTAATGACATCCAGTGGTTCCAGAGCCTTTGGCACATTCGAGCCAATTAGCAAATCAATTTCAGAGTCAATTTCTGGCAGATGTACAGACTTCAAATATGGCCACTGGATTATATCGTTCTGGTGAGGAATGTTTCCTTTATGGGCAGGCATAGTGAACTGAGTATAAAGAATGGGAAGATCACAAAACTCATTTCCGTCTAGTCCAGCGACTTCTAAATCTGCAACAATATCCGTTTCAACAACTTTATTTTGTCCCATAGTTCTCAGCAGAATGTTGGATCTTCTTCCATGAATTTTCAGCTTATTCATTAGCTTTACTGTACAAAATGATGCAGTGCTGCCTGGGTCAAGAAATGCATAGGTGTACAATGTTACATTTCCTTTCTTGGCCTTAACTTTCACAGGCACGATTGAAAGTTTGAATTCATCTTTACCGGCCCCAGTAAGAGCACTGGTCTGAATAGAGACTATGGCACAATCCTGAGTTTGTTCCTTTGATTCTTGTTCTTTACTCATTGTCTTTTGATAGATGTGTAACATTTGAGGATGCTTTAAACCACACGTCTTGCACCTGAGGCGCTTTTTGCAGTCTCTACTAATGTGTCCTTTACAAAGACATCCGAAACAGACTCCATTCTCTTTTAGAAAAGTGATTTTGTCTTTTTGCGTTTTTCTTTCCAGCTCTTGACAGTTTTCTAAGGTATGTTCACCTTTGCAAAACAAGCAACTCCTCATTTGTGTGGCTCTTTCTTTTTCCTTAACTTTGTCATTTTCTTTATCAGATGCCATCACAGAGGTAGCAAAAGAACTTTCTTTGAATCTTGTGTGAGTTTGAGACTTAAGTTTTCTTGTGTCTCTGTTTGTCATGCAGATATCCTTGATGTCCCCAAACACTGGGTCAGATGCAATCTTCACTTGTTTCTCTAAAAAATCCACAAGATCCTTAAATGTAGCTTGTCGATTACACTTCTCATGGAAATCACAGACTGCAGTTCTCCACTTATCTCTCTGCCTGTAGGGAAGTTTCTTTGTTATAGTTAACATGTTGGCAGGCATGTCAAGCTCCTGCATATAACTGAGATCTTCCATAGCATTGCAACAGCCTCTTAGGAATATTGTGTAAGCTTGAAGAGCTTTCGTGTCCTCTGCTTTTATTGAAGACCAAGCAAGTGCTTTGCTCATGTAAGCCGTGGCAAGTTTATGTTCATTACCAAAATGCTGCCGTAATAAAGACTTTGCCTTTCTGAATCCTGCTTCTGAAGTCATGTGTAGACAACTCCTTACAAGTTGTCTTGGTTGACCCTTTGTGTGTTGTTCCAAATAATAAAGACAATCTCCAGGGTTTTTATTTCTGCTTTCAATGTTGTGTTCAAATGATTTAACAAAAGTCTGGTACTGAAGTGGATCTCCATCAAAAACTGGGATCTCCTTTTTAGGTAATGAAGAAAGACTATGTTGTTGTATTAATAAAGCAGTGAGTTCGTTTTGCTTACTCATGACAGATAAGATGTTACAGTCTTCTTCATGACTAGAGATTTGAGAAGGTACATGTTTATTTTCACGTGAATTTCTAATGTTTGACTGATATGTCAATGAATCTTCAGAAAGAGTCTGAGGTTGTATTGGAACTCTGCCTGTGGTTAAGCGAGATTGTGAGTCTGCAACATTATGCTCCCTAAAGATATGCACATGTTGCCTTTCATGTACAGGATTATCAGGACGAGTATTCAACACTTGAGTTACCTTTTGTCCCTTTTCAAAATATGACTCCATACCATCTGATATTTTTGATAGTTTACTTTTAATACTGGAACCTTTTGAGCCTCCCAGTACTTTCATTTTTGCAACCGTGGCAGCTATATTTGTTTCCAGCTCCAGTTGCTCGCGCTGTCTCTTTAACTGTGCTTCATGTTCCTCCAAGGCATGTTTATCCTTAAGCAGTTTTTGCCTTACCATCAGCGCAGCTGCTTCAGCTTCAGCCATTATTCGTGCTGATGTTGTACTTGAGGCTCTGGAGTTTGAGCTTGAAGAACTGATTTTACTCTTTTTGCTTCCTACGTTTGAAACACTGTCACCTGGCTGTATTTCATCTTGTATGTCAGAATTGGTTTTAACCTGCTTTGGAGATGTTAAGATGTTATGTTTATCATTTGTGGAAGAAACCGTCTCCTTTGATAACACAGTCTCAGCAGAAACGGGCACATCCAAAGTAACAGCAGTAGGCACTTTCTCAGCTTCCTTGTCTTTTTCCATAAAAGGTCTTCCAGCTTCAAGAAGCCATCGTTTCACATCTTCAACAAAATCATCATTACATTTTGTTATGCGTCCAAACCAGTCAATATGAGCGTCTTGTTCATCTTTAGGAATCAATAAAATGAATGCATCATGAGCTACTTTGGCATTTTTATACAAATCATTCAGTTTTTCCAAGTTAAGCTGCACAGCTTTTGCATTGTCATCATGTTTCATCAATTCTTTAATATCACGAGTTAACCCTTTAATCTTGTTAACATGAGCTTTTCGCTCTTTCTGCAAAGTTTCCATTTTAAAAGCAAGTGCTTTAGCCGTCAGTTTTGCAGATCTTTTTTCTTCCAGTTCATGTTCGGCTTCTTTTATTTCACTCATCGTCACTTATTCACATGCATCAAAACAACATTATATCCACAGCTTCAAAGATAGATCACAGCCAATACTTTTCGTCTGTGTAAATTATTGCGCAGCAGCGTCACAGGCTGTCAAAACCAGAGCAGCGTCCTCCAGCTTGCCAAATCAAGCACACGCACGCACACAACGCAGATCAAACCAATGTCCCCAATGGACAAGCGGTGACACTTACAAACTGTGTTCAAAACATCCAATAATACACAGAGTGAATCCGCGTGTCCTACCGCTTCTGAAGTGTCTTTTGTGCTGCGTTCCACCATGCCAGTGTGAAGGTGCCGTTTCCAATTACTCCTTTGAGAACTGCGTCCACTCATCTAAAGGCTCCGTGACTCCAAAACGTATATCCAAAAATCCTCTTCATTGTTCTGATGCGTGCGATAAAAGACAATTTTCTGTTGACTAAATGTTGCGACTTTCATCCGTAAATAAAGCCGCGGCCGGCTGAGTTGGTTGTGTCCCTGTGACGCGCCTCCAATAATCCATAATGAGTCGTACTTGTACTTTGCGCATTTATTTTAAGAACGAAACATAAACAAATGTTTGCGCTTTCAATCAATTAACAAATAGCGCATGGATTAACTGGTGTGCCAAAAGATGACGGTCAACAGAAAAGTTTGCCCACAAACCACTCACCCAACAACCCCTGCTGTGAACACCGAGATCAGGTAAATAGACTGTGACCACACCCACATGCCATCACCGGAGACACAGGTAAGGCTATACACCTGTGCCACCATAACAAAAAGGCAAAACATAAACATGACTTTGGCTCTTACAACACCTTTGCACATGTGCTCGTGAGCGCATGTGTTGTGCTTTATGAATTTGGACAATATGATGCGGTGCTTATAAAGGGACTGAGAAGGAAAAGTTATTTAATTGAGAGCAAATTTCATTAAAAAAAACCCCAGAACTACTCACACCTTTGCGCGTGCGCACACGAAGTGCTGCTCTTATGGAACGCGCGTGCGTCATATTCGATTTGTGCATGTATCTGTTTGTAACGTAACTGAAAAAGCTGCGGTTTGAAATTTTTCTTCTGCACCTAAATTTTCTGGTTCAGATGAGTTCAGTGAGAAGCGCTAAACGTCCATATTTACGGAAAAGCACATTTAGTGATTCAGTTTCTTCAACTTTCGTTTTAAGTGAAGGTAAGTGCAATCTTTAGACTAAAAATCGACATGTTTTATCTTCACATCTTACATTTAATATATGTGTTTCAAATCTGAACATTTTAAAAATGGTATCCAGTTGATTATGTCAGAAAAACACTTTTTAGTGCATTCTACTGTAAAGGTGATTTTACTGCTTACCTGTTAGACGCAGCTTGTCTGATAAATATTAATTTCCTTTTGTATATTAACTATACAAACAAAGAGTTTTTAATTCTTAAAGACCTTTTGACAGGATTTTGGGCCAAATTCATTTATTTGCTTTGAGTCTTTACCGCTGTGGTGATTTCCTCTTTTTCTGAATTGTAAAAACTACATTGTGAACAAAAAAACTGACATTTGAAAGAGATTTTTTGCAAGAAAAGCAAGAAAATGTTGTGATCTGTTGCTATGATATAAATCATAACAATATGATGCTATGTTTTTGAAGACACTGGGAAAATAAAGTTCTTTATTAAGAGCGGATTTCATAAATGAGTGTGATTCAAATATTATTCTGTTCATTAAAAACAAAACAAGCTGGCACCGTGAAGTTTATATATAAGAGAACAGAGTTGCTTCTGATGGAAACATGCTCAAATCATAGTTATGAAGTCTGATAAGCTTTGTGTTAGAGACTCACTTAACCCCATGTTTCCCTTTCATTTTACAGCAATGTTGAGAAGAAGCCAAAGACTTCAGTCTAACGGCTATTACGGCAGCCAAGGAGAGCCGTTAATCTCCTACAAGGAGACTTTATACAGGTTAGTATTGGTCTACATGTTCTTTGTTGTCATCCACTGACATAGATGCATGTTTTGTAATCATAATCCATTTGTTCTTACATGATTTTGTTTTTTCTGTGCAGAATTTTCAAAAGGCGACGGCCCCGTCCCCGTCCAGTCCCTGACAATATTGACAGAGACACAGTGGACTGTGACACTGTGGACTACAATAACAATGATTTTGTTGACTACAGCAGTGGCAGCAGCAGAGGTCATTTTAGAGCCATCAAGGCATTGGGACTTTTGGTCCTCATGCTGGCCTTGTGTTTTGGTAAATGATCTCCTTCCACAAACAATTACAGTCTTTCTAGTACTATGTGCTTTTCTTCTGGATTAAGCTTCTCGTCTTATTCTGTGTTTCTCTTCATCCACCAGGATTGATTTTCAGTATTGGAGGGCAGAAAATGGACTTTTCCACCCCGTTCATGAGTGAGGTATGAAAAACATATGAGGCTCATAATATATTCCCTGAAGATTAATCAGATAATAACAGTTTATTATTATATATATATTATAACATGAATGGTTCTTCTCAATTGCAGTACTTAATGAATGGACATAAACAGGTGGAAAGGAAGGTACAAGAGCTGCAAAGGGAGTTAATGGACTTAGGAAAAAGAATTGACTTCCTTCTTCCAGTTGGGGACAGGATGCCCAACTTTGCTCTGGAGGAACTGGGTAAGACATGAAATCGGATCAGAATTCACGTAAGAATTTCTTTGTTGTTGTTTTGCGATTCCTTTCTCACTCTGTGTTTTTGTCTACAGGAGCAACGATTGTTAAAGAACAGTCTTCAGCATCCTACCTTACAGAACAGACTGGATTGAAGCTGTGGGGGCTTACATTGATACCCGCAAAACAACCCTGTGTAAGCCCAAGAGTCGTTATTCAGGTATAATCTACTTTCACAAAAAAACAAGATACTATCTCACACATCTGCATGATTTAATAGTCAAACACTAGTGGTCCAAACTGAACTCTGTTTTTGTTTCTTTTTCTCTGTAGGGTCGAGCACCCATGGTCCCAGGAGTGTGTTGGAGTTTTGCGGGCTCCCAGGGACATTTAACAATTAAGCTGCCACACAGCATCGCCATCAGTCATGTGACACTGGGTCACATTTCTAAGATGGTGTCACCATCTGGAAAGGTCTCCAGTGCTCCCAGGATGTTTTCAGTGTTTGTAAGTCACAGATTTCCACTGCACCACTGTTTAACTGTTGCATTTTACATATGTGTATATAGAGAACAACTTTATCTGTATTTATTTCTGTCTTTTCAGGGAAAGAGAGCATTAGACGACAGTGGTGTCCACCTGGGAACATTCGTCTATGATCAAAATGGAGATCCACTCCAAACATTCAGGATTCCTGTGAGTACACTGTGCCATTAGACACATGCACATAGACTTTTCTATCCAGAGTATTTAGAGGTTAGCTCCCCTTGCTATCTGTATATCCACCCTCATAATAATCACAGTATTCCTAAATTTACCATCCTTTCAAGAGTCAAGAAAACTATTATGCAACTAACCCATCTTGTTTTTGTTTTGTCTCTCAGGACGACAAAGTAGACGTCATCCGCTCCATTACGCTGCAGGTGTTGAACAACTGGGGCAATCGTGAGTATTCTTGTTTGTACAAGTTCCGAGTTCATGGAAAGCTGGCATAACTAGCTTCCCATGAACTCCATCTATAAAAGAAAAGAGAGGAAAAATGTGAAAGTGAATCAGACTGCAACACATATTTAAATAATTGTATTTGAAAAAAATTGTCAATTTAACCCATGTTTTTTTCTCCAGCGAACGTCCATCCCACCAGGTAAGACATGTCTGATTAAGATGTTTGCAGTCTGATTCACCTCACCCCCAACCAGCCGTGGCAGAGGGCTTGCCCCTCCCTGAGCCTGGCTCTGCCAGAGGTTTCTTCCTGTTAAAAGGGAGTTTTTCCTCTCCACTGTTGCCAAGTGCTTGCTCAAAGGGGATCATCTGATTGTTGGGGTTTTTCTTCTCTTATATTGTAGGGTTTTTACTCTACATATACAGTGCTTAACAAATTTATTACATCACCTGTCATAGATATAAGAACACCCCAAATTTCTTAAACCTGTAATTCTTACATTAGGTGATGTTCGACTAACTTTGTTAAGCACTGTGTTATTGTGAATTGGCCCTCAATTGGAACTCATTTGGACTGAATTAAATTTCTTGTAAAACATAAAAATTCTCTAAATTGTCTCCACTGGAAATTTAGAGATATTTTTTAAAACAACAAGAATAAAATTTTAAGAAAATATTTTTCATGTCTTTTGGTATTCTTAATTGTCAGAGTATATTAAACAAGCGTGATAACACTATGGCCAGAGGATTTACATTTTGAAAATGAACATTTAAACTCCCAAAAGTAAAGAAAGTAAAGTCCATGTTGCATGTGCTGTGATATGAGAAGCCTTCACTGTGATGCAGGCTTTGAGGTTTAGTGAGGTAACTTCAGGTTTAACCATGTGTTTGTAGTTGGGACACCAGATAGACCAGGGGTCGGCAACCTGCGGCTCTTTAGTCCTTTTAGTGCGGCTCCGTGTGGCTTGGGAAAATAATTTTTTTTTAAGTAATTAGCTGAAGTGTATTTTATTTATGTTAGTTCTTTTTTAACTTGTAGTTCTAAATTGGAAGATTATTGTGATATTGAAATACAAACATAAAATTATATTCTATTATTTTTTGATCGCTCAAAATAAGCGTCACACTCGCACAAGCCGGTGTACCCGCCGAAACGCCGTGCATTTATCGAGACTTTCGACCCCAGGTAGGCCAATTATGGATCTTCGGATCCACATTATGTCAGCAGCTGTTCTCCACCGTGAACTATGTTAAAAACAAACACCGCTCGCGCCTCACAGATGACAGCTTACAGTCCTGTGTAAAGATGAAAGGGACTTCGTACAGCCCCGAGTTGCAGACGCTGTGCGCAGAGGTTGAGGAGCAGAAGTCCCATTGTAAACATACCACGGCAGACTCGACGATGTTTCCATGAAAATGCTTTTCAGCATCTCTTTATTGACTACTTTTCACACAAAGTTGCTGTACAGCCGGCTGTAGCTTTTCAGCTCACAGCCCGACATACACCAACAACAACACAACAGCACAGATAGCACAGACGTTAAGGCGGTGAGGCGTGATTGCGGGTGCCGCTCAGGTGCGTCCGCCTCCCCTGCAGCGGCGCTGCAGACCATGCCCCACCACACACATTAACCAGGTAAAATACATATTTAGGTACAATTTTACAAATATCTGTTTTTCAATTTTTAGCAGCATAGTGCTGTTTTTCCAATTATTTTTTTAAAAGTCAGGTCAAGGCTCCAAAAGCCCAAAGGCGATATAAGGGTGGCGACTCACAACAGTTTTTGTTTGCTACATGGATCATTTTAGTTCAGCTGGGTGTCTTTCCTTTTGTTATATTTCTTTAAGAGTTCAAAATGTGTTAATTACATAAATAAAATAAAAAAATTATTTAAATAAAATTTTTATTTTATTTAAATAAAATTACAATTTTAATTATGTCATGATAGAGAAATATAGAGAAAATGTAATTTTCTCTATAGCAGTTCATGGATTTCATAAGCAACACACCTTAGTTGTTCACACAAAGCATAAAGGTAAAAAAACAATATATAGACTGTTATCTTCATTTTAGATGTCAAAAAGTATTTGTGGCTCCCAGTGTTTTCTTTTGCGTGGAAATCGCATCCAAAGGGCTCTTTGGGTGTTAAAGCTTGCTGACCCCTGAGATAGACCATTAAGCATATTGCATCTTGTTTTTTAACTTCATCAATTAGCAGATTTTACTGGAAATTTTTATTTAATAACCCCAAATTTGGACTTATTGATAACAGAAACAAGCTTCTACACTCATTTTATTTAGTTCTGTTAATTTCAAAACAAAGCTTCTTTTCCTTTTTCTTCACTAATGGTGTCACCTCCTGTAAGTTGTCATGACTTTTGAGTCATGATATGTATAAATTCTAAATGAGTGAAAGTCAGGGACTGGGCCAGATCGGACGGTCTGAGGCAGCTTTGTTCTGGTCTCCACCTCTGTGTGGAGTTGCTTCCTTGAGCTCATCCACTCACATCTGCAGGTAGTGTGAAATCAAGAGGCTGTGCATTTAGGAGCTGTGGTGCTAGATCTCCACCAGTTTGTATTTCTGCCATGGTAGTAAATGGGCTCTGTCTCTTGTCCTCGTTTCTCTGCGTTTACTCTTTAGTAACTTTTGTATATCATCTTCTCTGTAGAACTCAGTGATTCCTGAGATTAGGGACAAAACAGGTTTTAATTTTCTAAAATATATTTTTTGATTTTTCAAAAACATATTTACATATAATTGTAACACAAAGTTTTGGCTGTCTCACCATGGTTTGGTACAATCTCCCAGGTGTAACATTTTTTAATAATTTATGTTTTTGCTGGAGAAGTGCAAGGTTTTTGTCAACACCGTCAGACACAAAGAAATGCAAAAATATATATTTTAAATTAAGTTGTTTCAGCTATTTTGAATACTAGCAGCTTCTCTATTTTATTGTTTATGCACATATGTTTTCAAAGTAATTATACCACATTTAAAAGTAAGATTGTTTTGGCTTTTTATTATTAGAGTTACAGTCATACATATTTTCAGAAGCTTGTATTTAATCTGTATAAGAAACAGTCATATTAAGCAGCATGCAAATTACACATTTATTGAGAAAATTACATATTTTTATTGGAAGATCATGAGGGAGAAACTATATGGTTCTCCAAAAGAGAAAAATAAACAAAAACTCCATATTATGGAGTTGACAAGGTGCTGACGGTGGTGACACAAATCTGACAGTGGTGACACACTAGTAGAAAACAAGATATTATTTCTTTCAAAATGACCATTAAACATTAGCAACCTTTGTAATATCACAAGACACATCATAACAATTCTGTTTTTGCACATGTCAAGTTCTACATCTACACAGCAAGTAGCTGCCTACTACTCCTTGATTCCTAAAGTTCTCTGTGGTTGTGTGTTTAGACCCTGCTGGACTTTCTCTCCTTTTGACTCTCTGTGCTTGTTTCCAAAACCTTCCCTTCTGACTTTTTTCTCTTCCTTTCAGATCACTGGTGTTCTTTATTTTTCCCTCTTTCACTCTATTTCTCCATCTTTCGCTTTCCTTTATGAGAAACTCTTTCTTCAACTCAGGCTGGCTGTTAATTTTTTCTCTCTTTCTTTTTTGATCATCCCTGTTCCTTCTCTTTTGTTCCTCTACTGACAGGTTCCCCTTTGCTATTCTAGTCTGAAATGTACCATTTTGTAATTACAATAATTTTTCTGAACCTTGTGCTTTTTCACAGATTAAGGGTGAATATTCACAACACAATTATGCATTAAGCAATAGAAATGCTATCCAGCCATTAAGTTTGATGTTATTAGCCATTTCCAGGTCCAAACCCCGCTGCAGATCCCAAAGTCAAAGGAACTCTGCGGTATCACTGAGAGTTACAAATTGTCTAAATTCTTTCATCTTTAATAAAATGATCAGTGTGTGGCTCCACCAGGTGTAACATCCAGGCATCCATGAAAACAGAATATATGAAATTTAACAGAGTTAGAAGTTAGATTGCTTGTTTCCACCTGAACATGATATACCAGCTTTGCTACCACTTCCAACATAAATGGAGACAAAACTAAACAGCAGTGACTATTGTCAGGTTACTGAAGTTGGGCTAGCTGGTATATAGTGATGTGCTACGTGATTGCTAGCGACACAGCTGTGTTAGCATAATATAAACACAGTGAAGCTGGAGGATGAATGCTAACCTTTTTCCACTTGATAAAAGTTAACGTGAGGGTTCCTGATGGTTAGGCTGACAGTGATCACTAGCTGCTTTTAGGGGCTTGTTCAGATGTAATAGAACAAGATAAAAAGCATTAAAACATTTTAACAGCAC